>NC_135895.1:95236501-95801950 GCF_964194155.1 Cetorhinus maximus | reverse complement strand
CGAGGAGAGGGAGAAGGGGAGACAGGGCGCCTGCACTGAAAGGGGGAGAGAGAGGAGCGCGAGAGACAGAGAGGTGCATGCATGAGGGAGAGCGAGTTCATGAGAGAGAAATGTGTGTGTCTGGCTCACTCAGTCTCAGGATACTCCCTCAGCCCCACACACCGACATATACTCACACCCACTCATATAGTGCAACTTTCTTCTAGAAATTCATGTTTAATGTTGTGCCAAACCTTATCTTCCCAAAATCTGCTCGTCGTCCCTTGAGTGAGAAAAAAAATGGAAATGTGACATCCCCCCGCCCCCCCCCGGTTAAAAGATTGGACAGGCCTGCTCTAGTACACCAGCCACAACATAGATTTGCTAGTCTTGCCAGTCCTTTTGTGGCACATCCATTATTTTTTCCCCAGCATTGCTGGCTACACTCTGATCACATTGTTTTCCTAGCAGATTGTTTGTTTCAACCGCCTTCCAATGTATAATCTTTAATTGCAATGGAGTTCATTTTCAAATGCCATATAATTGGTGTCCATCTTTTGAGTGGAAATGAATCATCAGAGAGAGAGAATATGGATTCGATGTTATCTCAGTTTGATCTATCACATCGAATGATAAAATAACATTAATGTCCTTTACTCTGACATTCACATCAGGTCAATTTTAAACTTAGCCACTCAGGTCTCTCCCAATGCACTCATATCAGTCTGAGGGGGGAAATCAGGGAGAGGGATAAAGTCAGGGCCAAGGCAAATTACATTGTGGGAGGGTTTCCAAAAACAGTTAGGTGAGTAACTCACTGGTTCGATGCTGAGTTAAGGCTCTTTTCACTCTAGACTAAACCTCCCAGATCTCACCAAATGTCACCTCCTGAAAATGCGACCCCAGGGCCCGGGAAGGAGCACAGTCCATCCTCCTCCCCTAAATCTCATCCCCCCTCACCCCCCAGTCACCGAGTCCAACACTTACCCTCGATGGCCACCTGCTACCCCTCCCCCCCGGCCGAACAGTTACCGGGACTCCCGGCTGAGCTGTGAAACGCAGCGATTTTACCAACGGCTCCCTGCTTCCTGGCAGCTCGTGGGATGAGCACGGAACCATGAACCGGACACTGGGGGGGAGGGGTTAGGGGAAGGACCGGAAGTCTAAATCAGACGCGTGGGGAAGGAGTTAGGGGGAGGACCGGAAGTGAGCCGTTGTTGTGGTAACGGGGAGGCCGACATGAAGCGTGACTTTGGTTTGACGGTGGCGGGGACGCAGGTTGCGCTGGTGGCGTCCGGAGATGAGAAACATCCGCCGGAGAACATCATCGACGGGTGAGGGTCTGGGTCTGGGCCTGGGCCTGTCCCTGTGGCTGCCCCGAGTCAGGGGGACAGGGAGTGCCCAGGGTATCAGGCTCTGCGCCCGGCTGATGGGTCCCTTCACTCCAACAACAACAGCTTGTATTTATATAGCGCCTTTAGCATAGTAAAACAAAGCAAGGACACGGGGGGGGGGAGGAGAAGGGGTTAACCGGTTATAAACCAAAATCTGACACCTAGCCACATGAGAAATTCAGCACAGATGTCCAAAATCAGGTGGATTTTATGGAGCCTCTTAAAGGAGGAAAGAGAATTAGGGAGGAAATTCTAGAGGTTAGGGCTTTGGTAGCTGATGGTGCGACCACCAATGGGAGAGCGGTTACAATCAGCTCTGGTCAAGAGGCTGGAATTAGACAAATGCAGATACCTTGGGAGGATTGTGGTGCTGGAAGAGATTACGGATATGGGGGTGAGACCATGGAAATAATTACCCAGATTTTTGTGGTGAACCGTCAGGGTTCTCTGTCATTACCCATCTGAAACTGACTACAACGTCAGGATGTAATGCAATGCAATCCTGAAGTTGTGGTCTGTTATTCAGGGCACCACCACTACAGGCTGTGCTTTGGCCTCCACCCACCCAGAGCTAACAATCATTGAAATCGGTGAGAATTTCGAGTTTCCCACATCACTGTTAAAAGCCCATAAAAAGTTACACCTTGTTCATTCCACTGCTTTTTGTTTCTCGGTTGGGGGTGCCTGTGAAAATTCTTTAATGTGATTGGCTGCTTGGACAGCCTGATGATATCACTCCAGCTCCATGCTGGGAATGTCCAGTAAGGAATGCTACAATCGGTTGTAAGAAACAAAAAGAAGTGGAATGAAATCCATTTAAACATTTTACGAATCACATCACTGTTAAAAACCCAGTTACACCTGATTGAACAAGGTGTAAATGTTTATGGGTTTTTAATAGTGATGTGTGAAAATTGAAATTCTTGCTGATTTCAATGATTGTTGGCTCTGGATGAGTAGAGGTCACAGCACAGTCTGTGGTTGCCCTGAATGACAGCACAACTTCAGGATTGCATTACGTCCTGAAGTTGCAGTCAGTTTCAGATGGGTAATGATAGAGATAGAGCCATGATATCCTTTACGTCCACCTGTGAGAGCAAACAGGACCTCTGCTTATCGTCTCATCCAAAAGATGGCATTTCTGGTAGTGCAGCACTCCCTGAGTACTGCACTGGAGCTTTAGCCTTGATTTTTGTACTCAAGTCCTGGATTGGGCTTGAATTCAGAATCTTGTGACCCATGGCAAGAGTGCTACCAACTGAGCCGAGGCTGATAAGAAGAAGAATTTTAAAACGGTGCTTTACTGAACTGAGAGCTGGTATATGCAAGCCCCCTCCAGCCTCAATTCCATACCTCCCCAGATCCTCCCCCAATCCTACCCCACCTCCCATATTGTTGATGCTGGTTTCCAGCAGACAGCTTGTATGTGACTCCCTCCCCATTCCCCTGGCTTGGTATTTTTTCACCATAACGGATGGCTGAGATCAAAAACTCGGTCTGCAGGGCAGCAGGGAGGGAAAAACAAAATCACTATTCTCTAGTGAGTGTTCCTGAATAATGTTAGTACAAAGCTGGATGCAGGTTAGTACCTACCCTCTTGACTACCCTGAGTAAATAAAGAGATTACACCCAAATGAAAAATATGATCAACTTTACCCAAGAACAAATGAATTAGGAGCAGGAGTAGGCCACGCAGCTCCTCGAGTCTGCTCCGCCATTCAATAAGGTCATGGCTGATCTGATTTTAACCTCAACTCCACATTCCTGCCTACCCCTGATAACCTTTCACCCCCTTCCTTATCAAGATCTACCTCTGCCTTATTAAAGTATTATTAAAATATTAAAAGATTTTGCTTCCACTGCCTTTTGAGAAAGAGAGTTCCAAAGAGTCACAACCCTCTGAGAGAAAAAAATTCTCCTCAGCTCTGACTTAAATGGGCAACCCCTTATTCTTAAACAGTGACCCCTATTTCTAGATTCTCCCACAAGAGGAAACATCCTTTCCACATCCACCCTATTAAGGCCCCCCAGGATCTTATATGTTTCAATCAAGTTGCCTCTTACTCTTCTAGACTCCAGCAGATCCAAGCCTAGCCTGTCCAACTTTTCCACATATGACAATGCCCCCCCACCCCCCATCTAGGTATTAGCCTAGTAAACCTTCTCTAAATTGCTTCTAGCACATTTGCATCCTTCCTTCAGTAAGACCAATATTGTACACAGTACTCCAGATGTGGTCTCACCAATGCCCTGTATAATGAAGCATAACCTCCCTACTTTTGTAATCAATTACCCTCGCAATAAACAATAACATTTTATTAGTTTCCCTAATTACTTGCTATACCTGCATACTAACCTTTTGTGATTTATACGCTAGGACACCCAGATCACACTGCATCTCAGAGCTCTGCAATCACTCACCATTTAGATAATATGCTTCATTGTTATTCTTCCTGTGAAAGTGGACAATTTCACATTTTCCCACATTATACTCCATTTGCAAGATCTTTGCCTACTCACTTAACTTATGTATATCCCTTTGTAGCCTCCTTATGTCCTCTTCATAACTTACTTTCCTATCTATCTTTGTGTCATCAGCAAATTTAGCAACCATCCCTTTGGCCCCTTCATCCAAGTCATTTATATAAAGTTGGTCCCAGCACTGATCCCTGTGGCGCACCACTCGTCACATCCTGCCAACCACAAAATGACCCATTTATGCCAACTCTCTGCTTTCTGTTAGCTAGCCGATCTTCTATCCATGCCAATATGTTCCCCCCACACCATGAGCTTCTAGTTTCCTCAATAATCTTTGATGTGGGCACTTTATCATATGCTTCTGGAAATCTAAGTACAGAACATCCACCGGTTGTTACTACTTCAAAGAACTCCAATAAATTGGTTAAACATGATTTCCCTTCACAAAACTATGTTGATTCTGCCTGATTACCTTGAATTTTTCTAAGTACCCTGCTATAACACCTTTAATAATAGCTTCTAACGTTTTCCTTTTGACAGATGTTCTGTAGGTTCCTGCTTTATGTCTCCCTTTTTGAATAAAGGAATTACATTTGCTATTTTCCAGCCCCGAATCTAGGGAATTTTGGAAAATTAAAACCACTGATCAACTGTCTCACTAGTCACTTCTTTTAAGACCCTAGGATGAAGTCCATCAGGACCCTGGTATTTCCAAGTTTGCTGATGACACAAAACTTGGTGGGAATGTGAGTGGTGAAGAGGGCGTTGAGAGGCTTCAAGGTGATTTAGGCAAGTCGAGTGAATGGGCAAATACATAGCAGATGCAGTATAATGTGGATAACTGTGAAGTTATCCACTTTGGCAGGAATAACAGAATGGCAGAGTATTGTTTAAGTGATGATAGATTGGGAATTGTTGATGTACAAAGGGACCTGGGTGTCCTCGTACTCCAATTATTGAAAGCAAGCATGCAAGTGCAGCAAGCAGTTAAGAAGGCAAATGGAATATTGGCCTTCATTACAAGAGGACTTGAGTACAGGAGCAAGGATGCCTTACTGCAGCTGTACAGGGCCTTGGTGAGACCACACCTGGAGTAGTGTGTGCAGTTTTGGTCTCCTTACCTAAGAAAGATATACGTACCATAGAGGGAGTGCAGGGAAGGTTCACCAGACTGATTCTTGGGTTGGCAGGATTGTCGTATGAGGAGAGATTGGGTCGACTAGGCCTGTATTCACTGGAGATTAGAAGAAAGAGAGGGGGGATCTCATTGAAACGTATAAAATTCTGACAGGGCTGGACAGACTGGATGCAGGGACAATGCTTCCTCTGGCTGGGGTAGTCTAGAACAAGAAA
Organism: Cetorhinus maximus; assembly: GCF_964194155.1. Taxonomy (NCBI): domain Eukaryota; kingdom Metazoa; phylum Chordata; class Chondrichthyes; order Lamniformes; family Cetorhinidae; genus Cetorhinus; species Cetorhinus maximus. The sequence goes on along the minus strand of NC_135895.1, from coordinate 95,796,746 downwards.
TCACAGTCTCAGGAGACAGAGTAGGCCGTTTAGGACTGAGATGAGGAGAAACTTCTTCATTCAGAGATTGGTGAACCTGTGGAATTGCCTACCACAGAAGGCTGTGGAGGCCAAGTCACTGAATATATTTATGAAGGAAATAGATAGATTTCTAGACTCTAAAGGCGTCAAGGGGTATGGAGAGTGGGAGTATGGCATTGAGATAGAGGATCTGCCATGATTATATTGAAAGGCGGAGAAGGCTTGAAGGGCGAAATGACTTACTCCTGCTTCTATTTTCTATGTTTCTATGTTTGGCAGCCCACAATTCCAACAATTGCTCAGTACCACTTCCCTGGTGATTGTAATTTTCCTGAGTTCATCCCTCCCTTCCATTTCCTGATTTACAGCTATTTCTGGGACGTTACTTGTATGCTCTATAGTGAAGACTGATGCAAAATACCTGTTCAATTCATCTGCCATCTCCTTATTTTCCATTATTAATCTTCCAGACTTACTTTGTAGGATCAACGCTCGCTTTGTTAACTCTTTTTAAAATATCTATAGAAACTCTTTATATTTCTAGTTAGCTTTCTCTCGTACCCTAATTTTCCCTCCTTATTAATCTTTTAATCATTCTTTGCTGTTGTTAATATTCTATCCAATCTTCTGATCTGCCACCCATCTTTGCACAATTATATGCCTTTTCTTTAAGTTTGATACTATCTTTAACTTTTTTAGTTAACCACGGATGGTGGGTCCTCCCCTTGGAACTTTTCTTTTCTTGTTGGAATGTATCTACAAGAATTACTAGGTCATAGCCCAGAAGTTGGAGCAGAAACTTTGGCTGATTTCCCTTCCTCCTCCTAACTATCTACTGCCTCGGGATGTTTTATTACATTCAAGGTGTTATATAACTGCAAATTATTTTTGTCTAGGCTCAGACATGTAGAATGACCACCTCTACAAGGACTGATAGGTGGCTGCTACTGTGTAACTAATCAAACATGGATCAGAAGAGACTTGAAATTTGCAAAAACAAAAATACCAAGTCTTAGAAATATCTAAGATCTCTCATACTTCTGCTTACAGTAATACAGAAACGTTTTGGATCACGACAGGAATGTTCCCGCAAGAATTTATCCTAAGTTTTGCTAATCTTATAAAAATTAGCTCTATGAAAATTCACTGTTATAATGGTAAGATCTTTACTGTTTATTAATCACTGTTAAATAGACTAAGAATTTGTGATGAGTGGGCTATTTTACCTAGTTCTATACATGTATAAAATAGAATGCAATGAACAAAAGTTTTTAATTATTCGTGAACATTGCCAAATGGATGAAATTCAGGTACAGTGAATAAATATTCAGTTTTGAGGGGCGGGTGTATTACTAGGTATTTTTCAGTGTAATTGCATATGAGTGAACATGTAACTGCCTTGCTAATGTTGATTAGAATACAGCAAGACAGAAGGTACTCAAAATAATTAGAAATCGTTCAATAATAAGTTTCTATTTGATTCATTGTTCCAGTGCGCAGCCTCAGTATTGAGAAAAGTGTTGCAAAAGATCCAGTAGATTTTGAACCTTTAACTAACAGTGGTAAGTGTATTCAACAAACATTTTACTGAAATCACCAGGATTACTGTGGAAAAGAATTGCTCTGTTCAAGTTCGTTTGGTGGTTTTCATCTTGTGATGCTGTCTTTTTACCAGAACTTGAGCACTCTGAGGAACAGCTTCAAATGGAGGAATTTACAGTAAGTACATATTATCTTTCAAAAAACTTAGATAATATATTACTCTGTATGAAATGATGATAGATAGCTAGCTCACCTACTAGAGAACTGGTGAGCAATTTGATTTCCCGGGTGCCACTGAAGTTCTTGATCTCTACAGCACTGTTGCAGCAAGCTTCTGAGTGAAGGCTCATCATCTTCCCATGTTGGAAAATGGGGGCAATTCAAAGAATGTTGTACCACATGCACTTTATCAACTTTAACAGCTGGTTCAAAGTAATATTCTAAGTTGGGGACAAAATGAAAAGGATTGAGGTGGGGAAGAACTGGAAGGAGGCTCGAGTGAGGCATAAACACTGACATGGACTGGTTGGGCTGAATGGCCTGTTTATTTGTCACACATCATATGTAATCCTGTGTAAGAATCTACATATAGTTGTTGGGTCGTTCAGAGCTTGAGTACTGCTGAAAAAAGACATTTTGTCGAAGATTTTCATCTTGCACTCATCAGGACAATCGCAAGAATACCAATGTCAGAGGAAGCAGCAACTTTATACTGTATGAAGAAAGAGTGATGATTGGCTGGCAAGTGGAATCTAATTAGTAGAAGTGTTGCCATGGAGAATGCACCAGTTAATGGTGACTGACAGTTAACTGCCAAACATTGTTTGAAATTTAAACCAGGCAGCTTGACGCTGATTGATCAAGACATTGCCTTGAGGAATGAACTAACGAATGGCTATAACTTATTTTGTTTAACTGAAACAGGTGCAACATGTTCTTTCTGTCTGTAAAGAACAGGGCCCTGTATGTTAATACCTGTAACTTCCAGTACACGCAAATGCACCACACTGCGAGCTCAACTGACAATCTTAAATTGGTCGACAGATTAATTTTTAGCATACTGAGGATTATTTAGCAAATGTTGTCCAATCGCGGAATCACACCTAATGTTGGACACTGTGTTTTGAGTGTTGCAAGCATACCTTGCCCATTGCGAACAGTGGAAGGGACATGCTGTTTGATACTTGTGAGATAGGCAGAACGTCTTTTTGGCTTGATGGCTGCATCCTGTTAGCGGCAAATACCACTTGTGTTGCTACTGAATAATAGCAGCGTGAGACAGCTAGCTTCACCTGTTGCTCTGATTTTTGATATACCTTGCCCTTCCAGGGTAATCTGAGGTAGAATGGGCACTTTTCAGGGCCAAAGTGATGTCCTTAGGTCCGTTCGTGAGTTTCCGTGATATAGAGCTACCCTGGTCAGATCATTTCGTGCTGTACATCATATGCAGTTAAACAAAATAAGTGATAGCTAGTCACTGGTTCATTCCTCAAGGGAATGCCTTGACCAGAGTCAAGCTGCCTCGTTTATATTTCAAACAATGCTTGGCAGTTAACTGTCAGTCACCATTAACTGGGGCATTCTCCATGGCAACGCCTCTACCAATCAGAGTCCAATTGCCAACCAGTCAGCACTCCCTTCTCGTGAAGTATAAAGTTGTTGCTTCCCCTGACATTGGTATTCTTGCGATTATCCTGATGAGTGCAAGACGAAAAGCTTCGACAGAGTGTCTTTTTTCAGCAATCTCAAGAATATAAATTGTAAATATTGATAAATATGAGAAAATGTTGCTCCGACTTTTGCATTATATATAATAGAAATAGTGCCATTTCATTAATTCAACCAAATAAAGTTTGATTTTTATCCTCATTTCTCTACAAAGGCTGAATCCTTCTGGGCAACAGCAGCCTCCAGCACCTAGCCTGAATAGACACTATTCAAACGTAAGGATTGACCAGTGTAAGAGCTGAGATCTGTTCTTATCCCATGAATGTGTTTTTCAGTCGTGTTCACTGAACAGGAGCAGGAATTTTGACTGCTTTTTCTTAACACAAACATTAAAGCCAATTGTAGTGCCCCTCCGTTCCATTGGTTGTAATGATCTGAGCACAGAACAGGAATCAAAACTGGCACCTTCTGGTCTACGTAGCTTTGTAATGCACTCGGCAGCACCTCAACAGTTAAGCTAATGTAAGAGCAGTAATTTTTTTTAAAAAAATGTGAATTAACAAAGTATATTTCCTTCGCAGCTGGATGGAACCAGTGCCACACACCTACGATTTGTCATAAGATCTGGTTTCGATCACTTTGTGTCAGTACACAAGGTTACAGTGGAAGGTACAGAGGAAGACACTTGAGTCTACACAGCACAACTGGTGCAAAACAAGATCTTCAAATATGAAACATTGAGGCTGCACAATGTTACTCGTGTAAATATTTTGGCAGTATTTGTTACAAAGCATAATTATTGAGTTGTTATTCTTGTGAATAAATTCTTTTTGTTTTGCTACAAAGTATCTTTGATCAACATCTGAATAGTCCATCACAACTACTGCGAGATCTCCATCTTCGACTGTCAGAGGGTCTTTCTCTGGTACGTGATTGTTTTCTGACACAAGAATCACTCTGGACCCACTAACAGTAGTTGCACTGCACTTCCTTACTTTCCACTCTTTCACCCGATGCTGCCAGACTTTGGTTATTTGTAACCATCCTGAACTTTCAACCAGTATTTAAGCTTCTGAATTGAATACATTTGTTTCAGTTTTGTTTACAGCTATGAATTGGGTAAGTTTTATATTTAAAACAATTTATGATATTAAATGTAGCATAAATATTCTGCTCCCTTTAGGGTAAATAATCTTTTCCACAATATAATGAAAACATTCAAAAAATTTGTTGAGTAGTAATTATTTAATAGTACAGAATATAAAACTTCATCCCACTGATTTACATGTTCTTAGCTACATTTCAGAACATCAGGCCACAGCTTTCTCCAGGTTGGGCTGTAAGCTTCATAAACAATATAGCTAAAATCATTGTACTTGCAGTGATTGACCTTATTCTATAGGTTTTGACAAATATAGCATAAAATGATGAATATTAAATGTTGCATGATTTTCAGTTCTTAATGCTGGAAAGCTGAATAGCAGGATCTGAAGTATTGACACTTTCTAACTAGAATTCAGTTACTTTGTTGCCCAGGATTTTAAAAAAATGTCAAACTCTTCCAAAATCTTGTCTACTTTTCCAGCTGGGAGGGTCAGATATTGGAGACAGCGGTTGCTCCACGATTATTAACACTGGTTAAAGTAAGCAACACTTCTCCAGGGCAATATCGTTGATACTTGAATATTACAAGAGTTTTTACTTCAGCGACTAAAGGAAAATTTAAAGGGGTGATTATTCGGCCCTGTCTGAAGAGTGGCATGCTGATAAATATCGTTGCCTTTCCTAATTTGTTCACCTTGTTTAATTCCTGGCCATATTAGAGGCCTTTTAATATCATTTTCAGACAGTAGTTGTATTTCAGCAATTTAGTATGGATTTGTATTTTGTCAGACACAACAAAAAGTTACATCAATTCAAATAAGTAAGTAGGATCAGTGAATTATTTTTTTCCAGTAATATCAACTTCATTTGTAATTCTGTTGCTTTTTGAACTGTACAGGATTTATCAAATTCATTGATTTTTCTGAAGCTGTTTACCACGCTGTTTTCATTAGTTATTTAAATTTTGATTCCCTCATGGTTTGCTTTTTTGGGGGCTTTTTTGACTTTTGTTCTTTATCGGATCCAAAAGTCTTTTTCAGCACTTGGCCTAATTTCTGGTCTGTTTCATGTAACTGCTCATTGCTTCAGTGAAAATGTTCATTTAAAACAGCTCAAATAACATATAAAAATTTGTAGAAATATATTTACGTAGAGAAAAAGATTTTTGAACAATTGATTAAGACATTGCACTATACATAGACTAAAGTTCAAAGCTTTAAAAACAATTATATCATATAGTAGTCAAATTAATTGAAGTAGTACTGCACAGAAATCATAACTAAGTGAGATTATTTATTTTAGTATAATAGTTTCCTGAATATGGAATATGATATACACATCCTTTTGGATATAATACATGATAATGTGAACAATGCAAGTGGACAGAACCAGGATTTAAGAAACATTTCTCCATTTTCAAATCTTTTCTGATTTACTTGTAAGTTTGTGAAATAATTTCAGTATAAGAATGGAATCATGTTTCTAGGTGATTTATATGTTTGCTAAATGCACTTCTAGTCATTTAGTAGTACAGAACTTGAGTATTGCTGAAAAAAGAGACATGTTGAAGCTTTTTGTCTTGCACTCATCAGCTACTTGCCCTGAGCAACATGAACGGTATTTGCCACTAACAGGATGCTGCTGTCAAGCCAAAAATACGTTCTGCCTATCACACAAATGAGTAATGTGGTATATGAATTTCAATGCCAGTGTGATGTTAGCTATGTAGACCATATGTCCCAAATACTGGTGGATTGTATCAAACAGCATGTCCCAGCCACTGTTTGCAACGGGGCAATGTAAAGACCATATCCAACCAGCCCATGTTTGCAAAACTCAAAACACAGTGTCCAACTTTAGATGTGATTCTGCAATTCGACAAAATTTGCTAAATAATCCTCAGTGTGCTAAATATTACTCTGACAACCAATTTAAGATTGTCAGTTGGGCTCGCAGTGTGACGCATTTGGGTATGCTGGAAGCTAGTATATTAATTTACAGGGCCCTGGTATTTGCAGACAGAAAAAACGTGCCATTCGCTGACTTAGGGCAATACCTTGACCAATCAGGGTCAAGCTGCCTGGTTTAAATTTCAAACAATGGTTGGCAGTTAACTGTCAGTCATCATCACTGGTGCATTCTCCACAGCAACACCTCCACCAATCAGTTCACTTGCCAACTAATCAACACTCTCTTATACAGTATAAATGGTTGTTTTCCCCTTATATTGGTACTCTTGCAAAGCGTCCTGATGAGTTCAAGATGAAAAGCTTTAGGTCTCCTTATTCAGCAATATGCACTTATACAAAAAAATGTTCTTAATTTTGATCAGCCCGACTAGAGAAAATGGAACAGAGGCAAAGGGATTACAGATCCTGTTTTGGGTTGCGTAAGGGCCAGAATAGCACTTCTAAATCTTCCACTCTTAACTATCGAGCAAGGATAGTACTTTACGATTGGAACTTGCAGGAATATATGAACCTCGTTCATTTTGGAATAAGGTTATGCCTGTTTTTCTCAGGTTTTAGTTTAGTATTGCCAGTGCTGAACATTATAGAACATTACATGTAAACTGTTCATGTAGCATGATTTTTTCCTTATGTACCCCCCCAGCCCCTTTCCTCTCCCCCCACCCCCAGCCCCTTTCCTCTCCCCCCAGCCCCTACCCAAGATGGAATTTACTGTCCTAGCTTTCACTGACTAAATCTTAGACTTATTACAATTGATATGAAAACATAAAGTAAGCATTAATCAAATACTAAGATGTTTTTCTTCCATATTCAAATTATCAAATCCCAGTCACTAATTTAAAACTGAGAAAATCATTATCAATATGGAAAAGAAACCTTCTTTGATTTACTTTTATGTATTATATCATTTCCTTGTATTTGACAGTGTCCTTGAAAGCTCTCTCTCAAAATTACACCTGGTGTTAATGGTTCCACCATCTAGTGGTTTAACTTAGATTTTGTAAAACTAATCGTACTTCTTCTGGTTTATATCCCCAGGCTCCCCTTTCACCCTGAAAAACAAAAATGAAAGCATAGATGAAGTTAAATGCACTTTGTTTCTTCATCTCTCTGCCAGATTGATGATTCATTGGCTTACCTTGTTTGTGACCCAACATCCTCCAAAACAAATACCTACCTTATTCTAATCTTCTCATCCATGCAGTTGTGCTAATGGTGATTATTCTTTTGCATTCACAAATCCCCAATATAAAACACTAAATAAAATACTGCCCATTTTCTGTTTCTATAAATTCATATGTTCCCTTTCATGATAAAAATTCTAAATAAAAATGGTAAAAAACACAACTTATATATGACCAATGTACTCAGTAGTTGTGGTCAGTCCTAATGTTGGGGGCTGGTTAGCTTAGTTGGTGAGATGGCTAGCATGTATTTCAGAATAACTCAACAGTGCGGGTTTAATTTCTGTTCCAGCCGAGGTAGATTTGTGACCTACCTCGTTGTCCTGCCCCTGAGAGTGGAAGGCAATGGCAAACCACCACTAACAAAAACTGCTAAGAAAATGGTTCCGGATGAAGCATCAGCAGACAGTGAACCAGGGACCAGCAGAACACACATGACATGACATTATCAGTCCTAATACAGAACATTTTACTTTAAGTATACAGAACTAATTTTAGGAATGCCACTGACCACAACAATTGTTTAGCTACATACTGTGTATAAGCGAGTGCTTCAGAGAGGCTTTAACAAACAACATTCTTTTGTCATAAGTCTATGAGTGGAATTTCCCCATCCTGCCCACGGCGGTTTGTGACGGGAGCAGAGAATCCAGCGGCAAGCGAAAGGTCGGAAATCCACTGGCATAAAAACAGTTTGCAATTCTCCCGATGGTGGGTTGGTTATCCCACCGACTAGTGGCGTGAACATTTGTGTTCATTAACATCTAATGAATGCTCATTAAAACAGCGGCTTGTCAGAATCTTGTCACGCCTTCCAATCTTGCGTCAATCTTGCCAGCGGGAAATTACGTCGGCCTCAAACCCGTTTGAAAAGGGGTGGCGTGCACAAGTTGGACCTCAGTTCACTGGTAACTTCGAGGTGAGTGCAACATACGTAGCCTTCCTGCCATAGTGCTGCACTGGTCTTGTTGCGATGAACGCCACATTGCTGGGGCTGTAGGGTTGGTCTGCTCCTACTCTTTGCCTATGTTGTCCTGAAGAACACCACTGTGCTGTGGCATTCTTGCAGACCTCCACTTTCAGAAACTGGCAATTCAACCGAGGGTGGGCTACGAGGCAAGGGTGGGGTTGATGAACACAAGGTGGGCAATGCGGAAGGAAGGCTGTGGAATGGCAGTGAGGGGGAAGGGCAAACATGAGGGGGCCTTTGTGAGGTTGCCCTCTAATTTCTTGTTGCCACAGGAGTCTGCTTAGAAAGAAAGGAGGAAGACCTCCTTGTGATGAAAGCCAATGGCTTCATTAGCACTGTAAAAGGGCTACTCAGAACTCTGTGGCTTCACATCATAGTCGCTGCATCTCAAGACTAACACATAGGAATTTAGAATTTGGAAATGCAGACAATAGTGAAAGAGACAAGTTGTATCCTATATGGCATTCCAGCAATGAAGGCCTGTCACCTTTTTACCAGATTTGACACTCGTAACAAGCCAAAGGACATCCACTCACAGCAGACACATGGGAACACCACCACCTGGAAGTTTCCCTCCAAGTCACTCACTATCCTGACTTGGAAATATATCCCCGTTCCTTCACTGTCACTGGGTCAAAATCCTGGAGCCCTCTCGAACAGTACTATGGGTGTACCTACACCACATGGACTGCAGCACTTCAAGAAGGTAGCTCACTTCCACCTTCTCAAGGGCAATTAGCGATGGGCAATAAATGCTGGCCTAGCCAGTGATGTTCACATCCCATAAATGAATTTAAAAAATGATTGGTTATTAATTTGCATCGGAGATTGGAGCACAGAATTAGGTTAGGCCACTCATCTCAATTAAACGTTAGCATTCCGTGCAGGGCTCAAGAAGTTACATATCTGCGATGCCATCTTTGTCACCTCGATGTGTGTGCTAGTGTCTCAGGGACAAGCCACCATGCAGGTAGGGCAGGAAAAACTATGGACCCTTACAGTTTCCATACTTTTCATCTGAGCTTCACTCTCTTTCCCCTTGAATGACTTCAATGTTTCCTTTCAGATAGAAGGCAAAAGCATATCTGGATCCAGGGCTCAATGCTGCTTTGTCAGGGTCCTAATGCAATGCAGGAGGCGAAGGAGGGAGAGGTGACTCAGTGTGCAGCTCCAGCAGGAGGGACATGGTTAAGTGGAGCCAGAGCATGAACAGGAGGGTCAGGAGGACAGACCCAGACAATCAGACCTAGGGTTTATCGTAGAAGAGTCTCCTGTTTACAAATGAGTGAGAGGCAATACCATGCACTTCTGCACTTGTCCCGAGCTCTGGTACATCACATATGCCACATTCTTCGTGAAGACCTGATGCCACGTGTAGCTGGAGGGTATCCCCTGCCAGTGGCTTTGAAGATGATCGCAACGCTAAATTTCTTTGTCTCTGGTTCTTTCAAAGGATCGACTAAGGATGCCTATGCGGCATCTCTCAGTCTGCATCACATCGATGCATAAAGGAGATCACAGATGCTCTTTACAGGAAGGCCCATCGTTATTTCAGGTTTGTTCTTGATGAAGATAGCCAGGCTGCAAGATTCAACAGCTTTGCCGCCATCTCAGGCTTCGCTAGTGTGCAGCGTGCAATAGTGAACCCATGTGGCTATACAGGCTCCACGGAAGCAGGCCCTAATGTTTATAAACCACAAGGGCTATCATTCCATCAATGTACAACTGATGTTGATCACCGAAAGCACATGCTGCATGCTCATGCACGGTATCCTGGGAGTTGCCATGACTCCTACTTCCTGAGTCACTCACAGGTGCTTGAGATTTTCTGCAGAGATGGCTGCTTGGGGATAAGGGGTACCCGCTGAAATGCTGGCTGACGACATTGGTGCGTCACCCTCAGAGTCCTTCCAAGGAGAGATGCAACGTTGCTTACAGCTCCACGTGCTCCCTTATAGAGCAGACCATAGGGCTTCTGAAGATGCGTTTCAGATGCTTGCACTGCTCAGGTGGCTCACTCCAATACACTCCGGACAAGGTTCCCCACATCATCGCAGTGTGTTATGCCCTTCACAATATGGCTATGCAAAGAGGTGACCCTGTGACAGAGAATGAACTGGAGAAGGATGAAGATCCAGAGGCCCAGGAACCTCAGGAGGCTGCTGAGGGTCAGTATGAGCACAATCACGCCATAGAGGAAGATGTGGGAGATGTGCCCGTGATACATTAATTGCTGACAGGTTCCAGGAAGAGCAGAGTTAAGTGAGGGAATATGGTCATATCTCTCCTAGCCCTCAATGGCATTTCTCAGAGGATGTCCACCCACTTGCAGCGAGAACGAGTCCCGCATTCACACTTGCATGTTCTGGCCTCATGAATCACCAGGCATGATCTTTGCTTTGGTCCGTGGGGCCCTGTGAGTGAGCTGACTCTGGGAACTGAGAGTCCACTGAGGAACAAGTGTGATGCGAGAGAAGATTTGAAGCTTTTGCCACCATCTAATGATGCAAACACTGCTGCGACTGAGGTGTGGATATCCCTAGGGATCTCCTCCTCCTGTGCATGTATTTTCTTCTGCCACTACCACTGAGGAAACAGAAATACCACTAGATTATCAATGCTGATGAGCTGCCCTCACTCAATGGTGTTCCTTGAGGAAGAAGGGTTAGAAACGCTTACATCACACACTTCAAATAAAGATTTAAATACATCGGCCTGACATCACACAAGGGTGCGGAGACTAGTTCAACTGAGGTTAACATCACAGGAATGTGAATCTCACAGTGGGACACCATCACTGATTGGGAGGAAGGTTAAACCTCGAAATAAGAGGATTCCAAAGAACAAAATCACAACACCTTCAGTTGACAGGAACAGTCACATAACCATCACATGTATTCGCAAAAGTGCAATTTCTTTACATGTATAGCACACCTGTGACATAAGCTTTTTCTTAATTTTCCTAACTTTACCACCAAGCCTGGGTGCAGCCCCAATATCCTGCTATGTCCTGATGTCTGTGATGACCGGAGACCTAGAGGGCCCCGGCCTGATAAGGGTCACCTGTTCAGGGGCAGAAGTGCCCTCGGCGGCCTGAGAAGCTGGAGTGGATGAGGTCACAGACAGAGAGGGCTGTAAGTGGCTGCACACCCTTGGATTGTCCTGAGAGGAGGCCCCCCGGGTATCTGGCTGATGCTCATCTTCATGTGGGTGCCTGAGGGTCTCGCCCTGACTCCTGCAGGAGATGGCGCACCTGGAGGGAGGTCAAGGTGCCTTGTCCCATGGTCGCCTACATCTTGATGGTGCCCACCAAGGTCTGTGGCCATGGAGTGCAGGGCCGAGCGCAAATCCGGCAAGACCCACTGGACCAAGGTCTCCATGGTGGTTGCCAGCCTTCCCATGGTGACTGAGGAGCTCGCATGTCAGAGCCACGACATCAGACAGAACGTGGATGGACTCCTCCATAGTTCGCTCTAGTCTGCTGAGTGACTCTCTAGTCTCTGGTGATGTTCTGCCCATTGCATCTCCACCATTGAGTTGGTGGCCTCTTCCAGAGGCTCATCATCTGACTTGGACTGAACGGGTGGCTGGTGTCTAGCAGCCCTCCGAGTGCCTGGGCTGTCCCTGCCTCCGACTGCTTTGGGGACATGTCAGTGAGATGTTCTCCAGAAAGTGAGCCCAAGCCTAATCTACAGCTGTGCCCCACCGACGTGTGTCACTGAGCTGGTGGAGAGTGCATGTGAGTGCTGTGACGGTTCTTCCAGAGCTTCCTCTTCAGGCGTGGTCTTGAGGTTCACAATGGTGCTCGACTTGCTTGGGGGCCTTGATCTGCTAGTGTCTGGAAAATAGAAAATGGAGTTTCAGTTAATGAGCATGAGCTTATAAGACTGCATATGACTCACTGTGATTGTCAGGATTTGATGAAGTAATGGAGCTGTGATCTGTACTAGGTTGCTGGGAGAGGCCAATCTCCCCTTCTCCACACAAGCAATCCCTGTTCTCCCCAGCCAGCTCGGCTGCAGCCTCGTCAAACTCGCTGAGGGCAATGATGTTGGTCGTCCCTCTACCGTTCTGCGATCTCTCACGCCTGTTGTGTGCCAGCTTGGCCTGTATGAAGAAGAAAGAAAGGCATGTGGTGAGAAGCGATGAAGCAGAGGTTGGGTGAGATGCATGTTCTCGGTGTGTGGTGAGGATGGAGTATGAGCAACATGACAGATGGGATGGTGGTGATGTGAATGAGTGTTGATATGTGTCCCCCACTAATGGTTGTATGAGATCCCTGAAGAGAGTAGCTGTTTGCGTGCATGATGCCATGATGAGAGTTTGATATATGAGAGGTTAAAAAGAAAAGCAGCTCAACAATAACAATATAAATGACGGACTGGGTACAGAGGTTTTATTATAAAACTTTGCATAAAATCTTCAATCCAAGTGTAGCAGTATAAACAACCTAATTGAAGGATGACTTACCCTGGTGGAGCGGGTGAGATCATTTATCCTCTTCCTGCACTGGATGACATTTCGGCCGCAGTTTCCAGCAGCGCTGACCTGCTCTGTGATGGCTTCCCAGGCCGGAGAGGTAAGGCTGCTGCACTTCCTGCAGCCAACCCAGGGATACAGGAGTTGACTGTGTGCCTGCACTCCTCTGGTCAAGACCTGGAGGGCCTGATGGGTGAAGTGGGGTATTGCCTTCTTCTTGAGGCTCTCAACCTTCTTTTTCTTGCTGCAAGACATCCCTGCATGTGTCTGCAAGACAGGCGGGCTGGAGAGTGTGAGATTATGTGTTGGACTGGCCTTTAAATATGGCGCCGGGATCTTTGACCCCACCATCCGACGGCGGGCAGACGAATCAGCTCCCAACCCGCCAGGTGATTCGGCCCAATACTTGCTTGTGCATAATTAATGGCCCTCCAAGCGCGGAATTGGGCACGAGTTCCCACCATTCCGGCCAGCGGGCCTCACTTAGTCTCATCAATGGAAAATTCCGCCCTATAGTTTTATTTAAACTTTAGTTTAATTAGGTTGATTATACTGCTACACTTGGATTGAAGATTTTATGCGAAGTTTTATAATAAAACCTCTGTACCCAGTCCGTCATTTATATTGTTATTGTTAAGCTGATTTTATTTTTAACCTCTGGTTAAGGGTCCTGTTTCCTTCTTTCCTACTTCCATTATTCACCAGTTATACAAAAATCTACCCCACATTTCAATTTTCTCTTCAAACACAAAAAAACGAAATTCTAGCTAACTCCAAATATATATCCCTTCAAAAATAAAATTCCTAGCATAAAAAATATTTAAAAGCTTCAATAATTCAGAAAATTAAATCCATAAATATACATATAAATTTACCTATCACATCTTCTAATTATTCCAACAGCTTTTGTCTGCATGGCTTAAGGTGGAGGGGTAGCACTGTTAATCAAAGAGGGCATTGGTGCAATAGTTAGAGATGACCTTGGTTCAGGAGATCAGGATGTAGAATCAGTTTGGGTGGAGATGAAGAATATTAGGGGGTAAAAGTCATTAGTGAGAGTGGTCTACAGGCCCCCTAACAGTGGCCACAGTGTAGGAGAAAATCCAAGAGAAAATATTGTGTGCTTGTGATAAAAGGATGGCAATAATCATGGTTGATTTTAATCTACAACATAAACTGGAAAAATCAGATTGGCAGTAGTAGCCTGGATGAGGAGTTCTTAGAATGCTTTCGAGGTAGTTTCTTAGACCAACATTGTCCTGGAACCAACCAGAGGGTAGATTATATTAGATTTGGTATTGTGAGGCAGCTTTAATTAATGACCTCAGGGAAAAGGAACCCCCTCGGTAGCAGTGACCACAATATGATTGAATTTTACATGCAGTTTGAAAGGGAGAAGAGTGGATCTAAGACTAGTATCTTAAACTTAAATAAGGGCAGGTTGAAAGCTGAGCTAGCTGAAGTGAACTGGGAAACTAGGCTAGAGGATAGATCAATGGAGAAGCAGTGGCAGACGTTTAAGGGGATATTTCAGAGTATTCAGAAGAAGTACATACCTACTATAAAGAAAAATTCTAAGGGGAGGACCCACCATCTGTAGTTAACTAAAGATTTTAAGGAAAGCATCAAACTTAAGGAAAAAGCATACAACTCCGCAAAGATGAGTGGCAGGACAGCTGATTGGACAGAATATAAAGAACGGCAGAGAATAACTAAAAGGTTAATCAGGAGAAAGAAATTAGATTATGAGAGGAAGCTAGCTAGAAATGTAAAAAACAGATAGCAAGAGTTTTTACAGGTATTTAAAAAGGACAAGAGTAAGTAAAGTGAGTGTTGGGAGTTAATAGTAAATAATAAGGAAATGGCGGAAGAAATGAACAAATATTTTGCTTCTCTGTTCACTATAGAGAATACAAAAAACATTCCAGTAATAGCTGCAAATCAGATGAACAGGAAAAAGAAACTTGGTGAAATTGAAATCACTGGGGAAATGGTACTGAGCAAATTGATGGAGCTGTGGGCTGGCAAGTCTCTGGGTCCCGATGGACTACATCCTAGGGTCTTAAAAGAGGTGGCTAATGAGGAGCTGATGTGCTGGTGTTAATTTTCCAAAATTTGCTAGATTCTGGAAAGTTCCAGCAAATTGGAAAGTAGCACATATAACCCCTCTATTCAGGAAGGGCAGGAGGCAGAAAACAGGAAACTATAGGCCAGTTAGCTTGACGTCTGTTGTGGGGAAGTTATTAGAATCAATCATTTAGGAGGTTATAGCTGGGCACTTAGAAGAGCTCAAGGCAATAAGGAAGAGTGAGCATGGTTTTGTGAAAGGAAAATCATGTTTAGCTAATGTATTGGAGTTTTTTGAAGGAGTAACATGCGCAGTGGATAAAGGGGAGCCTGTAGACATACTGTACTTGGATTTCCATAAGGCATTTGGTAAGGTGCCACAAAGATTATTACAGAAAATAAAAGCGCATGGTGTAGTGGGTAACATATTAACATGGATAGAAGATTGGCTGGCTGGCAGAAAGCAGAGAGTATGCATAAATGGGTCTTTTTTTGATTGGCAGGATGTGACGAGTGGAGTCCCACAGGGGTCTGTACTGTGGCCTCAACATTTCACGATTTACATCAATGACTTAGATGAGAGGAGTGACGACATGGTAGCTAAATTTGCAGATGACACAAAGATAGGTAGGAAAGTATGCTGTGAAGAGGACATGGGGAGTTGCAGATGGATATAGATAGGTTGAGTGAGTAAGCAAAGATCTGGCAAATGGAGTTTAACGTGAGAAAATGTGAAGTTGTTCACTTTGGCAGGAAGAACAAAAAAGAAGAATATTACTTAAATGGAGAACGGCTGCATAATTCTGAAGTGCAGAGGGATCCAGGTGTTCTAGTACATGAGTCACAAAAAGTTAGTATGCAGGTACAGCAAGTATTTAAGGCTAATGGAATGCTATCCTTTATTACGAGAGTGATTGAACATAAAAGTAAGGATGTTATGCTTCAGTTTTACAGGGCATTGGTGAGACCACGCCTCAAATACTGTGTTTTGGTCTCCTTATTTAAAGAAGGATGTAAATGTATCGGAGGCGGTTCAAAGGAGGTTTACTAGATTGATACCTGGAATGAGTGGGATGTCTTATGAGGAAAGGTTGGACAGACTGGGCTTGTTTCCACTGGAGTTTAGAAGAGTGAGGGGTGATTTGATTGAAGTATACAAGATCCTGAATGGCCTTGACAAGGTGGACATCGAAAGGATGTTTCCTCTTGTGGGTGAGTCCAGAACTAGAGGGCACTATTTTAAAATTTGGGGTCACCCTTTTAGGACAGAGATGAGGAGAATTTTTTTCTCTGAGGGTTGTGCGACTTTGGAATTCTCTGCCTCAGGAGTTGGTGGAGGCAGAGTCATGGAATAAAGAACAAAGAAAAGTACAGCACAGGAACAGGCCCTTCGGCCCTCCAAGCCTGCGCCGATCATATTGCCTGTCAAACTGAAACATTTTGCACTTCCGGGGTCCGTATCCCTCTATTCCCATCCTATTCATGTATTTGTCAAGCTGCCTCTTAAACACTACTATCGTACCTGCTTCCACCACCTCCTCTGGCAGCGAATTCCAGACACTCACTACACTCTGCATAAAAAACTTGCCCCGCACATCTCCTCTAAAGTTTTCTCCTCTCACCTTAAATCTATATCCCCTAGTAATTGACTCTTCCACCCTGGGAAAAAGCTTCTGACTATCTGCTCTGTCCATGCCACTCATAATTTTGTAAACTTCAATCAAGTCGCTCTAGTGAGAACAATCCGAGTTTCTCCAACCTCTCCTCATAGCTAATAACCTCCAGACCAGGCAGCATCCTGGTAAACCTCCTCTGCACCCTCTCCAATGCCTCCATATCCTTCTGGTAATGTGGCGACCAGAATTGCACGCAATATTCCAAGTGTGGCCTAACCAAGGTTCTATACAGCTGCAGCATGACTTCCCGGCTTTTATACTCAATACCCCTGCCGATGAAGGCAAGCATGCCATATGCCTTCCTGACTACCTTATCCACCTGCATTGCCACTTTATGACCTGTGGACCTGTACACCCAGACCACTCTGCAAGTCGATACACTTAAGGGTTCTGCCATTTACTGTATAATTCCTACTTGTATTAGACCTTCCAAAATGCATTACTTCGCATTTGTCCTGATTAAACTCCATCTGCCATTTCTCCACCCAAGTCTCCAACCGATCTATATCCCATTGTATCCTTTGACAATCCTCTTCACTATCTGCTACTCCTCCAACCTTAGTGTTGTCTGCAAACTTACTAATTAGCCCAGTTACATTTAATAAATAATATTTTTAAGGCAGAGGTAGATTGATTCTCAGGTTATCGGGGTTAGATGGGAATGTGGAAATTGAAACACAAGAAGATCAGCCATGATCTTATT
The DNA here is from genome assembly GCF_964194155.1 of Cetorhinus maximus. Taxonomy (NCBI): domain Eukaryota; kingdom Metazoa; phylum Chordata; class Chondrichthyes; order Lamniformes; family Cetorhinidae; genus Cetorhinus; species Cetorhinus maximus. The sequence continues at coordinate 95,779,362 of NC_135895.1, read as the reverse complement.
GAATGGCGGAGCAGGCTCGAGGGGCCGAATGGTCTACTCCTGATCCTATTTCTTATGTTCCCTGTCAGGACTCATGACCATCACTGATGCTCTGTACATCTTCTCCTGATTGGTTATAGTGATCTAACCAAGATTTGTCTGAACAGCTAATGCTTGATTCAAGCAATAAGTGCGAAGAATGGCCATGTCCCCAGCTATTTGTTTCTTAGGTCATGGGAGTTGGTAAATTATAAAAATAATTAAAGTTTTGAGCTAAGGTTGTGAGCATATTGCTGCTTTTACTTTCTTTTTGACAGTATGGTTGAGAAAAAGAGACTGAGAGCATAACAAGATAACAAGTACGCCAGAAGTACGATTTACAGCAATTAAAATATAGCAGTTTTAAGAGGGTGACTGACATCTATGCAATTGTTAGCCAGCATGAATTGGCTTCCTCAGGAAAATTAGGGAGCCAGAAATCAAATGCATTATTCTGTGTTCCATGGCTTGGGCAGAAAGAAAATATTAACTCAAAATCTAGTAGCAAAATCATTAAATAAATAGACATTAGTTTCATCATGAGTGTTAAAATACTCTGTTACCTTGTAAATGATTTTACCATTGAGCACCACATATAGTCTTTCTGGCATAGCTGCATACTTGGCACTAGTCACATTATCCATAGTGTCCACTACCACTGGACAGGGTGGTTCCTCATTTAGCAATAGCCTTGCTGCGTCGAAACGATCACTTAACGTTTGATGCTGTTTGATATCAACGTTGTTTTCAAAAGCCCAGCCATCTGGAATGGATAGCAACAAAATTAAGCAACTATTGAAAAGATTGCACCACACCCACGTTATTTTGCAATAGATGATATAGAAAACAGTGATTTCTCAACTTGGGAATGAGTAGAACTAATCAAACTTGACAGAAACCAAAACACTCCAAACTTTATTTATTTATGTAAAGAAGAAAGCATAACAGGTGACATTTAATCTGATAGGAAACTTAGGTAAAGGGCCTAAATGCATTCTACTGGATACTACCAGGATTGGTAGACACAGGAGAGAGTAAACAAGGGACCAATGGTGGGGGGGCACCAAGCTTTGTTTTATATTTCTTCCCATGCTAATGGACATGAACTCTCACCAGGATACAGTTCCTGGAATAGCAGCCGCACTTGAAACACCCTGTCCAAGTGACCATTATCTGTTTATGAGCCATGACAAGATATGCCTACAGGCTGGTTGACTGTGGAGGATATTAAGCTGAAAATATTACAGCTGTACCCAATGTTGTCTTCAGCTGTTTCCATGCACAGGCACTTTTGTAAAGGAGTCACTGCAAACTAATCAGGAGAGGGAAGCACTGTAATTCAGGGGTGTTTCAGATAATTACAGTTCCCATACTATTGCTCCAGCTGAGATCAGCTAGACCCACTCCTTGAATTTGAAAGCTTAGTACAATTACAATTAGTAGTGGTCAATGCAACGAGCTTTTATTTCTACACTGAGAAGGAAGAATTTCACTGAAATGATAGACAAAGGATGAAATCCCTTCCTGTTACATCCCCTAGTTTTCTCCCTCCTCAAGACAAATACTTGTGGAGTGCATGCTTTCATAGCTGGTAGCTGTCCTCTGGCACAGTGCCTATGTAACATTCCTTCATAACTGCCTAAACGGCAAGTATTCTTGAGGTATTCGCCCATGATACTCATCTAACATCAAAACACATTTGCAATTTCCAACTTGGTTCATTGGCTAGTGATTAGTAGGGGAATCCTACAGGATTTATTTCCTTAGCTAACTGACTAGCATGAACCAGCTTCAGCTGGGATCAGCTAGCCAGCAGTCTGGAGAAGTAACCTAGGACCTACCCGGAATATATACACTCAGTATATTGAGCAAAGCATCTGCCATCTAGCCTTCAGTTAAAAATGGAAGATACAGTTTTAAAACAGTTCAATGAAGATTAGCAAACTCAAAAAGTTATTTTTTGCTGGGAATATATTTGTACCTGTGGCATGAGCCTCCTGAATGTAGATAATGAGGAAATCGGCTACAGGGATAAACTCCTTGACAAGCTGCTTGAACTCAGCAAACTTGAAAAGAAATGGGGGTCAGGAGCAGCTTCCAAAATTCAACACCAGTGGTCTATTATCTAGAAAGAAAAAAATGTCAATCTATGAGTGTTGATATATAGGACAGAGAGAGTTAAAGTCAGCCTAGCAACAAGATGAAAATAAAGCTGTCAGCTAGTGTGTTCAAGATTGTAGCAACAGAAAAGTTGCTGAGGTATGCTGAACAGAGAGATAATATGAGTGTGGAGAAGAATGTACTGAGGTTTACTCAGGGTTATGCAATAGATTAACAATGTGCAGTGAAATGACCAATCCAGAGAGAGAAGGAAAAAAATTCCAGTTTACTGGGAAAAATAATGAATAAGTATAAGCATTTTCTTTTTTCTTAACTTATGCTCCAACTGCTCTGCTTGTATATTACCATTATTCTTTACCTCAACATAAAAAGTTAGTTTTAAGAAATAATTGTAGAATAAGGAATGTTTGTAATCACCAGTTGACTTTATTATGAGTCAAGTGACAATGCTGTATAACAATGAGAGTTAGAGCAGTCTACATGCAACTCTTAAACATACATTACCTACCACACCAAATCCTGTAAGCTGTACACAATGAAAATAATGCATAAGATACTGTAACTAAATAATAAAAGGGATCTTTTTCCTCTACTTTTTATTTGAGGACTTTTGTCAATGTGAATTACAATATTTGGCACAGGGACCATAGGGGAAGATGAGATTTTTTTCTTCTGCAGCGTTGTCTTGATTGGGAAGGCATTGTCTGAAAGGGTAGATTCATTAGTAATTCTTCAAAGGAAATTGATATATATTTGAAACTGTATAGGGAAAGAGCAGGGGAGTATGATTAATTGGACAGCTCTTTCAAAGAGTTAATACAAAGATGTGGCCAAATATCTTCCTTCAGCGCTGTATGATTCTATGAACACAAAAGCATATATGTCCAAAACATAGCTAAAAAACTAAAACAGTAACTTCGCCATAATGAAACAAACTATGGCTGAACAAAATGTATAGCTTTATATTAGTTATCTTGACGAACAAGTACATGCCATACAGATCTGGCATATTCTGTTGGGCAAGGCTTTTTACCACAATGCGTTTACCCAGGGGGAGCCTTCTGCCATATGTTAACTGTCCTACTGGGCATGTGGGAGCGACACTCCCTCTCCCTTGCAGGTAAGAACCTGGTCATCAGATGCAAGGTGCTCCTAGTGTTGCCGTAGGCCTGGCCCATACCACACTCTTCACGAGTCGTCTGCCATTTTACCTGAATACTGAAAATGGACCATGTCTGCAAGGACACATTGTACAGATCTCTAGATAAAGGGGGGGGGGCGGGAAATACCTAATGTCACCTGTATCATGATGGCCACTTTTGTGTGCGGCTGATCAAGCTGTGTAAACATTTCAGGTAAATGACATTTCATTAGAACACATGATAAATGTCATCGATCTGAAATATTAACTCTGTTTTTCTTCACAGATGCTGCCTGCTCTGCTGAGTATTTACAGTACTTTTTTGTTTTTATTTCCAGTTTCCATTTTCTGCAGTATTTTGCTTTTGTACACAACCAGAGGGTTTTCCACAGATTTCAGACCCTCATTGTACTGTGGTAGGAGGGTCTTAGAGAGTGGCTTTTCCCCATTGTGGCTTTGCAGTAGCTGTCCCAAGCTTTAGTATGGTCCCTCAGGACATAATCCTGGACCTTGGAACATGCCAATCTGCAAAACTCGGTCGTTGATAGCTCTTTGCACTGGAAGACCAACAAGTTTCAGGCAGTCCAAAGAGCATCTTTCACCAAGTTGATGGTCCTCCAGCCACAGTTGATGTTGATCCCGGATTGCGTCCCTCAGAACTGCCCTTACAGCACAGAGCTACTCAGGATGGATGTCAACAAAATCTGCTGCATATTTTTCCAGACCTAATTTTCAAAGGCACTTTCCAGGAGATGGACGACTGTCTCTTCCCCACTGCAGCCACTTCGAGGGCAATGTGCAGATGGGATGAGATGCCAGGTTTGCAGGAAGTATCTGACCAGGGAGAGCTCTTCTTCTCATCAGCCAAGCTATGCCCTGGTGTCTGTTTCAAAGTTTTGACGATGAGGCATTCTGCTAAATGACTTTGACAGTCTGCTCAGGGAACCATCCGAAAGGATCCACCATCTCCTTTTCCTGCAGGGCCTCGAGGACATTACATGCAGAACACTGCTTAATGGACTTGTGGTCAAAAGTGTTTTGCTGCATAAACTTTTCCATGAGTGACAGGTAGTGCGGTACTGAAAAACTGAATGGAGTGTTCTGTGGCAATGTGGCCAGACCCATCCTTCACAACACCGGGAACAGGTAGAACCTCAGCACGTGGTGACACTTAGTGTTTGTGTGCCTAGGTCTATGCACAGCTTGATGCAGCCCTACACAAAGGTGGCCACCAGAGTAAGGGTGATGTTAAGTACAATACCCCCACCCATCCAGTATTGTACACTTGATTGCATTTCCCCAGCGTTGAGTAGTCTGTTGAAGTGCCTCACCCTGTTTGTGGGCATATTTGTCTGAATTACATTACTGAAAATTACATTACACAAAACTGAATTTGTTCACCTTAATCTTAAATATAAGATCGTTAAGTATACTCAAATAAAAAAAAGTACTGGAAAAACACAGCAGGCGTGGGAGCATCTGTGGAAAGAGAAACAGAGTTAACGTTTCAAGACCAATATGACTCTTCTTTGGAACAGGCTGTATATGTCCGGCTAATTCAGTATAGATTTATCCCAGCACGTTTTCGGATTCATTCCCATAATCATACTATGCTTTTACCATCCAGTTACATTTTAAAACTACAGATTACACAGAATAGGTTAAATGCATTTGGTGGAAGTCCAAAAACCTTGAGCATGTTACTGTTGTCAGGAGAGTTCCTACTGTTATCACGTACCTTTAACGCTAAGGTTTACTATTTAAGGATGGTCGAGTTGTACTACTAGGTGTTAGAGTTAATCTGCAGACAACTCTATCTTGGGTGGAAACATTAAGTTTATTTACAACATACTCAGCAGCTACATGTGTGTTTTCAACTCCAGCTCTATCTCTACACAGTTCTGATGAAGAGTCATACGGACTCGAAACGTTAACTCTGTCTTCCTCTCCACAGATGCTGTCGGAACTGCTGAGTTTATCCAGCTATTTTTGTTTTTGTTTCTGTCTCTACGCTGACTGCTGAGGCAGCCTGCACTACTCTCCTACTGGTTACTATAACATTTACTACAGTTATGTCTGATTAAAACATACCTTTCACAAAATCGAGTACTTTATGTTCTTTATTCTCCAAATCAATGACCCGTGTATTGGGAGCAGACAAACCCTTAAAAGCTTCATCTCCACAATTCATTAGTAGGTGACGAGCCGCGACCTTCACAAAACGGAAAGTGAAGAATGTTGGTCCCCAGTCTTCATATTTGAACTTTGGGTTTTGCGACATGGTGGTTTTCAACCCCATTTTTAACACGAACCTCTTCACAGTTTCAGGAAAGAAGAGGAGCATAACTTTGCCTATTAATGTCTGCACGCAAAGATAGAGCACCAGGGTCAGGGTCTCCACGTAAACAGCCCATTTCCCCATCTGCACAGCTGATTCCTCACTCCGCTCCGCCCCGCTCTGTCTGCAATAAACACACAGGCTTCGCCTTTCAATCCGCGGGGACTGAACCGACATCACTTCCGCGGGAGCTCATTGGGCGGAAGAGTTGGGGGTGGGATCCCAAATATTAAAGAGGTGAAAAACTGAAATCCAGTTGACGCAGAGAAAGGGAAATGCATCGAGTGGGATTCCGGATATAACTGAAGTGAGTAAAACTGCAGCAGAGTCCAGAGGAAAGAAAATAGTTGTGTTATCAACCTCCACACCGCCGTCAGACCCAGACCCAGACCCAGACCTTAACCGCATCAGGAACTTGTGGGATCCAGGAGTGTGGCCCAGCCGGGGGAGAGAGGGATCCAGCAGGGGTGGCCCGGGAGAGAGGGATCCAGTAGGGGTGGCCCGGGAGAGAGGGATCCAGCGGGGGTGGCCCGGGAGAGAGGGATCCAGTAGGGATGGCCCGGCCGGGAGAGAGAGGGATCCAGCAGGGGTGGCCCGGGAGAGAGGGATCCAGTAGGGGTGGCCCGGGAGAGAGGGATCCAGCAGGGGTGGCCCGGGAGAGAGGGATCCAGCGGGGGTGGCCCGGGAGAGAGGGATCCAGTAGGGATGGCCCGGCCGGGAGAGAGAGGGATCCAGTAGGGGTGGCCCGGGAGAGAGGGATCCAGTAGGGGTGGCCCGGGAGAGAGGGATCCAGCGGGGGTGGCCCGGCCGGGGGAGAGGGATCCAGCGGGGTGACCTGGCCCGGCCGGGGGAGAGAGGGATCCAGCGGTGTGGCCCGGCCGGGGGAGAGGGATCCAGCGGGGGTGGCCCGGCCGGGGGAGAGGGATCCAGCGGTGTGGCCCGGCCGGGGGAGAGAGGGATCCAGCGGTGTGGCCCGGCCGGGGGAGAGAGGGATCCAGCGGGGGTGGCCCGGCCGGGGGAGAGAGGGATCCAGCGGGGGTGGCCCGGGGGAGAGAGAGATCCAGCAGGGTGACCTGGCCCGGCTGGGGGGGGTCAGACGGACGGTTTATCCCTCGGCCTATTGGAGGCTGCTGGGGGTGACAATCCTGTAGCTCCGGGATCCGGGCGGATGTAAACACAGGCCCCTGCCCCGCGGGTGAGGAGAGGCCTAGGCCTGGGCCTGTCTCCATGCCAACGCGGCGGAATTTGATCCGTTCCATGGTAATAAGGGTGGTGGGGGGGAGGTGTCACCATGGTAACCACCCTCTGCACTCACTCCCCGCAACCCCCCCGTACCCCCTGAAGCTGCCCCCGCGGCACCGCCCCGGCCCCGGTTTGGCGATTAATAATTCCCCAGGATAGGGTCAAGTCTGTCAAAAGGCACATTGACTCTCAGCTCATCCCCGTGTAGATGATAATGTGAAAACCACTGGACCCGGTGAGGAAGAGGGTTGGGATCCTACAATGGTGCAAAAAAAGGTTATTTTCTATTGCATTGGCTGTGGATTTACCATCTCCCCTGCCTGTGCTCCTTGCCTCAAGTAGTTTAGCAAATAACCTTCCAATCAAGCCTCCTTGGCATTCATGATTGCAGATTGTTAAATGGTATGTTCTCTCATGGAAGACCAGTGCAGTCTCAGCACAGTAACACCACCAGAAGCAGCCACACGAATTTCCCCACAAACGATCTTGACCACACGAAGTTAACTGGTTTTACTGGTTGAGGTTTCATTTGCCAAAGATTTTTCTGTCACAAGAATCTAGGCAATGCTTTGAGACCCTACAATCATTCTGCCACTGCTGTAGCACAAGCCAGGGTGAATGCTTTCAAAAGGAAAATTATTCAATTTAGATTGGACAGATTCTGTTGGCTTCTTATATTGAATGATATTTTTGCCAATTTTCTTTGCTCTCATGAGGGCATTGACTCCTTTGCCAGGGTACCATTCCACTGGTGCCACTTGCACTCATTACTGATCCAAGTGGTCGCTCCTCATATGTGATCCTGGATGGTAGCTGTTGGCAGTGAAGGCGTCACAGCTGAGTTGTATGTCCTTATCCACTATCTCACACATGTAGTTCTAGCAAGAGTCACTGGTTTAAGGATCAGAGGTGGGAACTCTGGCATTTGCCTTTCCCCGCACTAGCTTTTTTTTTGTAAAAATATACTTTATTCATAAAATATCTTCAATCACATTCAAAACCATTTCAAAAACAACATTACAAGGGTACAATCCAGGTTAAACTTTTACAAAATGTATCACCAGGTGCATCAGTACAAACAATATTACAATCATTTACAGCCTTTCTGTACAGCCCGAGGAGTCAATTGTAGCACCCCTCTGCTGCCCAACTGAAATTGGTTAACTTAACATTGCCCAGGGTTAGAACCAGTGACTTTTTGATCAGTGTAGTTGAGCCTTAATCATCACTGGGGGAGCCAATCCTGAAAATTATTTTCACATATTGTGTTGCATGTGTAACAATAGTACAAGAGTGCTTAATCTAATATGTTATCAGGATATTAGCAATGTAATGCGTTCTTCCTAAAGACCGCCTGAACAGCTAAAAAGAATGCTTGTGCACAGCATGGGAACAACATGTTAAAATATGAACCCATTTGGGGCTTTTTGCCAATTTATGTAACATAATTTTTAAATCAAATTTTGTGATGTTTCTTTTGGATTTTTTAATACATATTACTTTGGATATTTTAAAGTAGGAAATATTCCCATGCTTTGTGTTAAGGGAGGTTTTATGGTGGTCTGAATGTAGTGTCATCTCTTACTGCGCTGAAATGACTACATGACTGTATTTTTATTTTGCAGACAAAAAATCTTTTTGTTGATCATTTGATAGTTCTAACAGTCAAGTAAATGGCAGCAGCAGATGATTTACAATTTCAAGGTAACTGAATTTCATGATTGGTTTTTGAATGCAGTGATATTTGCTTTAGTTTTTTAACCATCTATGATAACTGTCTAAGCCCCCTTAAACACCAATCATATTTAATTATCTTCTGAAGCTATTTATGTAATTTGCTTCAGTGGCTTACCTTAAATGTTTGTCATCCTACATGGGAAGCAATCCTACCTTCCCTTTTTTTACTACCAATTTTTAAATAAAGCTCCTATTGAAATCTTCATCAAGATGAAAAGATTGTCTGGATCAAAATTATCAACCTCCTCATTGTTTTTTAACACTTCTGAATTAATGGAGTGTGCTGAAGTGCTGTACAAAGAACAATTCCAAATGTTCCATTATACACATCTACCTCTATACAAAATTTACTTCGTTATCACAATTCTTCAGTAATGATTTTTATGTCAACATTTATAATATAAATTGATATATAAATATTTCTAATAGGAAAAGCAATTTTTATTATGGATAAAACCTATCCATCTGTCATGCTGTAGCTGCAGGCATCCCACCACTGATGGTGTGCCATTCAAATCCATCTGCCATTTTTAATTTCTTTACCTATTATTCATTTTCTTCCCTCTGATTTATTGAGTGTTTCGGACATGATTTTTGGGATGCTCACATAATTTTTGGGGCAACTGGAAATCCCTTACCCATTTCATTGGGTACTTGCTCACCTCATTTTTGACCAGCATTCGGGTCATAATCTAATTAATTTCCAATCTGCCTGTTTTCTGCCCCATCTAGCTTTTGAAGAACTGATATTCTTTACAAATACTTAAGTTCTTTATAATATGTAGATGCGATAGCAAACGAAACCCTATTTTTAATTCAAATATTGGAAACTTTAGTTTCTTAACTTTATTGTTGATAAGTGCATAGTGCTTTGAAAGCTGCTAGTGAAATGTGTGAAAGCTGGCTAGTGGTTCTAGAGAAGGGAACAGTGACAGCAAAGATAAGAATTAATTCATTAGTAGCACCCTGCATTAATTCAGTATTCTTTTTTGGAGTGCCCACTGCTCCATGAATTTTATTAATTCCACATTAAGATAACTTGCTTCATTAATTTATAACAACAACTTGCATTTATATAATGTATTTATCATAGTCTAATTTTCCAAATGGTTTATAATATTTTGATATTCTTTTGCTCTTTTATATGTTGTATATAGAGTTTGATGATGCCACAAACTTGCTGGCAGCAAATCCCGATGCCACCACAATAAGCATCACAGACACCAATGATAAACCTAAAAATCAGAGAGGCCCACCAGGCGAGATGGGAAGAGATGAGGACGAAGATTTGCTGGGGAATGAAGACTCTGATAAAGCAGAGGTGAGCAACTTTATAAAATCAAAATGCTGCAGATGCTGGAAATCTGAAATAAAAACAGAAAATGCTGGATAAACTCAGCAGGTCTGGCAGCATCTGTGGAGAGAGAGAGAACAGTTAATGTTTCGAGTCCGTATTACTCTTCTTCAGAGCTAAAGAGAAGTAGAAATGTGATGGATTTTATACTGTTTAAGAGGGGGTGGAACAGGGCGAAAGAGACAAACAGAAATCCTGTTGGAGAGAAGAGCAGTACTTCTTCAGGGTAGGCATTCCTAGAAGAGAAGTGACAGTATATTAAACACTAAGATAAAAGCAAATTACTGCAGATGCTGGAAATCTGAAATAAAAACAGAAAATGCTGGAAAAACTCAACATGTCTAGCAGCATCTGTGGAGAGGAAAACAGAGATAACATTAACATTTCATATCTGTATGACTCTTCTTCAGAACTACTTTATGAGCAACTTTATGATGGCAAATGTACAAAAGGTATATTTATGTTGTGTATCCCAAAATATAAAATTATTACATTCTTAATGTCTGTAAAATAAAAACATTTGAATTTTAGGAACAGGAAAAGTATATTAGATCTAACAACCCAAATCTTTTCCACTGATCAACCCACCTGAACATTTTAACATGAAAACCCTGACTGCAGTTTAGCTCCAGAAATGCATCCAATTATCCTTTCAGCCGCCTGCTCTAGTGGTCTTCAATCAGTTTGTCCTTCCATCTGGTTGTTGATCCCCTTACTTGTAATGTTACATTAGAAATGAAAAGTGGATTGTTTTCTTTTTATTTATCCAGAAAGAAGAACTGTTATATTGTTGATTGCTATTAATTGTAAATTTAATTTGAATTCTGACTTCAGCGTGTTTCTAGCTGATAGCTCCTCTATTTGTGCTTACTTAGAAAAAAAATGGCATTTCCCAGAACCGAATTGTCTGATGTTTTTTTGTTGTAAAGAATAGCTGATTATAATTTATTAGAATCTTTGTAACCCAATTTGCCATTACATTTTTTTTTCTTCGCAGTTGCTTGCAGGACAAAAGAAGAGTGCTCCCTTTTGGACATTCGATTATTATCAAACATTTTTCGATGTGGACACCTACCAGGTAGGCACAGAGTTTAGTTCTCCACCAGGCATTATGTCATCTTTAATAATAAAAATGGGAGCATTTTAACTAGCATGTGATTTTATTTTAGTTCTCGCTCCCTTTTCTCCCATCCTCCCCACGTAAGCACTGATTTGTATTGTGGTTTGGTTCTATTGTGCTAGCAACCTTCTGATACGTTATCGAAATGACCATCTTCGTGTGTCACTCTCGGCAGTGAGTGGTAACAGATTGTTGCATTGTGGTGGGCGTCAGTCTGATCATTCACATTCAAACAGGCAATGATCTGGAAAGGAAATCTTTGCTTATTAGTTTCCCCAGGCCTGCATAGGGCACTAAGTTCAAATATAAAAGCAAAATGCTGCGGATGCTGGAAATCTCTGAAGAAGAGCCATACGGACTCAAAACGTTAACTCTGTTTCTCTCTCCACAGATGCTGCCAGACCTGCTGAGTTTTTCCAGCATTTTATGTTTTTATTGTACTAAGCTCAAATGTCATGCGTCAACTACCACTGTGCCTGAAATCAGCTAACTCAGCAGTAACCAGTGGTCAGATTAAATTTATTTTAGACCTCTCATTAACAACATATTTAGTAGGGTTGAAACGTTGACATAGCAATAATGTTTGAATTAGAAGAATTTGTCATCTTATTTTCTGCATAATAGGTGTTGGACAGAATAAAAGGTTCCCTTTTACCACTGCCTGGCAAAAATTTTGTAAGGTTGTATATCCGCAGTAATCCAGATCTTTATGGTAAGTGTGTGATTTGTAATGGTTATTAGAAAAGAATTGTTGTTTGTTTTAAAGTAAACCACATGACTACTCAATGCCCTATTTCTATTTTCAAAACAAATCTATCCTATCTCTCTCTCATACACAATACGTAAGCAGAATTTTCTAATACTGAATAAAAACATAGAAAATATTTGGGCCCAATAAATCTCAATTTGGTGTATTTTCTGGAAATAAAATTTAAATCTGGATGCAAAAATGTTACTGCACTTGTCGAGTTGAAAATTTAGCTGAGAGCCCCAATGTTTGATTAGGTAACTGCAGTCAAAGGTGCACAACCAAATGATGTAGAGCAGGAAGGTTCTGGATTGAGTCTGGCCATTTCCAAATTTGCTGAGCTCAGTTGGGGGCAACAGCAGAGGTCCTAGAGTTGCCTTTATTAAGTTGTTGCTGGATAACAACAACTTGCAACTATATAGCATCTTTGACATCAAGATATTTCACAGGAGCATAACCAGACAAAGATTGATACCAAGCCAAAGAAGAAGTCATTAGGACAGGTGACCAAAAGCTTAGTCAACAGGCTAGATTTTAAGCAGGTTTTTAAAGGAGGAGAAGTGGAGAGGCTTGGGGAAGGAGTTACAGAACTTGGGGCCCAGGTGGTTGAAGGCATGGCTGCCAATATGGGGGCGAAGGAAATTCCGAATGCTCAAAAGGCCAGGGTTGGAAGATTGTATGGCTGGAGGATGTAGGGAAGGTAAAAGACAAGAGTGAACTCAGGAGAGGAGAAAATCGTAGACAAATAAATAAGTTCAATTACAACTTATTTTTCTTTGTTATGCCATGCCTTTTACTCAAACTTCGCAACAGAAAATGTTGATATTGAAAATGTATTTAAGTATTGTACAGAATTATAGTCCATGATTATTGAATCAATTTCTATGTAAATTAGTATGCGTTCAACAACAGGAGGAGGAAGATCCATGACTATTCAGTTTGTGAAAGTTTCAAAAGTAAAGAGAATTACCGTTCTGTAATATTTATAATTATTGGAAAATACATTCGACTGTACAAAGGTGTTATCCTGTTATTTGGTATTAAGAAGAAAATAAGAGCTTTCTTTTTGAAATTTGTCTTAATTAGGCCCCTTCTGGATATGTGCCACACTGGTGTTTGCAATAGCAATAAGTGGCAACCTTGCCAATTTCTTGAATCACAGTGGCCAGCGTGGTTATCGCTATGTGCCTGAATTCCATAAAGGTAAGGGAAAACTACCTGGGCTTCTTTGATATATAGATATGATTTAATTTTAAAATATTCTTTAGGAGGCACAGCGTGTGTAATATCAACACACAGTACTGAATAATGAGAAGTTCTGTGTACTTCCAATTCCCCAAATTACCAACCTCGGCCGTTCCATCTTGGGGAGGTGCTGAATAGGAACTGAATACTCTTTACTTCAGCAAGGGAGCGACCTCACCCAAGCAGTTAGTGCACTTTCCTGAGGTTGATTTTAATTGGAATTGGCAGAGGCTTTCGACAGGGACATGAATCGATATCTGAAAAAAAGAAATGTGAAAGCAAATGGAGTACGGACAGGGAATGGTGCTGTGGATAGCTTTTTCTGAGGACCAGACCAAGTGCAATTAGTTTATTGGCCCTTTTCTGTTTGCAAACTTCTACAGCTAATTTTTTTCCACAGTATATATGAGACAAAATGCTAGTAATTTATTAAAACTGTTCTGCTCTTCTAAACTTCCTCTTCCAAGAAGCCCTCAATTCTATTATTATGATGAAACAGAACTACATTGTTCTCTTAATGTGGTGAAATTATTATCCAAAAAATAGGGAAAATCAGAGCGCTAATTTTTCTTTGTTTAACCAATATGTATTTTGAAATATGTTTTGGATTAATGAAAACTGGGTTCCCCAGTCATAAAATATCTAATCTCTAGTATATGATGAATGATTTTTGTGCTTTTTTTTTAAAGAAACCATTCATTTCAGATCAGTCACTGGACACAGCCACAGAATTGTAATTTTTTTAGTTAAGTATGTAGTCCTTTTCAGACCAAATTCACAACATCGTAAAAGCTTCGAATAAGAACTTGAGATTGTGTAGTCACTAACAGTATTACAAACATATTGTATTTCATTTCTCTACTCTTAAGGATTTCAGTAAATAGCACATTTGTAGTAACTAATACATCTCTTTGTAGTTTCTATAGCAGCTACAGCAATCTATACCTACGCCTGGCTTATTCCTCTCGCTCTCTGGGGCTTTCTGATGTGGAGAAACAACAAAGTGATGAACATCGTTTCATATTCATTTCTGGAGATAGTGTGTGTCTATGGATACTCACTGTTTATTTACATTCCCACTGCAGTAAGTATAGCTTTTGTTTTTATAACCCAGGCAAGAGTGAGTTCAATTGGGAGATAGTGTGACAATTCTTGACGCCAACAGAATAAGAAAAGCATGCATGAAATAACACATTTGGAACTTAGGAAGAATAAGCAAGTAAAGCTCAAAATAGCGCTAATCGTAATATCAATAAAGTATAGAAAGACAAGAATGGTTATTAGCATCAGGGGCTCAGGTCCTGTAAAATAGTGGAATTCCTTGGTTCTAGCTATGATATTTAAGGTGATTATATTTATTACTTGTTAGGGAGGCTGTGAACAGACAGTTAAAGGAGTTGCAGATGAGCTGATCAGAGATAGATGATCCTGCACTCAGTTGGATTGATTGGACTTAAATACTTTGCCCTCTGATATTGGACTGTAGGTTCTGTAACAAATAATAGTTGGGTGATTAAAATATTCTTGGAAAATCATCATCTCAGGCTAAACTTAGGGTATTTGGCCATGCTGTCTGCTTCATCATGTGTGCAAAGAGCGAACTGAAATTGATCATTATTTGGAAACCAGCCTCAAACCTGAAAAAATTCTGAAATCATATTCAATCTGAGATGAGGGGCTGGACAGATCAAAGGAAGAATTGGAAGGCTGGCTACAACAATGGGAGGATAATGGATTGAAGGACCTCTTGAATGTCAATGCATTTCTGAGAAAAGATAGTTTCTAGGATTACTTCAAGTTAGGATTTTGTTGTTCTAGGGGATGTTACAAATGAGGATGCCTGCATATCAGGACGGTTTTATTGATTATGAGCCTGAATTTTAACTACAGGCAAGAGTTATGTGGGCAGAGGCTGAGCCAGGCAACAAATCATCTGATTCTCCATGGTGTGAGGCCAGGGATGTCCTCTCTGGATCCACAGTGGTTATTACTGCACAAACTTTTAACTCAAATTACAGTTTTTCAGAGATCTAATCAACTTGACCGTTGTAAAGAGGAAGAACAAATACATTTGCATTGTAGACTCAGAATAGCTCTGGTGTGAGGAAATAACTTCTCTCCGTGTATTGCAGGTACTGTGGATTATTCCGAACGAGATAGTACGCTGGATCACGATAGTGTTGGCCATGTGCCTTTCAGGCACTGTGCTGTTAATGACCTTTTGGCCAGCCGTCCGTGATGATAACCAGAGAATTGCCATAGCAACCATTGCAGTCATTCTGATCCTTCATGCCCTTCTTGCAGTTGGCTGTAAGGTAATAAGTTGCTCTATTGAAAGCACTTGTTTATTGATGTTTCTAAAAGAAAAGTTGTTACAAAATCTGAAGATGAGTTTTGCAAAGTGCTTTTTTGCTAAGTTTCGCATTAACATAGTAAAATTGTAAATTGGGATTATTTCTAGCCGCCATCCATTTCTTTAGACCTCCACAAGTCCAGCAAGTTTTTCCATTGACCTCATCTGAGTGCTGTGTTCCACTTGCCAGCAGAGATATTTTCCCAGTGCTTGGACTGAGCTAGTGTGACACAAGCTGGTTCCAATACTGAGCAATTAACACTCAAAATAAACTGGGCAGCAAACAGTTTTGGAAGATTTACGAAGTCTCATCCCATCTTTTGAGAAGTGCTGTGGTTCTTTAAACCTTCGAATTTGTTTGTTTAAGTTCAATTTCACATGATCAGCATTCTTCAATTGTAGCACTATTCATATTTTGTAGTGGTGATTTGAAACTAATGCACAGGGTTTGTAATGTGTTCAAAATAGGGAATGTTGGAATTGTACCAGCAGATTCACCTCAGAGGGAAAGCTAGCTACTGTTTTTGAATGGGATCCTTTATTAATTTTTTTCAGATGCTGATTGAATTGTTATGTAGTTCCAACATTTACTATTTTCATTTCACGTTTTTAGATTTTACATCTTTTTGTTTCTATAATTTTGTTTTGTGGTTTTTGTCTAAAGCATAAAATAGGTGTCAGATGTGGCCCAGTTGGTAGCATTCTTGCCTCCGAACTAAAAGGTTGTGGTTTTAAGATCTACTGCAGGACTTGAGCACAAAAATCAAGACTGACACTCCACTGCAGTACTGATCGAGTGC
The DNA here is from genome assembly GCF_964194155.1 of Cetorhinus maximus. Taxonomy (NCBI): domain Eukaryota; kingdom Metazoa; phylum Chordata; class Chondrichthyes; order Lamniformes; family Cetorhinidae; genus Cetorhinus; species Cetorhinus maximus. The sequence continues at coordinate 95,763,145 of NC_135895.1, read as the reverse complement.
TGCACTGTTAGGGGTGCATTCTGCCGTCTTAGTGCCATGGGATCTTTTACATCGCCTATTTCAAAGAGCAGGGGATTTATCCCTGGTGTCCTGGTCAACATTTATTATATCAATATTATATGGTCGTTATCATTTTGCTATTTGTGGGAGCTTGCTGTGTGCAAATTGGCTTCTGTGTTTCCTGCATTTACAACTGTGACTACAGTTCAAGAAGTACTTCATTGACTGGAAAGCAATTTGAAATGTCTGGTGGCATGAAAGGAGCTAGATAAATGCAAGTCTTTCTTTTTTTCTTTTCTAATGTGATGTAGGTTTTAGTGAACCTACTTCAAAGAAATTGTCATTTTCTGACTACAACACAAGCATAATAAAATCTAGTGGGCCACATGAACTCACCCAGTATATGTTTAAAAGGGAAAGGTTTGCTTTAGTATTTAGATCTACAGGACTTTTAAAATGGTTTTGTTGCTATTCCCCAGGCTTATTTCTTTGATCCTCCAGAAGAAGTCAAATCTCCATCTGACCCCACAACCACGACTGCAACCATTAATGGGACTAATTTGGTTTCCCAGAAAACATAACCTGCCAGGTGAGTGTTTCCTTGGCCTTATACCCTGGGAAAGAGGGATTGGTACTGGGTGATGGACTGGCAAAGGAACATAATTCTGTCATTTCAACTTGATTGTGATTGTTTTAACTTTAATTGCATTGAGTTTCTGCCTTAGATACGGTCCAGAAATTGGCTGGTGGTTTCTAATTTAAAAATCTTAATAAAGTAGGCTGTCCAATGACTCAGTGATTAACTGCGCCACCCAATGTACTACTGTCCCATGCAAAAGAGGAAGATCCCATGCCTATGCTGACTTAGCTGATCTCAGTTAGGACAATAGCAGATGCTATTTAATTGGCTACAATATTTCAGGACTAGAGAGTGAAAAAAATATCAGTTGAATTTCTGTTCATCATAACTTTGCAGTAATGCCCAGTGGAAAATGTTTATCGGTGAATGCCAGATCAAGATCAGGCTTGGCTTTGATGCACCCTAAAGTGGAATAGCTGCTGACATTTGAAGTTACTATCAGATCAGCCATGATCTTATTAAATGGCGGAGCAGGCTGGAGAGGCCAAATGGCCTACTCCTCCTTGTTCATATTAACTCTCCATAGAACCCTACCCCAGCACTTTCAGGAGAGGAGAAAATTTGAAACTAAGATTTGATATGATTGTTTAAACTCCATTCAGTTGACTGTCTACACATACAACATGTTTACCTTCTAAAACTGACCTGTGTTTCCAATTTTTAAAAAAAATGTAACTTCTCAAAAATTATCTTCTTTTTCTTTTGAGATTGTTAAATTAAACTGTCATAATTGCTTCAGAACTGCATACGCAAAGTTTTGCTGAGTTTCAAGACTCTTGGATCTAATGTGAGGAGTGGAGAGAAAGATTTTAAAATCTACAGGTTCTTAGGTTAGAAACTCAACAACCAGGTTTTTTGATTTGGTCAGAAGTTATGAAAATTAATAAAGTTTAATTTATTTTATAAAATATAGTCCCCTGTATATTCTTTATTCTTTGTACTTGTATAAAAGTTACCTGTGCCTCTTCAGCAGCAGTTACTCAACAGTTTTTGGTGAGACAATGATACACCAGGAGAATAGGGAAGCTTAGTAATTGGTTCTGTTTCACTATATACAATGAATTCTCCCATCAGTGAAGCTTTCATTTGATGATCTCATTGCAAAACCTTTTTTCCCCTCTTTTGTCAAATTTTAAGCTAGGATGTTTTGATAATGAGAAAACTTTGGTATTTAAATAATTTTATTATGATGTGATATCAGAATTCTCAGAAACAGAGAAGGCCATTTGTCTGAATAAGCTCATCCATTTTGATTGATAGCAATTCCACTTCCTAATTCCTCACCATAATCCCTGGATTGCATTTCTCTGCAGAAACATATCTAAATGTCTCTTAACCTAAACTATTTTTACCTTTTATACAGTCAGTTTCAATGGCCACATCTGCTAACTTATGCTACAAGTCTATTATTCTTTGTATAGAAATAAAAGTATCTCTGACTACTTAACTTCCAAGATGCTTCTTGCTCCAAACTTCCAAAATGCTGACCTGAACCCACTTCACCATGGTGAAAATGTGCCTGCTTCAGTGTTTTATCGATTCATTCATAATCTTGAAAATTTCAAAAGTCAGCTCTCTGCATCCTTTGTGACAAACTCCCTGTGTTTGCTTACAGATTTTTTCACTGATGTCTTGGTGATTGTTTAGCTTGAAGAGACTGCCCAATCAATGTAACTTGGGTTACACAATTAAAGAAAAACTTCAAATAAGTATGTTCAACAGAACACCAGGACACTTGACCGTTGCAGAGCTTCAAACTGACTAAACTCTAAATTAAGTTTTGGGATTATTCTTACATTGTGGCTGCTTTGATTGTCTGTTCTACTTTTCCATGGTCTTAAGAAAGATGCACTTGCGACAGACTGTAAATATTTTTCTCTGAGACTCCACAAATTAATTTGGTAAAATCTAATTCGATTATTGTCTTTCTTAACAAAGATACCAAATATTCTATTATTGACTATTAATGTGGAGATTCACTTGGTTGTGCTAAATGCGTATGTTAGCAAATTACTACATGTTTTTGAAAAGCTGAACTTTATCCAAAAAGACAATGTTCATCTTCACACATGTACATTAAGTAGATTAAATTTATTATTATGCTTCATGATTTTGTGTAGAATTTCATACAGGGGTAAATTTCAGGAACTAAATTCAGATATATGTAAGCACATCCTGGGCAAATAAATAGAAAAACTACAAATATAACATTGTGGTGATTAAACCATTGCATGCTTCTGAAACATTGCCCAGATCTGGAAGAAACGAAGAATCAAGCAACCTTTCATAGATTCAAACATTGTCCAGTAGATCAATAGATCCTCTCCAGTTTCTAAATGTTCTTCTATTCTCTCTTTTAATAGGAATTCCATTATTTTCCTACCACTAATGCTACCCGTCAGTCCCCTGGTACTACACCTTTTTTGAACGACTCATTAAATATGTGTAGTAATGCCTCTGTCACCTCTTCCCTAGATTATTTCAAAATGTGTAGACGCAGTCAATCTGGATTAGGGGTGTTATCCTCTTTGAGTTTGTTAAGTTTATTCAATACATCTTTTTATTTTAAATGTACCTAATTGCTCATCTCATCATTCAATATCATGTCTACCTGTTCTATCTTCCTGGTACGTATTGAAGCAAAACATTTTTTTTTTGAAAAATATACTTTATTCGTAAAATATCTGAAAGAACATTACAAAACATTTCTAAATCGCCATCACAAAAAGTGCAATCATATTCAACTTTTGCACATGGATCACGAGGTGCTTCAATACAATCAATGAATATTACAGTCATTTCAATATGGTCATTACAGACAGTCAGACATTGCAATGGTATTGGAGTTACCAACATACATCATGTTGCACTCTTGAGGTGCTTCAATACAATTGTAATACAATTAGTATTCAATGCATACATTTATTGTGAACCGTACAGCCTGAGGGGTCTATACCTTTCCCAGCCCCTTGGTGCACTATGGCAGAAAGGTCTTAGACAGTGACCTTTCCACATTGTGCCTTTGCGGTGGCTGCCCCAAGCTTTAGTGCGACCCTCTGCACTAGGGACCCAGCACCTCAGCACAAGGTTCCCTGGACTTTGGAATGTGCCAGTCTGCAACACTCGGTCGGGGGCAACTCATTGCACTGGAAGACCAACAAGTTTTGGGCAGACCAAAGAGCGTCTTTCACCGGGTTGATGATCCTCCAGCTGCAGTTGATGTTTGTCTTGGTGTGTGTCCCTGGGAACGGCCTGTAGAGTACAGAGCCCTGTGTCACAGCACTGCTTGGGATGAACCTCGACAAAAACAACTGCATCTCTCTCCAGACCTTCTGTGCAAAGGCACATTCAACAAGGAGGTGAACAACAGTCTCTTCCCAACCACAGCCACCTTGAGGGCAACGTGCAGAGGGGGTGAGACTCCTGGCGTGTTGGAAGAATCTGACGGGGAGGGCCTTTCTCACCACCAGCCAAGCTACATCTTGGTGCTTGTTGGAAAGTTCTGGCGATGAGGCATTCTTCCAAATGACTTTGACAGTCTGCTCGGGGAACCAGCCGGCAGAATCCACCTTTTCCTGCAGTATTGAAGCAAAATATTTATTTAACATTTCTGTCAACTATAATTATCTGTGGCATTATCCTATCTATCCCTTAATGGTCCTCTTCCTACCAGTCTTCCTTTTTTATTGATGTGTCTGTAAATTATTTTACTATTTTGTTTTATGTTACTTGATAATTTAATTTCTTCGATCCTTTTTGCCTTCTGAATTGTTTTTTGACTTCTCTCCTAATCTCTCAATATTATCTCTTGTGGTGCACTTCTCTGCTGTCTTTGTACTTAATGTATTCCACTTTCCTAACCCTCAACTGTTCCCTTATGTCTTTATTCATCCATGGTGTCTCACTAGCATCAGAGAAACTTCAGAATGTCCATCTGTTCTTGCATCTCCAGAACCAGCTCTGGCTTCCAGAGATAACAGTCGCTCTTTCCCTAACCTCAACCACCCCTGGGCCCATAAATAGAAAACCAACCATGTATTAAGTAATAGGAAAGAATGCTTCCTGAATACAAAACTTCAGTAACGATCGACTTTTATTTCAGTACACAGCAAATATGAGCATCACTGGAAAACTCCAAGAAGAAAGCGACCTTAAAATCCCTTACTGTAAATGAGCAAAATAAAAACAAGCAAAGGGTAAAAAATGGAAGGAGTGTAGGGGTAAGAATATTTGCTTATGAACAGATGAAAAGGCAGATTGCACATCTTTGAGAAAAGCTAATCTTTCTTTTCAAACTTGTTTTCGCTCAGCCTGAAGGCAATGGAAAAGTTAGAAAGACCTTGAATTTATATAGTGCCTTTCGTTGTCTAAGGCCATCATAAAGTGCTACACAGCCAATTAAGTACTTCTGAAGTGTAACCTCTGTTGTAATGTAGATAACGTAGCAGCCAATTTACACACAGTAAAACCCCACAAATAGCCGTGACATAATAACCAGATAGCCTGTTTTAGTGTGTTGCTTGAATAATAAATCAAGGTATTGCAGAATTCCCCTGCTCTTTCAGTAATTTATTTACATCCAAGTGGGCAAACAGGGACAGTGCAGCTCATTCATTTGTAAATCTATATTCTGTACTTGTGATCCAGATGGATGTACCAGTTTGGCTCACATCTAGTCTCGTATATCTGCACGCCCCTTTTGAATGTTTCAGTAGAATTGAGACTCGTTACCTTTGGTTGGCAGTTTCTGAAGTTGTGCTTTATGTTACTTCTGACATTTGTTTTCATCATGTTGGGGAGTCTATACTTTTAAGGTTGGGAATGCTTTCATCTTAAATGTTTGTTTGGGAGCCTGTAACATTTGAAAAAAAAAAGAAATCCAGCTTGAAATTTAAAGTATGAAATGTTAGCTATGATTCAATGATAGCACTCATGTCTCTGAGTCATAAGGTTGTAGGCTGAAGTCTCCCTCCAGAGCACAGACTTTAGGCTGACATTCCGATCCAGTACAGAGAGAGTGCTGCACTATCGGAGGTGCTATCTTGCAGATGAGATGTTAGATTGTCTCAGGTGGATGTAAAAAAAACAGTAGTGGAATTTTCTCCAATGCCCTGGCTATTATATATTCTTCAACAGAATCAGAGTGCAGAAGAGGCCCTTCGGGCCATCGAGTCTACACCGACACGTGAGAAACTTCACTAAGATATATTATCTGATAATTATATTGTTGCTTGTGGGATTTTGCTGTGTGCAAGTTTGCTGTCACGTGCCCTACATTATAACAGTGACTTCAATTCAAAATGACTTAATTGCCTGTAAGGTGCTTTAGGCTGTCCTGAGATCATGAAAGAAACTATATAAATGCAAGTCTTTAGTTTGCTTTTTTCCACCTCATTTGGTAGTTACAGTGCTTGATGTGGTATGTCTCATGTTTGATCTTTGCTCAAACGCTAAATTACCTGATATCAACCATGGCACAATTGGCTCCAGTGTTTCATGGCCAGCAAAGAAAAAAATCAGCTGGGTTCTTAGCTGTGATCATTATTCAATTGCCCTACCACAAGGTAATGTGTGTTTACATCAGTCCAGGGCAGGCCTGGGCCTGTCTGATGCCTGCCCCACAGTTAAACAGCTTTTTAAAGCTATCCGGGTTCACAGGTTGGAAAATTTTTCATTATGTCTTCTGGGAATGAGTGCGATACTGGCAAGGTTTATTTATTGCTCAACCATAGGTGATAGGCCAGAGGACTGGAGAACAGCTAACGTGGTTCCGCTATTTAAGAAGGGTTGTAGAGATAAGCCAGGCAAACTGTAGAGATAAGCCAGTAAGTCTCAAGTCAGTGGTAGGGAAACTATTGGAGAAAGTTCTGAAGGAGAGTATCTATCTCCACTTGGAGAGGCAAGGTTTGATCAGGGATAGTCAGCATGGCTTTGTCAGAGGGAGGTCATGCCTAACAAATTAGATTGAATTTTTTGACGAGGTGATCAGGTGTGTAGATGAGGGCAGTGCAGTTGATGTAAGTTTATATGGATTTCAGCAAAGCCTTTGACAAGGTCCCACATGGGACACTTATAAAGAAGGCAAAGGCATATGGGACACAGGGTAATTTAATAAGGTGGATTCAAAATTGGCTTAGTTGTAGGAGGCAGAGGGTGATGACAGAAGGATGCTTTAGTGACTGGAAGCCAGTGTCCAGTGGCATACCTACCACAGGGATCGGTGCTCGATCCCCTATTATTTGTCATTTATATAAACGACGTAGATGACTATGTGGGGGGTAGGATTAGTAAATTTGCGGATGACACAAAGATTGGCCGGGTGGTTAACAGTGAGGTTGAGTGCCTTGAGCTACAGGAAGATATGGACGGGATGGTCAAATGGGCAGATAAGTGGCAGATGGAATTTAACCCTGAAAAGTGTGAGGTGATACACTTTGGAAGGAGTAATTTGACAAGGAAGTATTCAATGAACAGCATGGCACTAGGAAGTTCTGAGGAACAAAGGGACATTGGTGTGTGTGTCCATAGATCTCTGAAGGCGGAGGGGCATGTTAGTGGGGTGGTGAAAAAGGCATATGGGACTCTTGCCTTTATCAATCGAGGCATAGATTACAAAAGTAGGGAGGTCATGTTGGGAGTTGTTTAGAACCTTGGTGAGGCCACAGCTGGAGTACTGTGTGCAGTTCTGGTCACCACATTATAGGAAGGATGTGATTGCACTGGAGGGGGTGTGGAGGAGATTCACCAGGATGTTGCCTGGGATGAAACATTTAAGTTATGGAGAGAGGTTGGATAGACTTGGGTTGTTTTCGTTGGAACAGAGAAGACTGAGGGGCGACCTGATGGAGATGTACAAGATTATGAGGGGCATGGACAGGGTGGATAGGGAGCAGCTGTTTCCCTTAGTTGAAGGGTCAGTCACAAGGGGGCATAAGTTCAAGGTGAGGGGCAGGAGGTTTAGGGGGGACGTGAGGAAAATCTTTTTTACCCAGAGGGTGGTGACGGTTTGGAATGCACTGCCTGGGAGTGTGGTGGAGGCGGGTTGCCTCACATCCTTTAAAAAGTACCTGGATGAGCACTTGGCACATCATAACATTCAAGGCTGTGGGCCAAGTGCTGGTAAATGGGATTAGGTAGGTAGGTCAGGTGTTTCTCATGTGTCGGTGCAGACTCGATGGGCCGAAGGGTCTCTTCTGCACTGTGATTCTATGATAACTATCATCAGTTCACTAATGCCCTTTAGGGAAGGAAATCTGCTATCCTTACCCAGTCTGGCTTACGTGACTCCAGATCCACAGCAATGTGGTTAGCTCTTAGCTCCCCTCTGCAATGGCCTAGCAAGCCACTTGGTTCAAGGGAAATTAGGGATGGGCAACAAATACTGTCCTTTCCAGTGATGCCCATATCACATAAAAGAAAAAAAAAATAGATGCCTTTGCAACTGAGTGGCGACAGAGAAAATCTAACCATCTTAACTTGAATGTCCAATAAGAGCAAATTTAACCATCAGCTCTTGACATTAAACAGCATTACTATTGCTGAATCCCCTGTCACCAAGATCCTGGAAGTCACCCTTGACCAGAAACTTAACTGAATCAGCCATATAAATATTGTGGCTACCACAGATGGTCAGAAGCTGGGAATTCTGCAGAGAGTAACTCGCCTCCTGACTCCCCAAAGCCTGTCCATCATCTACAAAGCACCAGTTGGGGTTGCATTCATTCACGCACCCCTAACAATATTCAACCAAGCTTGACGCCATCCAAGACAAAGCAGCTCACTTAATTGGCACCCCATTCACCACCTTAGACATTGAGTCCTTCCACCACTGACGCACAGTGCTGGCAGAGTGTACCATCTATAAGATGCATTGCAGCAACTCACCAAGCCTTCTTTAATAGCACTTTCCAAATCTGTGACCTCTACCACCTAGGAGGACACAGCCGATGGTAAATGTTGAGCTGTTCAAACCTCAGAGGGAAACTTGGAAACAACTGTCATAACCTATTTTTCAATTTATATGTTTTGAGATGCAGGCTTTGAATTCAGTAGTAATAAGACCACTGAGTCTCAAGAGGTTTTTTATAAAACTAAATTAACATTTATTAATACAATAAAGATTGTAAACACATACATATATCTACAAAATTACTACTATAATAACTACAAAAATCTCCTAGTTAGTCCTCTGTTAAGGCAACAGTAAAACACAGATTTAAACAGACCCCTGGCAAAACACAACCTGGACAGTCGAATTCAAAATAAGTTTCTTTCTGCTCGGGGTCCTTGCAGACAGCGGCTTGAGGCTTACAGGCTGGAGGCATATTTTCTTCTTTGAATGCAAATTCTCATTGTATCACTAGGTCTTTTGAACTTCACCTAACTATAAAACCCGTTTCATAGCACCAATTTTATTAGTAAGCTTTGGGAAAATAAACACATTATTTAGCTTCTTCTGGCTGGTTTTAATTTCACCAATTCTTTTGAAAGGTTTATTTAAAATGCAAATTACGCCCTTTTCATTTCCTTGTAACTTTCCTACGTTTACCTAATTACCATTTCAAACCTACTTTTCTTCATCAAAGCCCCTAGCTCAGCTGGTTTTAATTCAATTAACACACACGCACATACATAGACACAGACACCACAAAACTCTATTTTAAAATAATTTCCAATAACGTTATAGATATTATATCTTGACAGTATGGGAACACCACCACCTGTACATTCCCCTCCCAACAATGCACCAATCTGACTTGGAACTATATCGCTGTTCCTACACTGCCGCTGGATCAAAATCCTGAAACTCCCTCTCTACAGCAGTGTGGGTGTACCTACACCACATGGACTGCAGCGGTTCAAGAAGGTGGCTCACCACCACCTACTCAAGGGCAATTAGGGATGGACAACAAATGCTGGCCTAGCCAGCGATACTTGCATCCCATTAAATATTTTAAAAGAAAATTGAGGCTGGTACTGGAATGATATGTAAACCAAACTGGGGGGGAGGGAGGAGGTGACAGATTCCCTTGCCATAAAAATACGGAAGAACAGCAACATTCAGAGTCATTTTGCTCATACTAGCCCACAAATTACTATATTAAAGTCACAACTCCTCAGCTGAATTTGAATTCCTGACTTGTCCTCAGTACTGTAAGGATTACATGACCCAGCAGCAACCTGGTTGAGGTTCTGAATTGTGGACAGCACCCATGAACCCTTCTGCTACCCAGCTGACAACGATGAGAAAACGCCTCACCTGAGGAGAAAATTGGAAGGGGGTGTGCTGGTGGAAGAGAAATTCAGCTGTTGCAAAGAGTGAGCGAGGTGGTGCCAGATTTGACTTTCTAACTTGCAGTTGGCACAAAGCTCTGGCACTGCCACAATCTACTGTTACTCTTTGGTATTTATATCTGAGGTGTACTCTACCTACTTGACAATTAATCACTGCAACTTGAGCTGGATATGTTAGTGGCTGGGGAAAAAGTGAGCTTTGTGTCACCTTGAATGTAATTCAATTCCTACAAACGTCAGAGCTTCCACTGACAATGAACTGAAAACCAATCAATCAGGAAATAACTGACCGGTTCTGTCCCCACACAAAGTGCCTCTCTCTAAAGAGAGTTCTTTTTCACATCTTGGATGAAACAAAAAGAGGAGTCAGGTATGGAAGTGCTTAAATCTTTTCGCTTGTTAATGATTACAGCCTCACATTGCGTACAATGCAGTAAATTACAAAATTGAGGATTCTGGTAAAAAGACTAGTTAAAATATCATTGGAAAGAAGTGCAGATTTAGGGACCACTTTACACATTATAATTAGTTGTGAAAGAATTTCAGGATATTGGTAATCAGGTAATACTTGGATATCCGTGATTCTACTTTTCTAGCCTTTAACAAACTATAGGAAATATTAGGGTGGTGATTGGAGCAGAGCTGGGGAAAAGCTGCCGGGATTTCAGCATAACTTCACTTCTGGTAGGAAGCTCAGCTGTGTAAATGTGAGGATAGAGCTGAACTTAGCTACCATGTCACCCCTAAAGGAATAGAACTGAAAAGTAGAGAAGTTATATCAAACCTGTATGGAACCTTAGATAGGTTAGGAGTGCTGTATGCAGTTCTGCTCTCCACATTATATTAAAAAAAATGTAGAGGCATTGGAGAAGATGCAAAAAAGATTCACAAGAATGATACCAGAACTGAGAGGATATACTTATTGGAAAGGCTGAACAGGCTGGGGCTCTTTTCTGTACAAGATAATGAAAGGGTTTGTTAGGGTAGATGTACAGAAAATGTTTTCTGGGGGAGTCCAAAATCAGAGGTCATAAGATAGTAACTACTAAATCCATTACAGAATTCAGGAGAAAATTCTTTACCTAAAGAGTGGTAAGAATGCAGAATACGCTATCAACAGTAGTAGTTGAGGCAAGTAGCATGGATGCATTTAAGGAGGAGCTAGTTAAGCACTGGAGAGAGAAAGCAACAGAAGAATAAATGAATTAGGGTGGGAAGAGGCTCCTCATAGATCAGTTGGGCCAAATAGGCAGTTTCTATGCTGTACACTCGATGTAACAATTTAACAGTCTGCTGACAGAGATTGGCCAGAAACCATGGGCCCATACACCGCCCCAGCAGCAGTCAATACTTTGGGGACGGAGGAGAGACTAAGAGACACAGGAAACAGAACTTCTCCAAAACAAAATAGGAAATAGCAATGCATATATTCTCTAATATAAACGTCGGCATTTTAAGAACCGCAGTAAAGCAATCTATCACGGGTTTACTAAGCCATTCATTGGTAAGATTATCTCATATAGGACAGAAGAAGCAATTTTTGCTAAACGGTATCAAATAACTGACCTTCACCCCCCCCCCCGCCCCCACCGGCGGCATTCCACAGGGTTCATTCCCTCTGGGACTCCCTGGTCCACTCCTCCATCACCCCCTACACCTCAACCCCCACCTATGGCACCTCCCCATGCAACCGCAGAAGGTGCAACACCTGCCCCTTCACTTCCTCTCTCCTCACCGTCCAAGGGCCCACACACTCCTTTCAAGTGAAGCAGCATTTCACTTGCACTTCCCCCAATTTAGTCTACTGCATTTGTTGCTCCCAATGCAGTTTCCTCTACACTGGAGAGGCCAAACGCAGACTGGGCGACCGCTTTGCAGAACACCTGCGGTCTGTCCACAAGAAAGACCCAAACCTCCCTGTCGCTTGCCATTTTAACACTCCACCCTGCTCTCATGCTCACATGTCTGTCCTTGGCCTGCTGCATTGTTCCAGTGAAGCTCAACGCAAACTGGAGGAACAGCACCTCATCTTCCGACTAGGCACTTTACAGCCTTCCGGACTGAATATTGAGTTCAACAATTTTAGATCATGAACTCTATCCTCCATCCCTACCCCCTTTCCGCTCCCCCCCCTTTTTTTCCCCAATAATTTATATAGATTTTTCTTTTCCCACCTATTTCCATTATTTTTAATGTATTTCCATCCATTGTTTTATCTCTACCTTTTAGCCTTTTTAGATTCCTTCACCCCATTCCATCCCCACTAGGGCTATCTGTACCTTGCTTGTCCTGCTTTCTACCCTTAGTTAGCACATTCCTTAGATAATATTATAACATATATATATATATATAACAAAATTATGAGGGGTATAGACAGAGTAAATGTGAGTAGGCTCTTTCCACTTAGATTAGGAGAGATAAACATGAGAGGACATGGCTTTAGGGTGAAAGGGGAAAGGTTTAGGGGGAACTTCTTCACTCAGAGAGTGGTGGGAGTATGGAACGAGCTGCCATCTGACGTGGTAAATGCTCTAAAGTTTTAAGAATAAATTGGATAGATACATGGATGGGAGAGGTCTGGAGGGTTATGGACTGGGTGCAGGTCAATGGGACTAGTGGAATAATATTTCGGCACAGACTAGAAGGGCTGAATGGCCTATTTTTCTGTGCTGTAGTGTTCTATGGTTCTAATATCAACACCATCAACACCTCTTTGTCCTTTTGTCTGTGACATCTTTTGGTTATCTCCACCTATCACTGGCCCTCTATCCAGCTCTACTTGTCCCACCCCCTCCTTAAACCAGCTTATATTTCACCTCTATTCTATTTTTACTTAGTTCTGTTGAAGGGTCATTCGGACTCGAAACGTTAACTGTGTTCCTCTCCACAGATGCTGCCAGACCTGCTGAGTTTTCCCAGGTATTTTTGTTTTTGTTTTTGTTTTGGATTTCCAGCATCCGCAGTTTTTTGCTTTTAACTGAGTGAAGGACACGCTCATTACAGAAATACCGAGACACCTCTCTGGAAATCACCAACGGGACATTAACACTAATTAACACTTATTCCTGGTCGGTATAATGGTCATTGATTCAGAAACGCTTATCATTTTAAGCCTGCTTGATTGTCACGGTGGAGTGCTGTTTATTTTCATTAGCTTTTGAACATTGAAGGAAGGGAATGTTCAGAGTTTGATGGGAGGGAAAGACACAAGGATTTATTTATCTTCGTAGAAGGTCCCTACTGTTGTTTGATAATAGTATGAGCACAATACGGGGAACGCGTCTAGATTTACTGTCAGTTAGTGAGAAGTAAAGGTGTGCAGAGTTTCAGCATTACAATGCTATCATTACTAAGCCATTAGGTCCGATTTCTATTCGACACGGGCCCAGTCGGTGTGCACCAGACCCGAGATCTCAACAGCAGCTTCAGAGTAATCGGTGGAGAACTACGAGCTGGAATCTAATCATTTTCTTCACCTACCTGAAACTGATTTTACACAATTCAAACCGAATAACTTAAAGGGCTCTTGAGGTATGTTGGCTGATATACATTTCAGGTGGGCTAAATTAAGAACCGTGAAACCAAAGACGACGCGAAACGAGACGCTAAGGACATAAATCTGAAAGGGAAATTCAAAATGTTTGTAATTAAAGTTCTGTATAAATGGTGAGTAAGCTTCTCCTTTGACATTCCTAATGTCATTTCGGACACACGCACACTAATAAAACATACTAAGGACAATTTTTACCCCGAACCATTTTCTGACATAAATATCTAACGCAATATCTTATTTTCCGTTAAGAAGAAGCCGTAGTTCTCAGTAAAACACAAGGAAACGATCAACTATCCGCACAGGTTAACATTATCTGTGCTGCGTCTGTGGGCAGCATCGTGTCTGCTAGGGGTACGAGGGCAAGCCTTAGGTGCAAGGGCACCACACGAGGTAAATGCAAGAATTTATTGAGTGAGATCAAGGTTGGGTTGCACAAATCTGTAAATCGCATAAGGAGCAGAAGACTGAGGGAGATAAGGAATTCCACGGTTTGGAGGCGGTGGTATAGAAATATTAAGCTCCCAGTGAATCTTGACATGGGGATGTAATGGCCGGGATAGATCCTTAAGAATGCATTGAAAGCTATGGAGAAGATGAAGAGATTTGGCACAATATCAGGGGTGGAGAGGTTTTAGTCACAAGGAGGGACAGCAGGAACGAGGGCAGTTGGAGCAAATGGATAGTAAACATCCGGCACAGGAACCTCCAATAGCTCATATTATTCATGTTCCTAACTAGCAAATGCAATATCATGAATTATAGACAACCTTCCCACGAGTCAATGGGTTTCTGATTTATTTTTGCTGTGACCCCCAGATCTAGTTGATGTTACTGTTTTAGTGAACATAAGTAACGTTCACCTGTTGGCCAGTTAGTTACATCCTTAAGGAGATCCGCCCCTTGTTCACTAGAATGAAATACTCAATGACTTGTCTACTTTCAGGTAGCAAAAAAAAAATCCTAATTCCCTATCCAACTAAAGTGTGCAACAAGATTTATCCACTGAAATATGCAGAAGTCACAGAATTTTACAGCAGAGGAGACCGACCATTCGACCCATCAAATCTGTCCAGGTTCTTAATCCCATCCCCTGACCTTTACCACAGCCTTTTATTTTTTTCCTCTTTTTCTAATATTTAACTATTGTTCTACTACACTATTCACTAGAAGAGAGGTTCAGAAATCTGATGGAAATGTTCAAAGTGATCGGGGTTTTTGATTATTTAGAAGGAAGACATTTCCACTGACTGGGCAGTGCGCATAAATTTCAGATTAACACCATAAGAACAAGGAGAGAGGTTAGATTTGCTTTTAATATCTGCTAATTGTTAGGATATGAAATGCCCGCCCAGCAACAGCGGATAAACAGTTAATAGTTAAATATTAGAAAAAAAGAGGAAAAAAATAAAAGGCTGTGGTAAAGGTCAGGGGATGGGATTAAGAACCTGGACAGATATGATGGGTCGAATGGTCGGTCTCCTCTGCTGTAAAATTCTGTGACTTCTGCATATTTCAGGAGATAAATCTTGTTGCACACTTTAGTTGGATAGGGAATTAGGATTTTTTTTTTGCTACCTGAATGTAGACAAGTCATTGAGTATTTCATTCTAGTGAACAAGGGGCGGATCTCCTTAAGGATGTAACTAACTGGCCAACAGGTGAACGTTACTTATGTTCACTAAAACAGTAACATCAACTAGATCTGGGGGTTCACAGCAAAAATAAATCAGAAACCCATTCAGACTCGTGGGAAGGTTGTCTAGAATTCATGATATTGCATTTGCTAGTTAGGAACATGAATAATATGAGCTACTGGAGGTTCCTGTGCCGGATTTTTTTTTAAAAAAAACTATCCATTTGCTCCAACTGCCCTCGTTCTCTATAGTCCTTATATTCCCTTGTAAGTCTCATGTTTCTAAGCATCCATCCAATTCCCTTTTGAAAGTTATAACTGAGTCTGCTTCCACTACCCTTTCAGGCTGGGCATACCGGATGATGGCAACTCTTTGCCTCAATAAAATTCTCAAGTTTGAGTTTCTCAAATAAAAGCAGAAAGTGCTGGAAAAGCTCAGCAGGTCTGACAACCATCTGAGGAGAGAGAAACAGAGTTAACGTTTCGCGCGTCTGGATGACCCTTATTGCTTCTATCTTCGAATTTCTTGCCAGGTTCATCCCCATGTCCCCCCGCCTATCGACCTTTCTCCCAGCGGAAACAGTTTCGCCAGCAGTAATCCAATCGATCGTTTAATATTATTTTCAGATAAATGTGAAGAGACATCTCCAGGTGACTGGATCTGAGGACAGTAATATTGTAATTACAGCCAATGAGCGTTTCACGGTAAATAAATAACACCGGGGGTTTCTTAAACCTGGAAGAGTGGGTATTCGTGCGTTTTTGAAATAGGACCAAAGAGTTAAGAGGGGCGGATGTATAATGTTTGTGCCACATTCATTTGAGACTTGGGACCAAGCTGACCCAGGGAGGCGGTGAAAGAACTGAAGAGGAGGGCAGAACAATGCAAGGACCTCCTGCAAGAAAACACCAGGTTAAATCAGCAAATAGGTCAACTGGGAGCGGATTTGGCTCAGGCGGAAAACGTCAGGAAGGTTTTGGAAGATAGTCTGCAAGCGGCTCAGAGTCAGTTAAAGAGTCTGACTGGCGAACATGACCGAGTGTTAAAACAGTGGGAAGAAGCCAAGATTCAGGGAGAGAGACAGAGCAAACCCTGCGGATTAACCGCTTCTTCAGGCAGTCGTTGTTCAATAAGCAGAAACCTCACCAGACTTTGGATAAGTGCACCCAGACCATCGCCTCCACCCCCCATTTCCAGGAGGATTCAGAAGAGGAACTCCGAAGATGCTGCGAAGCAGCAGGAGCTGTACCAGCAGACAGTGGAAATGAAGCAAAGGTTTGTGGATCCGGTGTCGGTGATTCCCAAAGAAAAGCGAGGCAGCAATTCAGCAAAATCATCAACCATCAATCTACAGAATTTCCCCAAACTGAGGGCCGTTCACCGAGGAGAGAAATCATCTTGTTTGTGTAGAGAATAATCAGCGCACCCACTACCTGGATACGAGATATTTGTACTTAACAAAGAAATGTGAGTTTTCAATGTGTGTTTATGAAACATTTAAAGGTTTATTGTTTCTAGAGAATGATTTGGCTTCCATTTGAACGAAAAACGAATAATCTCATGGGCCTGCATATTTTAATCTTCAGCAATACTATATAATATCCTGTAAAGTAAGACTGATTAAAATAGTTTTCTAGTAAACTAACTCGGGTGGTCATCAATTTATCTGAAATATGGCACTCGTAGTAAACTACAAATGAATGACAATCCTTGTTAAAAGAAAAGGACTTGCATTTATATAGCGTCTTTCACGACCTAAAGTGCCTTGCAGCTAAAGGAGTACTTTTGAGGTGTAGTCACTGTTGTAATCAAAGAACAGCCCCACACAATAATAACCCGATCATCTGCTTTAGTGGTGCCAATTGAGGGGTAAGTATTGGCGGAACACTGGGAGAACTTTCCTGATCATTGAATAGTGCCATTTTAAGTCCACCTGGGCAGTTTAACTCCTAAAGAAGACACCCCCGACAGTGCAAATCTCTCCCAATGCTGCATCGCAGTGGCAGTTTAGAGATTTTGTGATCAAATCTCTGGAATGTTTCTCCTACTTGTTGTCTCAAATGTCTTTACCTTAATCTTATCCCATTGCCCTCTTGCCCTGTATCCCTCAATAAATGAATATAGTCTGCTTATCTGCTCTGTCTTACCCACCATCATTTTATAAACATTTCTATCAAAATACCCCCTAATCTCTACTGTCCCACCAGAAACAGGATGAGTTTCATCCATTTTATAAATGGAGACTGCAGCAAATTCCAATCTGATCAACTACAATCAAAATTGAAAGATAGCTACAAAACATTAAAAACACGAGGATAGGGCTTGATGCAAGTTTCTTGGAGGGGCACAAAGTGGAAAGTGATGTCCCGCAAGGATCTGTATCTGTATCTGTGCTGTGTTACCATCCACATAGAGAAATGATAATGTTTAAAGAGAGATATGACTTTCCCAGTGACCGAGACAAAGAATTGCATGAATAAATTTCACGTTTTAAGTCTTTTATTGGAACAAGCAAACTAAAAACTTAACATTCTCTAAACATTGAGTAGGAAATTAATACGCTAAACTACTGAAAAGTTATTTTCCCTATTAACTAATTAACATAACCAAAACCCCATGTCACTTTTATCCGTTACACCATACTCAGCAGATTAATGGCCTTCGGATAAAGTACCAAATTCCTCCCTGAAATTTAACAGCTCTCGTCTCCCCGCCCCACCAGGAAGTGCCTTCCGGTGTCCTTGTAAAAATCCACTCAATATCCTGACCATAACTGAATCGGCTTCCATTAGCAAGGCCCCTCCGGTGACACCTGAGTCTTTAAATCTCCACAGGTCCCACCTCTTCAAACAGGGAACCTGTTCTCACGCATTCTGCTTGGTGGTTAACAAAAAAAAGTCTCCCTCTGATTGGCACAGGAACTGCTGATTTCGGTCTTCCCCTCTGACCATTCGGTCTCTGAATGACTGAGGCTGTGGGCAGAATTAATCCAGGTTTGCACTAAGTGTGGTAGCAGGCGGATAAAATGACGTTTTACCCACCAGCCGCAATGGCGGGTTTTCACGCTGTATCGTCCCAAGTCCGCCACATTCCAGGGAAACACGATGTTTCAATGGTGGGTGGGCTCTCATTCGCCCACCACGCCATTACCTCACCGCTTCATCATGCCAGGCACCATATTTAAAGTCCAGCCACATGCACACATCTCAGTGGGTCCAGCCCTTGACTACTGCAGGGAAGATGTCCACGAAAAGCAAAAAGACTGCAGCCCTCAGGTTTAGTGAAGCATCACTGGAACGCCTTTTGGGTGCCTTGGAGGCCTGCCATGATGTCCTCTACCCCAGCTCTGGCTGCAGGATGGGCAGTGGCACGACCGACTAGGCTTGGGAGGTGGTGGCCGTGGTGATTAGTGCCAATGCTACAGAATCCAATACAGATAGAGGATGAATGATCTCATCCGTGCAACCATCTCATCATTCTAAACTCTCACACTTAAGCCCATCACACATTCACTGGATCTCAGTCACTGCCATCTCAAAGGACATCACCACCTATTTTCACACACATACCCTCATGTCCGTCTGGCCTCATCTCCTCTGGAGACTGCCTCCTCAGCCTTCACCACCTTGAGGCCACTTGCACAGATCAACATGAGCCCCCACACATATCCTCCTTCCTCAGTATAGCTATCGTCCTGCAGCCCCTTCCCTTGCTCGGGGCCACTTCTCCCCCTTCACCAAGCAAGCTCTAGCCCCATAGCCATTGAAAAGCTACCCACATGTGCCTGATCTGGTAGGAGGCCTGCCATGATCCTCCCTAAAAGTGATATGGTCCTGGCGCTGATGACTCAGTGCTGACCGAAGCAAGGTAGGCAAACAAACCTTGAAGTCCTGAGCAAAGTGCAGCTTGACAGGTGCTGTTGTGAAACACATTGGCGGGCGGACGATCCAGAAGAGCAAATGATTCTGGCGGGCAGGCCTAATAATATGCTGATGCATTAGTGAAGTTGCTGACATCCGATGGCAGAGAATGCAGCCCGCCAAGCAGACGATTGCAAACTGGTTTCATGCCATTGAGAAACCGATCGCACCATATTGTCCACTCATGCCACCGAACATGCCTGACGCCAGCAGGCACAGGAAATCCCGGCCTGTGCGTCTGGGTCCAGCAAGACCAGCTGCCCTCCTTTTGTCTCAAGGTGTGAAAGCTGGCACTCGGGTTTCTATGAGTTTCAACCTAAGCCTCCGTCCCCATGGCAACCAAATCACATGGGCAGATTTCAGCATGATTACCATTCCCAATTCCAGGGCTTTCTGCCTTACTTTAAATTAGCAGAGACAGTTTAAGCATAACCATCTTATATAAAGTCTCACATTCGTAACACCTCCCCCCCCCCTAAAATTAGAAAAAATGTGTTACTTTAATAATGATTTTTCTATAACACTATCAAAATATAACATGGTAAATATTTTAGCCACATCTTATTCCATACAGCACAAGTAATATTCTTTCTCCTTTTGTCACATTTCACCAGTAAACATCCTATCTTGGCAACATTATAGTGCTTAACTTATAATTAAAGAGTAAAAAGCTTTCTGGTTGTGACCAGGTGAGGCCCAGACTGCTGAGGGTATGAAGAAGAGCTGAAGAACTGTAGCTTCTCTGTCCTCCCACTCGTGATTTGTTTCTCCGCAGCATGACAGGTTTTTGTAATTTTTCTTTTTTAAAAAAGAGCTTAAGGAAGTGGAGAACCCACTCCGTGGACCACATACCATCCGCCCGCTTAGATTCTCTCTCATTTGATGAACCTCCTGAAGAGAAGTTTTGCACAACTATTTTCCAATCCCCAAAATGGAACTGGACATAAAAAACATGGGTTCAAAATTCCCCTCCAAAGGAACTCTTCACACTCAGATCTTAATGCCTAACCCAATGTTATACTATTCAAAAAAAAGTTAGGAACTATGTTATAATGAGCATGTATACATGTACATCCAGAATCAGTCACTATTGCACTACAGCCAGTGTACCAAAGTAACAGTGTATCATTCCACAGCACCTGCTGCGATCTGAAAAATACATTTGATGTCAGCTCCAGCATGTGTCCAATTGTGTGATTATTTCAAACTGCTGGGAACCACAAGACATAACACCCAACAGCACTAAACTGTCAATGCCTCATCTTTCCTTTAACCAGAAAATAGTCTTGGGGACTCAAGCTCCTGGTTGGAGGTTTCTTTAAAAACCAATCTTCATATTAGGAGCTGCATCCAGTGATGTGACCATCAAGGTCTTCATGTTAAAAATCATCAATAAAAGTAGTGACATGGGCTAATAAAGCACTGGTATTCATTTCTAAAGAGATAAAATTGAAAAGCAGGGATGATATGTTAAAATTGTGCAGAACCTTGGTTAGACTACACTTAGTATTGTGAACAGTTCTGGTCTCCATACTATAAAAAAGGATATACAGACTCTGGGGTAGATACATGGAAGACCTACTAAAATGTTACCAGAGCTGCGAGGTTATATCTATCAGGAAAAATTAAACAGGCTGTGTATTTTTTTCTATGAAGACAGAGGTGACCTGATATTGAGATTGTGAAAGGGTTTGATAGGGAAGAAATGGAGAAAATATTTCCACTTGCAGTGGAGAACAGAAGCAGGGAACATAAAATATGTATCCAATAGGAAATTCACGATAAACTTCCTTGCCTAGTGAGTAATTAGAATGTGGAACTCACTACCACAAGGAATGGCTGAGGCAACTAGCATTGAAACATTTAAGTGGCGGCTAGATTAGTACAAGAGCGAGAAAGGAATAGAAGGAATTGTTAATGGGATTAGGTGAGTGGGGGGATTGTGTGGAAACACCGGCATGGACCTGTTGGGCCAAATGGCCGGCTTCTGTTCTGTAAACAATATTGTATTGTACTCTGTAATATTGGGAGCAACATCCAGTGACCTGGACGGCAAGATGTGAAACATTGTTCTGTAATTCAAAGAGCTACACAGGCTTGTTTAATTATTAAATTGGGAGAATAAATGGGTGTATTAATAGGCACAAAACTCTAAGTTTTACCATCTTGCTGCCATTTGAAGGACTCACTCCCATGAGGAGGCCAACCACATATTGTCCTTGTCTGCCTGGCAGCCATCCAAAACACAAACATAGAGCTACCAGCAACAAGTAGGATCCCTGTCAATTGAATAAAGAGTAGACACTTAATTACCATCAGCTTTCCTAAAACTGAGTCTTAGGAAGTGTAATTTATCACTTCACAGAACCAATTCTATCTTCATCTTTTCATTGTAAACTATTGATAAAGAGCACTCCTAGAGTTGCTAGTCCTAATTCGACTTAAGATAACCAAACAGCTAATGTTGGAGTAAAGGCAAAAACTGCTGGCAATACTCAGGTCTGGCAGCATCTATGGAAAGAGAAACAGAGTTAACTTTATTCCCATGAAGGGTCATCAACCTGCAATGTTAATTCTGTTTCTCTCTCCGAAGATGTTATCAGACCAACTGAGTATTGCCAGGAGTTTGTATGTGAAAGAGCAAAAACTATTATATTTTTAGCCTTATTGTACCATTGGAAACAGAATTATTTTTGTAATGGACTGGGGCAGGCAGCTATAACTTGATTGATTTTTGGCAAAGCTTGACAATTTGGTTTCCTGTCCAAAGTGTTTTTGAACCTTGTTAATAGAGGCAGTCATAGCTCACTCCTTTTTCGTAATATGGTTGTATTTTTCTACATTTTAGTGCTCCACTGCCCTTTGCACTACATTCGTAATGGTCTTGGGAGTAAGTACACCACTTAAAATAAAGTTTTGAGACAATTTGAGTGTCTAATAAACTCTTGTAAACTTCTCTCTAGATGATACTGTCTCTTTCTTTGCATCTTTAGGTAAATTTTACTTCCCTACTACTTCTTTTCCTTCATTTTGTCACTTAATTCTACAACCATCAATGGCTTATTTCCACACTTCTCAATAGATCGTCTTTTTCCTGTTCCTGAGTTCAGCTTCCATATCCCAAACAAGGGGACATGCAATTTTGTACCAAGTCTTTCTATGGAATTACGTCTTCTACTTCTGGAGTTCAGAGAAGGCACTGGAGAATAACCGACTCTGCTCCCACCTATATTCTTACTATTTCCAATATATTCTCACGTTCCTGGGGTCTCCTACCTCACTCAATTTGCTTGCTGCCTCTGTATTGTAACTTTATCATTAGCATTAAAGCATTTCAAATGCTCTTGGGTACTCAGCGGCGGACAAAACGAGCACAAGACCTGATTCAAAACAAAGCTTGATTTGCAAACGGAAGAATATGAGTGCGTATCCTAAAGGAAAGAGCAGTAATAGTTTTTCAACTATGTACATTGGCACGGAAAACAAGCCCAAACTTCTGACATGTAGCACCATTGGGCAAGCCTCCCCGCCAGAAGTGAATTTTCCTTTTCATTCCTTCAGGTAAACAGCAAGTTTATTTGTGAGTGACCCATTTTTTTTTTGTCAGTCTTAACGCTTTGGCATTCAGCACAGCATCAGATTGACAACCATTGCCAAGTTATACTCAGTTTAGCAAGTGCCTCTCCTCCAATTGCTGAGAGAGAGCCAAATAATTATGTTCTGAAACTTTACCCCTACATTTAAAAGAAAGGATTCACACATCACCTTGTCCAGACATTCAGAGCTAGAAATTTAGAGATTGGATACAACAAAATCCTTTCAAAAGCTGGCTCGTGGTGATGCAAGCCATTTTGACTCAAGCCAATTAAAATTGCATCTACCGTTTAGAAATGCAGCGAAAGTAATTTCAAAGATTTATTTAGACTTTTGAATAGGTACAGCTGTCAAAAATATTTAAGTTCTGATTTAATCAGAACTCTAATGTAATTTAAAACAGTATTTCAACAAAAAAAAAACCGGTTCTTTACAAACACACAGACTCTCTCTATAAAGATGTACAAAAATAGGCCAAAAAGACCCCAGGAAAACAAAAACCAAAATGTTTGCCGAATGAAAACAGAAATCTCAGGATCATTACGGTTCCAAACAGAAAATAATCCTATACTGCTGCAGGGTACAAAAAATGTACTTTAGGGAAAAAGGATAAGGTTGGAAGTGGTTTATAAAGTCTCCGCACTGAGTAGTATCAGGTCTGGGAGGATACAAAACTTCAATCACTTCACTCTTTATACTCCAGAAACTGTTGCAGTCTTTTTCTGTGTTCTGATGAAAGCTGGACAGCTCTGAAATTTAAAAAAATAATAATTCAATATAAACCGGTTTCTGGTCAGAACATGGTAGGTTTAATAAGTTATTGAATACGTTTATTTGAACATTTCACAAGAGTTTCAAAAAAAAAATGCCAGTTTCATCTAAAGTTGGTTTTATCACAATCACCTTAAGTAAACATATTTAGCAAGACCATCAGGTGAGAGGTTGGAAGATGTATCTTGTAATAATATGAGAACATTAGAGGATGCATATAGGACAAACTTACTTTAAATGTTCTCCAAAGGCGGAGGTTATCCTGTAAATTGCAGTTTTCAAGGATGCACGGAGGGCAAACCTCAGTGTCTTGTAAGAAGAATCTATCAGAGTGCCAGTGGATCTAGCTGGTTTGCTGGAGGCGTGAGGCAGTTTAAAGTGTCTGTCCACAGCCTGTTCAAAGAAATAGTGCAATCACAGTAAAAGTAGTGGATTACAGAGATTTGAAAGGAACTTTGAAGGAAATCTGAAGCGAAATGGAAAGATAGATTTAAATAGCCTGAAATATAAAAGTAATTTTGATAAAAATAGTTTGATCAGGTCTCTTTCAGATGCCGACTCCCCTGTTGTAATTTACAGTTTGTACTGGATTCAGAAACCGAGTGGTACAGAGGATTAACCTGTACAGTGGATTAACCTGCTAACCTTTCACCCCGGGACCTGTACTCAAATCCAGTTTGAATGACGGGATGGAAACTCTGCCTCTTGGAGGGCTCCAATATTTCACACGAAATGATCTGAGACAGTTTTAACATAGCTCTGTGCGGGTACATGGGAAATGCAAATGTCATAACAGTAGGAAGTGATGATCATCTTTCATTGGGGCAAAAGTGCACTGTTGGTAGCTTTTTCTTCCAGCTGCCATGTTTACCTGGAATGTGAGCCTATACTATATTTAAAGTGTGAAAGTACATAATTCCCAGCCATAGTTAAGTGCACAAATGCACACAATTATTTGAGAATTAAAAAAAAAACCTATGACACTAAAGGCAGGATATGACTCTTATTTGAGTCTCCCATACCTATTCGTCCCTGAAACCCCAATACAATATTCAAGAAATTAGGAATGTTTATTGCACCAATTACATTGCACATGAGCAATTCAAGTAGTGAGTTGCATTGCAGGCTTGCAACTTCAGGATATTCACTCCTTCACAAGTCAAATGCATGGACCAAGTAAGTAACTGAACAAACTGAGTGGCTACGACCTGAGCTTTTACAGGACTTATGATCAACAAGTTGCTATCCAGTTGCTCTCCAATGTGGGGTAAAAAAAACCCTCATGAAACTGCATTTCAGCCAGTTATATGATCAGAGGTTCTGATTGACACTGCTAATGTGGATGGGTCCCAGGTTAGCCTCAGGACTCAGCATGTCCAATTAGTGGGGTTTAACTGGTGTGGAGAGAGGGGACTAAAAGAAAAATAAAATGAAGATTGAGGCACACAATATATTTCTAATTACAGACCATTTACTATCATAATATAATCCACAGGAAAAAGCAGCATTTCAGATATGTACTGCAGTGCCCAGCACATCATATAAATGAACCTTACCTCCTGAAGAGAGAGCATGGCACACAGAATGGATGACAACGTTGTCTGTACTACACCATATCTGTCCTCTGTAAACGAGGCTGCTACAAGATGAGAGAGGCCTGCAAAAAACAAAAGAGAGGTACAGCAACTAAATCCAAACACCAGCAAAATTAAATAAAACCCTCACTACTCCTTACTAGAACAATCTGGATTCTTCACAGTTTCATTCTGTCCTTCCATGATAACATGCAATGGCACATTCAGCCTGATGGCTCCACCTCTGACAGTTTTGAGATTGAGAATGGGGTGAAACAGGTCTGTGTCTACCCCCTACTCGGTTTGGTATATTTTTCTCCAAATGACTATGTTTTCCCTGCTAACATGGAAGAAGTGTACCTCCAACACCATCAGCTGGGAAACTCCTCAACCCATCAAGACTTACTTAGCAATTAAAGTTTACCAAGCTGCCAACCAATGATTGACTAACCACTGAGCAACAAACCTGGAGGAAAATAAAGTTGCTCTTGGTTTATTCTGTAATGTTGAGTTTTAAGTTTATTATATTAAATTATTTACTAAATCTATGCCAACTGATGTCCAGAACAATCCAATCGTTTAGTTAAATTCTCAGCCCTCAAGCATATCGATAACTCATTCCTGCACACTAGCAACCGGCCGGACATTCCAGTCCACTGTGATTTTAACAGCCATCCAATATTCTTTGATCTGGTCAATCCAACGGTACAACCAGACGAAGAAAATGCCAATCCTCTCAGTGTTGTTAAAAAAATGCTTTTTGTAACCAGTTTGTATCCAATAGGGAATGGGGTGAATTTAAAATAAAAACAGGAAATGTTAGAAATACTCTGCAGGTCTGGTAGCATCTGTGGAGACAGAAAGAATTAACGTTTCAGGTCAATGGCCTTTTATCAGAAGCGTTGGATCTAAATTTATGTTCATGGCTCCAGCTGCTTCTAAAACCGAAGGAGGAACAGCAGAATAGGAAGTGAAATTAAAGACTTGTTAAAAATAAATGAATACAAAACTATGACTGACAGTTGTAAAATCTCTATTTTTAAAGGATCATTGTTCAGGGGAGTTATCAGAATCAGGTCAGGTATGCTGACACAATGTCTGACAAGCCCTTCATTCTCTTTCTAGTTTATAGATTAACTACCATTTCTGAAGTTCTGCAAACAATTGGAGTGAAACATCAAATTTTATTCCCGCTTTCAAAAATTTCCATAACCAGCTCTATGTACCACGGTTTTGTCTTCAGGGAATATTAGAGATTTTCAATATGAATACGTACACACACAGGTTAATCTTCTTTGGGTATCCCAATACCCTATGCCTTCACTGATAACCCTATAACTCTTTTGCATGCCGCCTCCTTTCACACCTTAGCCTACGCTATGTAGGAGAGGATGGCTAGTAGGAACATGGTGGGCTGAGAAGGTCAGCGGAGTGACAAATAATGGTCATGGTCGAAATGCACCTGGATGGATCGGACAACGCAATCAGCTCCATCTGGAATCAGATGCAAGATAAGTAATGTAGAACACTCAGGTTCCACGGAAAGGATTCAAACAGGAAAATTGATTGGAACAGTGTGACACCGATAGCATGACAGAATGAAGTATTACAAGAAGTAAATCATTAAATGAAGTTATTGCACACGCAGCACTTCTAGTATATCATTAAAAGTGGATTTTCTCAGTCATCTATTTCTGTTGTCTTCCTGTTGCTTCTCCTCTCTCTCTTACACTTCCATCTTTCCTTTTGAGCAGGAGTTGATGTGTGGCATGGTGTAATTGGGAGGGAACTGTTAAGATTTACAGACTATATTTTCCTGTGCTGGTGCACAGAGCATATAGGAAAAGGGAGCTAATCGAGGTCACAAAATAATTTTTTCAAGCTGAGGTGGAGGGGTTGGGGGCGCGATGCACAACAAAGTGATTTAAAATTTTTAAAAGCCCATATTGGAACTGGACATTCCCAGGCAGCAATTTGGAAAACAGTTCTCCAAACAGCCATGATATCCCATCATATATTCAGTACCACACAACAGTTTTCTACACTTATAAAAATCAATGAAAATTTCTATGGGCAAGCATTCATCGGAAATCTGTAAAGAGCATAAGTTAGGCCAAAATGAAAACAAACAGATAAAGAGCAATTCCTTAATAATGGTATTACTAGTGCTTTAAAAAGGGTTACAAGTTCAATGGGAGGGGTAGAACTAGTATAAACCAGCAGGAGTTAATGGAAAACTACCATAACATTTGGGTTGGATTAACTATAAATATGTTTCATATTAAATAGAATAAAATTTATTGCTGGTTAGAAAGAATTCCTTAACAGTTATGGTTTCATTCTGTAAATACCACATTTCACACACAGGCAGTTACCTTCAAGAGCCCATATATGTGCTTGACTGTTGGCAAACAAAGCCTGACTTGAAGCTTCTGGAAGCTGAAAAGAAAATGTAATTTAGACTAATCTCAATTCATGATAAAGAAATAAAAAAGACATGCATCATAAGTAAGATTGACAAGACAGGACACCTGGGATTTTGAAACACTATGGCATGCCAATCACACACAAATATCAAAGTTATCCAGTGGAGCATATATAAAGCCTGTATCATTTCAAAGCAACTTACTGATTGGCAAAATTTCATTTCTTAAAAAACATCAGACATGCATAACAGAAACTAGTGACATTAAAAAGATTACTTAAATGAATCACAGTGCAGAAGAGACCCTTCAGCCCATCGAGTCTGCACCGACACGTGAGAAACACCTGACCTACCTACCTAATCCCATTTACCAGCACTTGGCCCACAGCCTTGAATATTATGACGTGCCAAGTGCTCATCCAGCTACTTTTTAAAGGATGTGAGGCAACCCGTCTCCACCACCCTCCCAGGCAGCGCATTCCAGACCATCACCACCCTCTGGGTAAAAAGGTTTTTCTTCGCATCCCCCCTAAACCTCTTGCCCCTTACCTTGGACTTATGCCCCATTGTGACTGACCCTTCAACTAAGGGGAACAGCTGCTCCCTATCCACACCCCTCATAAACTTGTACACCTCGATCAGGTCGCCCCTCAGTCTTCTCTGCTCCAACGAAAACAACCCAAGTCTATCCAACCTCTCTTCATAACTTAAATGTTTCATCCCAGGCAACATCCTGGTGAATCTCCTCTGCACTCCCTCCAGTGCAATCACATCCTTCCTATAATGTGGTGACCAGAACTGCACACAGTACTCCAGCTGTGGCCTCACCAAGGTTCTATATAACTCCAACATGACCTCCCTACTTTTGTAATCTATGCCTCGATTGATAAAGGCAAGTGTCCCATATGCCTTTTTCACCACCCCACTAACGTGCCCCTCTGCCTTCAGAGATCTATGGACACACATGCCAAGGTCCCTTTGTTCCTCAGAACCATGCCGTTCATTGAATACTTCCTTGTCAACTTACTCCTTCCAAAGTGTATCACCTCACACTTTTCAGAGTTAAATTCCATCTGCCACTTATCTGCCCATTTGACCATCCCGTCTATCTCTTGCTGTAGCCCAAGACACTCAACCTTACTGTTAACCACCCGGCCAATCTTTGTGTCATCCGCAAACTTACTAATCCTACCCCCCACATAGTCATCTATGTCGTTTATATAAATGACAAATAATAGGGGATCGAGCACCGATCCCTGTGGTACGCCACTGGACACTGGCTTCCAGTCACTAAAGCATCCTTCTGTCATCACCCTCTGCCTCCTACAACTAAGCCAATTTTGAATCCACCTTATTAAATTACCCTGTATCCCATGTGCCTTTGCCTTCTTTATAAGTCTCCCATGTGGGACCTTGTCAAAGGTTTTGCTGAAATCCATGTAAACTTACATCAACTGCACTACCCTCATCTACACACCTGGTCACCTCCTCAAAAAATTCAATCAAATTTGTTAGGCATGACCTCCCTCTGACAAAGCCATGCTGACTATCCCTGATCAAACCTTGCCTCTCCAAGTGGAGATAGATACTCTCCTTCAGAACTTTCTCCAATAGTTTCCCTACCACTGACGTGAGACTCACTGGCCTGTAGTTCCCTGGCTTATCTCTACCACCCTTCTAAATAGCGGAACCACATTAGCTGTTCTCCAGTCCTCTGGCACCTCCCCCGTGGCCAGAGAGGAATTAAAAATTTGGGTCAGAGCCCCTGCGATCTCCTCCCTTGCCTCCCTCAGCAGTCTGGGACACATGAGGTGTATTTTAAAGAAAACTCTTTTTCTTACATGCCCGACACAATCCTCTGTCCCTTTAAGTGCAGACGCACTGTAATATTCCCTTTTTAAGTACCAGACTCAGTCGGCTTGATGGCCGTTGCTTTAAATCCAGTCACAATACACAAGCAGTAAGCTGCAGAAGAAGCCTTGTAACCATGCTAAACTCAAAACCAATGTTGCAAGTTTAATTTAGATGTCTGAAGAGGAGTGAAGCTACTTTCAAACCATCTGTTCCGTTAAATGCATTTTAGCCAATTATTTCTGAATATTACTGGTCTTTCAGTCAGGGAGCCCCAGTCACTCTGGATAAATCATTTGTAGTATTTGGAACTGGAAATGTGGCTCTGAAGAAAGGTCACATTAACTCTGTTTATTTCTCTCTATAGGTGCTGCCTGACTCCGAGTATTTCCAGCATTTTCTGTTTTTTATTTACGGCTGTTCAGAGCTCTGAATAGAATGGTGTAAGTCAGCAATTACCCAGAATTCACAGCACAAAAAATAGGCCATTCAGCCTAACAGGTCTATGCTGGTGTTTATGCTCCACACAAATAGTAAGAAATGCAATAAAAACTCTCCATTTATTTAAAAATAGTCTACAAAGTAATTTGGCACTGGATCCTAACCTATTATTTTCATCAACATAGACAGGAGCACTTTGTTCTAATTATACACAATATCAGTTATTTGTTTTCATCTGTTGTGGTAAATAAATTTGCTTAATAATTTAAGCTTAAAATCAGATCTGAAAATGTGATGCTCTACTGTTCATCAGCGATGGAAGGAAAGTTCCAAGACAACAAATGATATTTCCAGTGGCTGTTAGTTATTTGGGGTACATTAGGGAGAGATTACCCAAAGATTGTTAAGATACTGAAAAGCATAGGGAATTTGGACTAACCTATGAAAATGCTCTAAAAATTCAAAAGTCTGAAAAATCCAGTGCAACAAGGGTGGAAAAGAAACGAAAAAATTGTTAAGTTTCTCCTATGCCTTTCTCATTGAGCACCAATTTCTATCCTCCCTCCCCATCCCCTCCTGTTCTAGTATAACCTCCGCCCATCTTCTTAACCAATACCTTTAGTGTTGTCTTGTTCATTTTGTGCTTTTCCCCTAATTTGCCTCCTCCTTATTGGTAGAACTAAGTGAACTCAGAGGTCCTCTGTGGTCACTGAGGCACTCTCTGACTGATGAAACCAATTTCCACAAAACTCTCTGCTGAAATCAGAAGCTGATGTGGAGAACAAGATTCCATGACCCCTTGATCAATTAGGATGAGAGCGTCCCACATTCTCCAAGAGAAAGGGGTAGATTGTAGCGTCACTGGAGATATGACATAGGCAATTACACCCTGCCTGACTTATGGAAAAATGCTATGTCTGTGAAGTGAAAATTACTTTAGCTGAATTATGAAGATATGTTTGATGCTTACAAAACATTCATATGTATTTGTCACCTTTTTTCTGTTAATAGTAGACACTATTACTATTACTCATCGACAGTAATGAGCTTGGATCACAGCCATGACATATAGCTGCTAACCTAATTTGTGCCCTGGCTACAGCTCTAGGTAACTCCAGGTAACAGGAGTTACTTATGTGCCGCTCAGGTTAGTGGGCATCAGTAACTGCTTGTAAATGTATCAAAAACATTCTCTAAGAAAATCCATGCACACATTCACACACAAAGAACAAAGTATTACAGCTTTTTTCAAGAATATCAAGCAGTTAACAGAATTGTTGGTCGCAAGACCTAAAAGGATTAAAAGATGGAAACAACATAATCCTTTGAAATCTGTTGCTTGATTAGAATGAGAAGTTCATCATTCACTCCCTGCTTGAGGAGGCAATGCTTCAAAAGAAAATCAAAACAGGAGAGAGAGATGGCAGTATTCAACATACCATCACCAAAGACATCATTATTTATAAAGTTTGAAATACAAATAGAAACCTTTCTTACAAAGGAAAACTGACCCATTATGTATTTTTTCATTATGCGTATGCATTTATATCTTTTATTTTTAGCATTTACAGCTTGTGAAATTAATTAAGTATCTGCAAGATCTCTGGTGTTCTTTCTCCCCATTGTAATATGGAAATGCTCACACCACCTTTGAATTGACAAAGTGAATAGTACTGTGAGAAAGAGACTTATGTTCACATTCCTAAACCAATTTGACCCCAATGAAATTAGCTGGACACAACTTCCATCCAAAGTTAAATCGAAAGAGCCATTTGTTAGCAAGCCAATTCCAAGAAAAGCACAAATTAATTGTTGAGCTGGCAGAGCCATTAACACGACGATGCTGAACAAAACTACTGTGCAAGCAAAGGGACAACAAGCGATGCACAGCATGCAACATACAAGATTTCCAGAAAAGCATAATCTGACATGCTGTTGATCTGATGCAACATAAATGAGAGTCACGACCGTACCTTTTTAAATAAATACATTACCAGCCCCCGTTTCGACAAGAAAGTCTTAACCTAAATGAAAACATATTTCAAAGCCACATTAATACATTTTGTTTTAAGGTTTAAGGCGCTGGATGGAGGCTACAGGTTATATTTCATAAGGCAGCTGACTAGATAAACAACCAATCCAGAACTGAGCTATATTCTGTGCCACAAGTGAAATCTGAATCATATGCTACAGCTCTTCAATTGTCTAATCTTGCCCCATATTTGGCATGTAATTAAAACCAATCATTTAACTTATTTAAAATAGACAATAACTCATGCATAGATTGCAAGATGGTCCCAGTGATGTCACTGTGAAACATCTTCTTCTCAAGAGTCTGGTCTCCATCTGCGATGTCCGTCTGCTACAGGTAATGTAGCATTAAAATATATCAGCTCACAAAATAAACGTAAGAAAAAAGAAAGGCTGAGACTCTGACAAAAATGAATCATATAAAACAAGACAAACCAAACAACTGCATGTTTTCGAACAATAATGGAAGAAGCACCCACCAGTGGGTCGTCACCTTTCCAAATCTTTGCTCCCTCCACTACTGGCTGCACCTCAACTGAGTAACAATTTACACAGAACCCTGAAAAGCGAGCTTCCACTATCACAGATGACTCAGATCCTTACTCCATTTGAAGTCCAAACAGGGTATCTTCGAAATTGAATAACTGGTCTGTTTGTAGCCATGAGGGTTCCTGCCGGCTGCTGCTGTTAAAACCTGAGGCTCGGCAATGTTACTCAGTCACTACCACGGGAAACTGTCACCGTGTGGAACACAATCAGCAGAGGTTTAGAGAGATGGGAAATGAAGGTCAGGAAAAAGAACATTGGGAAATGGTGACCTGGGAGGAGGGATGGAGATTGGGGAACGGGGTCTTGGGAATTAAGAGATCCTGGGAAAGAGGTCGAGGGATTAGGAATGAAGCAAGGGAGATGGTTGGGGAAAATGGGTTGTGGGTGCATTCAAGGGCCAGCACTTTTTTGTTTTTTTACACAGCTCGGAGCAGCAGCAGCAGCAGCAGCAAGGTGGCGAGTGGGAGTGACACAGAGGGGAGGAGCCAGTAAAATGCGAGTGGAAGTCAGGGGTCTGATTGTGGGTAAATATTAAGATTATTTCCATTGGTAGCAAATGGAGAACAGAAACAAGGATTCACACTGGATGAAACAAGAGAGAGAGAGAGAGAGAGAGAAAGAAAGAGAGTGTGTGTGTAGAGAGAGTAGAGATCGCCAGTGCTGAAGGTCAAATGGTCTTCTCAAGCTCAGGGAGCGGTTTAGAAATGTTGGTGCTGAGCTGTGTTTAGTATGGTGTGCTCTGTGACAAACACTGAGCCCACTGTCTTTTGTGCAATCTCCAGGTTTGGTTCAGTTTAGTCTCTGCCAGCTGCTTTAGACATGAGAAGTCTATATACAGATCAGTTCTGACTGAGGTTCCCAGTTCAGAATTGTCACCTTCACATGGAACCAGAGTCCAAGTAGATAGGGAGACAGTTAGGGCCTCTTATACTGGCATCAAATGGGGGACCTGACCATACCTTATGCAGTGCAGTAAGCTATGGCTTCAGAATGAATACCAGCAGGTTCTAGAATTATTACTAGTTACAGGTAGGCTATCAGGACTTTACATCTATTACTGCCAATTACATTTAGACCATCACTGATTTTTATATTACTATTAGTTATGCTGGGAATCTATGTTTTACATGTATTACTAACAATTCTCAGTGCCATTTCAGCAAGTGACAACTGAGTCTGGTGGAATTAAAGTTCCTCTCACCTCTGGTTTCCCCTCTGCGAATCATTTCTCTGCCACCCCCCCACCAGCCCCTAGTTTACCTACTTTGCCTGCTCCAGGATGGCCTCCTGGTTCTTGGAACTTGTGGAGTGAAACCATGAGCAAAAGCACTCAATCACAGAGGACCCAACCTTTATTAGGTAAATGTATTAACAGCTGTTGAAATCATGTGATCAGCTGCCATGCTTTAGGGCATTACATAGTCAGAATGTCACGTGATCAAACCTCCAAGTATGTCTCCAGTCACAGTTAGTAAACTTAGTTGGAAAGTCAGGAGAGAGAGACCACCTGTAAAGACCCAACAACTGCCACAGATGGTGTCAGCTAACTTAAGACCCAGTATTCCTTTACTCACTGATCCACTTCAGGAAGCAAACAATTAGTTCATTCAAATGAACAGGACACCTTTACCTGCTCTTGTCTCTGAAGCATCCATTCTGAAATGGCACTGTGTTTAGTCACTTCAGGAGTTCTGGCACTGACATGAGCAGCTTGACCAACAAATTCACTTGTGTTCATTGGGTACTCTGAAAATACACAGGCACTGTTAATCCTCAATGATGCCTGTAATTCAAACAAACATCAACCTATACTCTCAACGTAGTTAACATTTCCACTGATTTTAACCCTTCTGTACTAAAAGATTATACAAAAAGCTATTCAAATTACGTGAGTTTGGTTTTTACCCCATTTGCTTTGTTAACAAATGCTCTACTTATTATTTCAAAGCAAGCCTGATTCACAAGGAGCTAGGCAGCATTTTCTGCTGGAACATGCAGCGTGAGGAGAGGGTTTAGCTTGACTGAGCTGCCCCTCAAAATCAATAATATGCACAGTTTAAGGATACACATAAAGATTGGGTAGTATGCAGAGCACTGATAATATCTGTAATGCAGCATCAGCCAGCAACCTTGGGAGAGGGGTGGATAAAAACATGGTGACAAGCTGACACGGAAGGCCAGAAACATAAATGTACATGGAAAGAAACAGGTGCCAAACCAATTGTTATTAACACAATCTTGCCTCAATATTGCTGCAGTCACCAATTTAGAATTAGGACTCTTAAACAGTTCACCGATCTAATTACGCATTTCAATTGTGCTATGTCCAAATCAATTTTTAAAGCCGGTGACATAATTTTGTCAATTTTTAAATCTTATTTTCCACAGCTGAGTTTGTAATTAGGTCTTTTTAATGGAACAGCATTTCAACTCCTACAGGCCAACCATGGCACAGGCCTACCTGACGAAGTAGAAGGTGAGGTCCAAAGCTTCGGTCCCTTCCTCAATTTGAGAGGACTCTGTAAAGAGCCGTAGTTGGTAGAGCCCAAGTCTAACATGTCGCTCATGCGGCTCACAGATGGAGAGCCCAAAGGACTACAGGGATCTGATGCAAAGGGGAAGCCAAGCAAGTTCCTGAACGTGTCTGAAGGCTTGACCAATGGTGATTGCAGAGGCTGCTGTGGATGATAGGTAGAGAGTGGCGTCCGTAAGGAAGGCTGGTAGCTGGCAGGCTCTTCAAGGCAGGAGGTTCCTGCAATAGGAACAAAAGCACATCGGTATCTGGGCTGTGTCTATTCAAATTAAGTTTGCTGCAAGCTAATCCTACTGGTTAAGTATCTAGTTTATATAGAAAAATACAGTAACCAAATTTTAAAAATCTAAAGCAAATTTATATTTCTGAAATGATCAGAAATAAATGCAACAATACTGGACAATTTTTTCAGAAGCAAATTATAGGCTGCAAGTGTTCCTGTTGCCACTCAGTTAATCCAACTATGAAATGGAGGAAAGGGCATCAGTTTGAACAATCTGATCAATTTCTATCCACCTACTTGTCTTACATGTAACAATTCCTTCTCTCCACATCAGATGGACACTCAACCAATTTTTGTCCATTTCAATGACCTCTCCCCCCCCCGCAACAACTCTATTAACCCATTATGCTAAAAGGAGGTTATAAAGCACAGTTTAAAGAGAATGAAGGTCAAAATCTGACCTGAGGTGCTTGACAGGCGTCCTTCCCCAGGAATCGGATGCTGCTTAATCCGACCATTAGCAGCAAGAGTTTCCTGATACTCCGTTAGCTTTTGCGTTAGGTCATTTAGCAAGGCTAAGCATTCGCCTGATATGGCTATCCAGTTATGAGGATGGCCACCTTAAAAAAAACCAAAAAAATGATTAGCTCAGCGTGAAATTAAAAATAGTAATTTTTACACTAATAGCTTGAGAACACATTCCATAACTTGTAAATGTGAAATAAAGCACCCCCAGCAGAAACAGAAAACACTGAGCAGAATCTGAAAGATAAAGAAAGATTAACATTTCTAATCAGGAATGTCCCTGTGTGAAGCAGTCGATAGTCTGCAAAAGAGGGTGCAGAAATGAAACAGCTGAGAGGAATCTGTATTCAACCTCCTTTAGTAAGTGACTGCAGGCAGTTTACAGGTGTAAGCAGGTTGAAGAGAATGGATAAAAACAAAAAGCTACTGCGGATGCTGGAAATCCAAAACAAAAACAGAATTACCTGGAAAAACTCAGCAGGTCTGGCAGCATCGGTGGAGAAGAAAAGAGTCGACGTTTTGAGTCCACATGACCCTTCTGTTGAACAGAAGGGTCATGTGGACTCGAAACGTCGACTCTTTTCTTCTCCACCAATGCTGCCAGACCTGCTGAGTTTTTCCAGGTAATTCTGTTTTTGTTTTGAAGAGAATGGAGTCCAGATAAGAGATAATCTGTAACAATAGATCTGCTAAGTAACTCATGTGAAAGTTTTGGGAGAAACAAGAGATTAGGGTGGCGAAAAGTAAAAGTCAAACAAAGAAAGAGATTGCAGATAGTGAGAGCAGTGATCATCCTGGGTATGGCGATTTGATGTTGATTTGTAGGGCCATTGTCATGTGGCAGTGCACTTAAAACTATAACTAAAGCTTCCATGTGAGAGCCACTTGAAATTTGCAGCCCATTTCAAACACAAATTTAGATATTACCATTCAAACTAAGACATTAACCAATACCCAAAAATAAACCCTGGGTCTACATCACTGAGCCAGAACGGATCTCCATCCCTACTCCAGTGCTGTCCTCCGATAGTCCACCTGGATTAAGATTATTACACTTGGCTGTATTTCCCCACCACTCCTAAAGTCAACAACAGCCTCTGGATGCTGCTAAATATTTAAACAGGAGTAATGTTGCCTCTATCCAATATCCAAGAGGGTTGCTAAAGAGGGTGTTTCTCCATACCTGGCTGGCTAAGGCTGAACACCTCCTGTCTTCGAGAAGCTGAATACCGGGAAAGTAAGGCCAAGTCTTGCAATGCTAGATACTGAAAGAAACATACGCACTCATTTAGCATCTTGCCAGATGTAAATCAATCTGCTAATAGAAGACAGACTCATTAAACATTAAGGTAGTATGTGTGCTACTGAATCTATTTGGTTTACCTTTACACAGAGGGAAACATTGCTGGTTAGGATTTTAGGGAGGCATCGATCAGCCTCTTCTCCAAATGAGGAATGCACCGGAAATTGGGATGCCTGAGTCAATGGGAGAAAGCAAAAACAGTACAAAGCATGATAGAACAAGTCCTGAATTAAATACAAAATGCAGAGTCAGAACAGGTCTAAACAGAATTCTGGACTTTTAAAAAAAAAATTGGTAATAACCTTTCTGCATATTAAAAAACACACAGGAATAATGACAGGACTTTGATATTCTCAATCCAACAATTTATTATGGAGAGGTGAAATGAAGATGAGAAGAAAGGCAACAAGATAAGGCAACGACAGTTTTGTAATTTGGGATGCAGTTCAAAATGGACAAATCTCAACACTTTGGTATTTCAATAATCTGAAATCATTTTCTCTACGCAAATAGAAAAGTTGTAAAACTCTCAGGATTCAAACAGTTTTTTGGACCGTCAAAAAAATAAACTCTTGAAGCTCACCCTACTGCAATCTATTTTGGAAAGCACAACTGCTGTTGAGCACTTTGGAAACGAATCTTTTCCCAACATGCAGGCATGAAGATAGGTTCTATTTTATTAGAAGTGACAGTTTAAAAATGAAAAAAGTCAGAATAAATTGACTAATGAACTGTAGTATTAGCACCTTTAGACGTGTTTGGAACAGGGTCACTTGCACACAGATTCTAAGGTCTTGAAATCTGGAATCATTGGTAACAAAATTCAGAAACTCTTTTATAAACTGTGACACCCTTTAATTTTATACCTGCCCATTCCTTACTCACCTCAGTGATGAAGATTTTAAACAGCAACCACGTAATGTACCAGGTGACCAAGAGAAATGTACCACTTAGCCAGGTTATGTAGAGCAGCGGCAAGTCAAACAGTCCAGTCAGGGTATCCAGGGAATGCTGTGTGCTTCAGAAAAAGTTACAGACAGATGATTTTTCAAGTGCTCACTCACACAATTGGCACTAGTTTTGGAAATATTGCACCACATTGTGTGGTCATCTGACAGATTCTAAAAAGAAATGTGGAGGTTAAGCAATGGCCACAATCTCTTCACGGCCCCCCCCCCCTCCCCCACAACCAAACCCAAGGTTCAGACACAAGGATGCAGAATCAAAGCAGCCAAAAGTTTCACATGGGCAAAGTACAAGGGTATGGCACACAGTTAATTAAAATACAACTCCATATTGATAATATGTAACAGTGCCACTAACCTCTTTCAGTAATTTACTCAAGTACACTTGTTTAAGTGGGCTCCGTGCTAAATATTTGGGAAATGCAGACAGAACGAATTTGTACAATACTGTGGAATTAACACTTGGACAAAATAAATGGAAGTTCTCAATTTAAGTGAACATCTGTGGGGAGCCTTGTGGGGAGAACAGAACACTCTGCTTTGGCCGAATTGAGATTGCCTGAACAGATTCAGTATTCACAAACACTTTATAGTTTTTTAAAAAATCATCAAACTCAGATGTTTAAGTTACTAGCGCCAATTTTCAAGAAACAGTCCAATAGCTCCCGAAAATGATTCAATGGATAATGTGCAATGTGTGGTATGACACTATGGGCCAGAAAGTCCCAGGTTAAATCCTTAGTCTGTGCCACGTTCGCTGACATTAGCCAGAGCAGGTATTACGATGCTACAATTGGCTTCAAATGTCCCTGTGCTAAGGAGGTGAAAAATCAATTATCATTACAGAAACAAACTGAAAGGAGCACTGCACGTGTGAAGACGACACTGTTCCCAGATACTGATCATTAGTAAAAGCATCATAAAAGTTCACGAGTGGAGGTCCAGGGAACTCAGGGGTCCCCAAACCATGGGTCGCGACCTCCAGCGGGGTCATGGGACAAGATTTTGGTTTGCGAGCTCAGAGGGCCTAATGGCGGCCGTGGAGCGGAGGCACTGTTAGGAAATTCCTGGGACTGGCTCCGAGGGATCTGAGGCAAGAGGGAAGCCAACATGCATACCCAATTCCAACCCCCTCCCCAAGTTCGCTGGAAAGGGAGGCAGTGAACAAACTTCACACGGGCAGCCTCAGTGTCTGCTGCCAATGTGCCTGTTTTCTTTTTTCTGGCTCACAGTTTGCTGGGGTGGGGGGGGGCGCAAGGGGAGTGAACCTTTAAGTGACTCCACGCATGACAGGCCCACATCAAATCAACGGGAATTCCGACTGGAAGATCAGTTAAGTGGGTGAGGGAGGTCATGCTGCAATTGGAGGGTTGGGGTGAGGGGCCAGGAAGTAGCCTCTGTGTGCAGAAGGTTACTGAACTCCTCATTGGCACGGTGCTTCTGTAACCTGGAGCTGAACAGGCTGAGACACATTTTGATAATTACCTACAACCAGCAGCTCACATAATGGTGAAATGTTTTGCATGCTCCTACTTCCAGCATGTCCATGTGTCCCATTAGTTGGTCAGATAATATTTTCACAAAATAGTTCAGATTTAAAAACAGATTTTCATATATGTTTAAAATTTAATGTATGAACTTTAATAATTAAATGCTGAATGTTACATTTTGGCCTCTTCTCTCATGCTCAACAGCTGAAGGCCACCCACCTCCCGCTCAACAGCTCTCACACCTGCCAACTTGTCACTCTGGAATCACACAAAGTCTGAGGCAGTAAAATGGGTCACACCGAAAAAAAGTTTGGGAAGCTAAACTTTAATGACAACAGGATGGGACTCCTTATGATTCCCTCTGTGGTACAATAGTTGCTGATAAATCAAAGACTCAGCTCACACATCTAGAATGGAGATTTGGGCGAGACAGTGGAAAGGTTATTGGCTTCAAAAGAGGAAGGGAAAGAACAGAAAAGACGTGCAAACACAGTATCAGACATCAGAGAATGAATAATATGCAGGCAGTTCACCAACCTGTCTCTTTGAAGGGTTGTTGAGGCGCTTATCCAGGCCCTCGGTACATAACCTAGAGGAGAGAAAAACAAAAAGGTACCATTGGGAAAATATTCCAGAGAAAAAGAAAAAAAAAGCATCTATAAATTAATCACTCCTAGGATATTATTTTGCCCAGCATTCAGATTTTGGATATTGGACACCTCAGAAGAAGTGCTCCATTCAAACAATTTTTTGTAAACACTACCTCAGTGCAATAGGCAGCATTTATAAATGAGCTCATTCTGTTCAAACTGCACTCTACTATTTCACTTTGAGAAAACAAAGAAGTAAACACATACAGAACTTGGATGGACTATGGTAAAATGCAAACTGAAATATTTTTCAAGGCATATAGCTCTCAAGGAAAATAGAATACAACACCAGTTGAAATTTATGGTTTATGCCAAAAATAAAATTTTAGAATGTCAGAACGCAAACACCAGGTTTCCTGTGGATGATGTTGCAGCTAAATTGTAAGATAGGTTGAAGCAGGGAGAAATCTGTAGAAATCTGCTCCAGGAGGTTTGGATGTAATGGGTTAAAAGCAAAGAACTGCGGATGCTGGAAATCCAAAACAAAAACAAAAACAAAAATACCTGGAAAAACTCAGCAGGTCTGGCAGCATCGGTGGAGAGGAGCACAGTTGACGTTTTGAGTCTGCATGACTCTTCAAGTCATGCGGACTCAAAACGTCAACTGTGCTCCTCTCCACCGATGCTCCCAGACCTGCTGAGTTTTTCCAGGTATTTTTGGATGTAATGGGCCTCTTTTAAGCTTCATGCAAATGTCTTTTCCCTTGTGGTATTATCTTTGCCTCATTATTAAACACCAGTTTTTATAAACATTCTTTCCTAGGATATGAGCATCGCTGGCAATGCGAGTATTTGCTGCCCATCCCTAATTGCCCTTTGAGGGCAGTTAAGAGTCATTGCTGTGGGTCTGGAATCACATGTAGACCAGACCAGGTAAGGACAGCCAATTTCCTTCCCTAAAGGACATTAGTGAACCAGATGGGTTTTTAATGACAATCGATGATGGTTTCATGGTTACTATTATTGAGACTATCTTTAATTCAATATTACTTTGATTAATTAATTGAATTGGACTTAAATTCCAACTGCTGCTGTAATGGGATTTGAACCCATGTCTCGAGGGCATTTTCCTGGGCGTCTGGATTACAAATCCAGCACATTATCACGACACCACCATCTCCCCATAAACCAGTTCTCTCAGGTTCATGTCTTTCACCTGAATTTCTATTTCACAGAATCGGAATTAATGCATGCATCTCCTCCCCAGCCCTCATTATATGAAGATACTACATCAAGTGATGCCAGCTAACACAATCATTTATTTAAAAAATTGATTTGTGTTATATTCTACTTTAGCAATATATTCATGTAATTTTCAAGGGTTAAAACTCATTGGATTTTTGTTGAAAACCCGTATTTTCGGTCATTCTTCCAT
The DNA here is from genome assembly GCF_964194155.1 of Cetorhinus maximus. NCBI lineage: Eukaryota > Metazoa > Chordata > Chondrichthyes > Lamniformes > Cetorhinidae > Cetorhinus > Cetorhinus maximus. The sequence goes on along the minus strand of NC_135895.1, from coordinate 95,721,804 downwards.
TCTGGTTTGCTACCATTAGCTCCATTCTTCCCGCCTCTTGCCATTCATTCCAAGTGTCAATGCTCAGCACTAGTATAGCACAATGATTTGGTCAGGCCATCCATTGAAAGTTACAAAGGAGCTGGAACTTTGTCCACCAGTTCGTTTTGCTCAGTTCTCAGACTTTTGCTCAGCTTACTCCCAATTTCGCCTCTCACTCAATCCCTCCCTCAGCTGCAACCCTAATGAACCAGCCTCCCTGACCTCTGCTTTTCCCAGTTCCAAAGAAGTCATATCGGACTCGAAAGGTTAACTGTTTCTCTCTCCACAGAGGCTGCCAGACCTGCTGACTTTTCCCAGCATTTTTCTGTTTTTATTTCTACTTTTCCTGAACTCTGCTCATGTGCTATGTGTAAGTTCAGCTCCACTCCCAGTCGAGACGCTTCTGTGCCAAGTGCTCTAGCTGATTATGTGCTTCAGCACAAGCACTTCCTTGTGTAAAGGACCTTGCCCCTTTCAGATGGAAAATGCCAGGAATGACATTTGCCCAAGAACAGAGTGTGGGCCACAGCAGCAGCAGCAGGCGGAGGATACCAGCAACCGCTTAATCCTGGGTTGTCCCCTGTCTGGTTTCTTGAGTCAAATGGAGCAATAACTTGATAAAAATTGCTGCAGTGCACATGGGAAGAGCAACAAAATCACATTGGAAGACAAATTCAAAGGGAGAGAAATAAGAGAATAGAATACAAACAGAGCCAATTACAGCAAGAGGGAGATACAATTCTTTTTAAACTTTACCCAGTCAGCAACTCGCAAGATGGCACCTAGCTTGATGACAAGTATGAAAAGATTACCTAGAAAGTAGTAAAGGATGCAGTAGTTCCTGAGAAAATACAGAGACTGCATAGCACTGTACTTGATAACCAAAGACAGGTTTCCTTTGAAGCGTGGGTACTTGAATTGCTAGAAAAGAAACAGAATGATTATTTTCCTTCTTCAACAAATTTTCCCCTTTTCGTCATTTTCCTCTTACAAGAGTGTTGACTTACACTTAGGCACTGTCCCAAAGATGTGGGACAGCTTCTTACAGTGGATCCAAGTGGCAGCCTTGGAAATGTCAGCAGGATATTTAAATATAGTAACAGGGGCACTACCACTCCATCCAATACTGCCCTCACCCCAATGCATACATTCATACGCTTCACAGCAGCAGTCATTGGATTGTAATCAGGAGCAGGAACTCTGACTGGTTTTTGCTATCTCTAATCCAGCTGACATAAGCTAACACAGCACAGATCAGAAATCAATCTTATTTCTACGTCTTATTTCTATTCCGGAGTATTGAATTTGTCCATTAGGTTCTCAAGGAGGCCAGATTAGTTTCAGCAGTAGATATATACACAACTGCAAAAGTCTCCAGAAAGACTCTGGGGTGTCACAGAATAATGGACAGCCACTCCATCTTCAGTCGCCTGAAATTTCCAGGAGTGGCTCTCTAGCTTCTACCTTGCTCAGCTCCTGTTAAAGGGATTACAAAGTCCAGCAGATACTTGCAAAGCATAGGTGGAAACTAAATGTAACCATACAGCTGTAGATATAAAGTACTAAAGAATGAACTCCCTTGTCTTTCATACCAAGCAGCAAAGCGACGAGCTCAGGCCTGCAATTCGCTGAAGTTAAGAGCCATTTTCAGCTGGGCTGCTGGGTAGATGCCACACCGTACAAGGTTTGGGATCACAAGAGAAGGACGAAAGGGAAACAGGCACAGCAGGAGGCTGGTTATATAGCAGAAGAGGCCTGGGAGCAAGTTGCTTGTTTGTTCCCCAGAACGGGGAATTGCAAGACCCCAGAAGAATTTGGAAAAAAAAAAATTAATCACCATCTTTAAAAACAAGAGCTTAGGGACAGAGTGCAGGAGACCTCCAAGGTGGAGAGAGTAGAATCAAAGACCAGATGAATCAAGGAGCAATGACCATTATGGCAATGAGCTTTGTTCTACTGCCTTTTAAAACCTAAGTAGATCAAGAGTTTCAGTTTGCAGTCTGGATGTAAGACTGATGCATTTAAAGTAGGCAAACAGTTATTTTAAAAAGAAAGTTCAATCTGCTTTTAGTCTATCTAAAAGTGGAAATTATAAGTAATAAACATTTATTACCTGCAAAATTGGGAAAGATAAATAATTGAAGTTGTTAATAAAATACAGAAGGCTATAACTATATCCTATAAAGGCTCCTTCCATCAGTAAGAAAACGTGGAACTCGTTCAGGCACATGTGGCTGCTGGGTGCTGAGCTGCAACGACAAGAAGAGTCAAAGTAGATGGGTTTGTTGGCAACAAGTAAAGACGGTAAGGGGGACAGGGTGGTTACACACTCATGAATATTCTATAAACTGCTTGACCATGCTCACCTGTCCTGAGATGAACAAGGTACACTGATCAACTGATAGCGTCCCCCAGCTATGACTGCTGCACACCATGCCATCAACATCCCTACCACTGCATGCACGACTGAATGGAGAAACCGATGAGGGTGGAACACATTCCCTATGAGTGCAATCCGACTGCACGGAATAGAAGGCTCCACTGCGTAGGAAAAGGACAAATTATTATTTTTTTACGTGCAGCAGCAGATACAAGACCCTGGTAGAGGCTATTAACTTACCGACAGGGAGGTAGAATAAGGGGGAAAATACTTGGAAAACAGATCACGTTTCTCAAGTTTTATCTGACCAAAACATCTAGTTCCACCTGTTCAAAAATGCCCACCACTCTTCACCACTGATATTGTCATACATGCCTTCATCAGACTCAATGTTCCTTGTAAGCTGCAGCTGTACAGCAACTTGGAAAGTACTGAAAACTCTGCTTTAAGACGCCGTCTGTGCCCAAAAACATTTAAAGGTACCGCACGCTCAGTTGAACAGGCCGCAAAAATGAAAAAAATTTAGAGGAGACATTGTTGGAGTGGTTGAGTCCAATCTCCTTGCTGGTCTCCCACCATCGTTGAACTCCAGCCAATCCAAATCTGTGCCACAGTTTGTCTTCCTGCTCACCCATCACCCCTTCCTCACCAAGAAATCAATGGCTCCAAGTGGTTAAATTAAAATCCTCGTTTTTCAATCTTTGTGTCTTCCCTCCCAACCTTGCTCATTCTTCTTCAACTCTATATTTTGACCAAAACACTCTTCCTCTGATCTTTGCTAGTTTTCTCCATACCATACCCACACCATTACCCCACCCCATACCAATGAAGTTTTCAACTGTCTGGGTCCTATATTTGGAATTCCCTCCAAATTATCTCCACTCGCCTCTCCTCCTTAAAATACTTACTCAAAAATCTGCAACCAAGTTTTCTGTCCCCCTTCCTAATTTAGCATCTATTTTCCACATGGATATGACTGGAGTACTGTGAGGTGTTATTTACATCAAGGCACAAAGTAAGTGCAACTTGTTGTTCCATAAACAATAAATCTGCACCAATTATTCAGCCTTTACAGGAGTGTTTTCCAATTCTGCAAGAAGAATGGCGGAAAGCTAGTAATCATTTATAATCAGAAAATGATGGAAACACACAGGTCAATCAATGTCTGAAAAAGAAAGGTAAGGATTTGGCAAATAAAAATCACTGCCGTTTCTCACAATGAGACAGATTTCCCATTTTAAATTGCAATGCCTTTGAAAAGCATCAATTTAACATCCTAACTCACGCTATAAGGGCCACAAATTTAAATTACACGATCTGAATACTTGAAATATTTAGAGCTGCATCACACACAAAAATGTGAATTATGTGAAAATAGAGCAACCAAGAGGAAGACGTGATCAGACCATAGCTTTAAGCACTAGACACGTATAAGGAATAAGATTCTAATACCTGTATAAAATTCCATATTGAAGATGCCAATAGTCACTATGACTCCACATAACACCAGAATTGCAAAGATTATATAGGAGCTGTTCAGGTGATTCAGCGAGTCTGAAAAAAAGAGAAAAGACACAGAGACTTCACCAACCAATTCACTCAGAAAGGGAATTGTTTCCTTTTTCATTGCCATTATGAGCACCATACCTGTAATCCACTCGATAGGATGGAACACATTCAGTCTACTAAACAGTATAAACACAGTTGTGGAGACAGGCAACAGCAGGATAGACCAAGCAATTGCAGCTGCTGCTCGCCAGCTGAACACCTGGAAAGCAAGGTGACAAAACAGGAATTAATATGAATTATAAACTAACATATAATTCCAGTTATTCTTTACACTGCTTCTCAGAATGAAGCCAAATTATTTTCAGTGAGATCATTAGGGTTGCAGTAACAATTTGCACTTATAAAGCACCTTTAACAAAGTAAAATGCCTCAAGGTCCTTAGAAGCAACATTGTCAAATAAATTTTGACACCATGTCACTTAGCAGGGCAGGTAACTAAAAGCTTGGTCAAAAAGGTAGGTTTTAAAGAGCATCCTGGAAGAGCGAGCACGAGAGTGACCATATTTTCTAAAGCAAATCCAGGAACACGCAGGCTGAGAACACAGCATCTATAAACATAGACACAGAGCCACGGTTAGCCTTTGAGTTGCACTGTTCTCATTGCACTGAGCAAGACTGAGGGACTGAGCCCTACCTGCCAAGTTACAGAGACAGACACTAAAGCACTTCCATTCCATGCATTAAGACATCCTCAGCATTAACTGACCCAGGATCCAGCACACACAGACAACACTGCCATCACACCACCCTGGCAAAAAGGGGTCTCTTCTGGAGACATTGCCTGCCCAGAGAGTGGGACACAGTACCTCACTGGGAGTGGGCCCCAGAAAACAGGGACATATGGTCACTCTAGACTGCACTCTAAGTACTTCATTGTCCCAAAGCAGTTGGCAGCCATTGGTCAAGAAAGGCACGTCTTTCTTTCAAAATGTCACCTGCCCCTTTTAATAGAATTACAGAAACGTACAAAGATTGCTTCATTTAATCTGGTGCTGGTGACAGACTGTGTTGAGCTCACGCCAATATTGATTCTATCAGCTTGTTTGAACTGGTGCAGAAATCAGTTCGTAAAAGTTGAGTCAACTTTCAATAGTACAAGTTCTTACTTCCATCAGCCACCCCCACCCCCACCCCCCCAAAAAAAAGCCTTAGATATGAGCTGAGATTTAGTCCCACAGCCAATCAGCATCTAGTGTCCCACACAAGTGGGACATTGCTCATGTACAACTGGAGGCAGTGTCAAAGACTATTGGACCATGAGGGCATCACAGACCAAAAAAAAAACCATTCGGGCGGCCGGCCTTCCGCTGCTAGTTTATTTTTTTTAAACATTATCTTCAGTAGATTCAGGTTCCAGTGTGAGGGGAGAATGAGCAGATCCAAGGCTTGGCCTTTACAGGTGGCCCTGGGATAGCAGCCCTGGGACTGCAGCAAGACCTCATGGCCCAGCACAGGCGGCCTGAGAGCTGCCGCCTGCCCTCCCTCACCTTGCGGATGAACCAGAAGTCTGGGAGCTGCTCCATGTCTCCCCAGCCTCTCTCTCTCTCTCTCTGTGCCTCCTCCCTCTCGGTGTCTGGGACCCTCCGGCCCAGGCCGCTCCCGCGCTTTCCGATTCAAACACCTTGCGAAGCCGTCTTTTGCCTCAGGGCCGGCGCACCTTTTCAACGTCATCATCAACGACGCAACCCGGCTGTGACCATTTGGGCGGCCTGACGCCATATTTCATACTGGCGGTCGCCGGCGCCCCCTTCAGGACATATTTGCTTCATCAGGGTGGCCTCTCAACTTCTGAAGGTCAAAAGTAGATGTGGAACGTTTATCCCAAAATACTTATTGAACGATTAGTCACAAATTTCAAGTTTGTCAAAAGATGAGCAGCAATAGATAATATAACTTTCAAAAAATAATTAAAATGAAACTGACAAACTAAACTCTTTTAAGCAAGCTTTTAGTCACCCTTCCTACTATCCCCTCCATCCCAAGTTTTGTCTTATTCAGCTTCTGTGAGAGGACTTCGGACACTTTTGCAAATTATCTAGTTCTTTCTTTCATGGTAATGAAAATTGTTACAAATATGCACCAGACCTAAAATAAAAACAGAAACTGCTGGAAACACTCAGGTTAGACTAAACCTGTGGAGAGAGAAACAAATGTTTCAGGTCTGGTTAGTTTGTGTTTAGATGGAACACAGTTTTATAATCTTAATGTAAAGCTTAAAACATTTGAGGGACAGACGATGTGGCTATTGTGGTAGAAGCATACACCAGAGACACACAGAAACAGCAAACAAAAACAACAGCGAGAACAAAATGTGGAAGCAGACACTATAGGAGAAACACAATTATAAATCACATATATAGATAATAATTAAATAGCATACATATTTTTTCATGTACAAATATGAGTAGCAAAACAACAGGAAAAGTACTAGATCAGTATTAACTTTTTCACAACCTGAATGACATTGTATGATATTCAGCCCATTTCATTTCTTACCAGCTTAAATAAAAGCTTACAAATTATTAAAGCATCTATTTCTTTGTAACAGTATTTCTGTGACCATTATCCATTCTTTCCCACCCCATTCTTTGCTTTGATCTGTTCTATAAACCATTTCAGTTTTGATGAACCCTTTCTGTTCTGATGAAGGGTCTCCACCTGACATTAACCTAGCTTCTATTTTCAGGTGTAGGCAGACATGCTGTGTATTTCCAGCATTTTCTGTTTTTTCTTTCTGATTTCCAGCATTTGAGGCTGTTCTTTTTATCTCTTAATTGTTTCCATCTTTTTTTTGTTAGTGTGTTCGCACTTATAACTTAAACATGAAAATATACAGAGAGCAGCCAACAAGTCCAGACAAAAAAATTGTCATATACAGGAAATGCACAATCTGGGAGTCATAAATCATATGGAAAGAGAAAGAAAAAAAGTAGGGAACAGCAGTGAAAAGATAAAATGTACATAAATCAGTGGTAAAAATACAAACAAAAAATTAAAATCACATGTTTCACTGAACAGAAAAAACATTGTTCTTACTGTAACTATTCATTCCGGGTTAGTGATTTGGAAGAGTGGGGTAAGTGAATTTCATTTACACTCCAGATCCTAAAATCAGCAATTTTGGAAAAAGTTGTCAAGAAAATGTCCTCTAAGGAAGGAAAGTAGTTTGAAAAGTTTTAGCCTCATCGTGTAACATACCTCCCTGCCCATTTATACCAACAATACATGAAATGTTAGACTAGGAATTGAAAAGAAAATTGCAGAAACATATTTATGTTTCTGGTAAGGAGATAAAGTGAGAGGCTTGTAATTTTTTTGTTGCAAGTGTTCAGGTTACATTATATGATGAATTCGTACAAAGCTTTGTTTAAGCCTGAATTAGGAAGCAATATGTAGTTCTGATGCCCTGAGAGAAAGGATATTAAAACCATGGAGACTGTGCAGCATAAGTTCACCAGGTGATGCTGGAGATGAGAAACTATAATTATGAGGGGGAACTATTTCTACTGGATCAGAGAAAACTATAAGATCAAATTGAGGTTTGTAACTTCAGTTTTGATAGTGTGTGTAGTATAAGGGAAAAGGTTAATGTGGGACTGAGTACAATATCACCCACAAGGTGATGTAAGAGAACACATGACCCACACCTAGGGGTCAGTGTAGTGTTGGGTAGAACCGTGTATAGAAACAAGCACGGAGACAGCTTCCAGCTTGGACCTTTGCGGTGCCTATGTCCATGGTTTCTAGTGGTTAATAAATACTTACTGGTGAACCACCTAAGACTATGAATACCATAATAAGACCTACCAGCACCTTGCAACATGGTGGCAGTGAATGCAATAACTCAAAACCTTGCAGAGAAAAATTAAAACCCTGGAAAACTGAAGAAATAATAAAGAAGCATTCTGACCTGAAGAAAAGCTCAAAAAGTGAAAGTGCAGAAGGAAATCGCCAGAGAAAATTCCAAAGAAAAGTTTGGAAGCTGAAGGCCGAAATTAAATTCCTCGCTGCAGCGAAAACTCAATTAAATCCAATGGAAGTCCAGCTTGAATACCCAGGCTGGAATTTTACAGTCCCAATGCAGCAGGGATAGGGCCGTAAAATGAGGTGAGCTATTCTGAACTCCATTGACTTTGGCAGGAATGTAAAATCTCATTGCCGGAAAATTCCGCCCCCCCCAGAGTGTGCAGAGTCAGCAGACCTAGCAGGAGTGAGCTAAAAAAATTAAAATTCCTGAACAACAGAGGTCCTGAAAAAAGCTAAACACTGCAATGGTCAGAAATTGCAGTCCGAGAAACCCGATTCCTGAGTCAGTGCCTGAACAGGTGACGGCCAAACTCGCTCCGGACAAAGGAAAAAAATCACAATTAATTTAAAACTAACCATAACTGGGTAGACAGCTTTAAAAACACAGCAAAAGCCAGGAGTGACGCTTCCAAGGCCTGGGAATGTTGCGCTGAAGCAGGAAAGACTCTAACCAGTCGGCCAAGGCAGCCATTGTTGAAAAAATTTAAAAGCTGAGATCAGGAACGTCTGCACTGCAGGAGCCCACCGAAACCGGCAAGTGGGGGAAATCCTTTTGCGAAGAAGTGTACGGCTGCACAATCATGACTTTTCAGAAACCTCTTAGAGCTGAACCTGCAATTTTAAAATTTTAACTATGGAATCAGTGTAGCCTTATCCAAGGCCCAGATGAATCACAAAATTGGGGACCCTGGAGAAAGAAATTCCTTAGATATATGATCGCTTCAGGTCTGGATAAAAAGACAGAAGCTGAACAAGTTAACCCGCTGCTCTATGCGGTAGGCCTGATAGCTGATGATATAACAGTTAACCAAGGAATCAACGAATTATCCGCAAAATTTGATGAAGGTTTAAAATCATTTGATGTTTATTTCAACCTTGGAAGTAACAAAATTCCTGAAAGAGCCAAATTTAATAAACATGCCCAGCAGCCAGGAGAGCCTGCCGACTCCTTCATTAATGTGCTGTACAGAATGGCTGGAGGCTGTGATTACAGTGACTTGAAATCTGAGCGAATCAGGAATAGAATAGTTGTGGGAGTGGCAGATGATGCACTCTCAGACGAGCTTCAAACGTAGGAAGATTTAATCCTTGAGAAGGCCATACAGATTATCAAGCAATTTGAAATCTGTTTGCAGCACAGATCTATATTAAGGGGTGAAAGCAAACTGTGGTACAAAGTAAATTCCACTGTCCAGTTTGTGAAACAGCACAGAAACAGGGACACTCCAGGCCAAGGGAAGCAATACTTTAACTGACTAGCAGAGTGACCATGTCAGCGCTGTGGAGCAAAGCGCCCTCACAAGGAGTTATCAATGCCTGGCAATTTCAGCCCAATGTTTTCAATGGAACTGAATGGGACACTTTGGGAAGCTGTGCAAAGCCAAGACATCAAAACACACAGAAGATCCCAAGAGGATTCACGAGGTAAAAATAGCACACCAAGAGGACACCCCACCATGCTTCTTGGATGAGGTCAAAGATCCTGGATTTTCATTCTGGAACGCGAACATCTCAGTTCATGGCCACTCTCAAACTTTTAAGTTGGACATGGGAGACATTGTTACGATCCTATCGAACAAAGGACCATGGCTGAGAGGCCTCTGGCTACAAACAACAGACACACCGCTTTACAGGTCTGGAGGAATCTGGCTTCCTGTCACAGGCATGATTATGGAACTATTAAGCTTTAGTGGCAAACAAGTCTTCGAGCTGATGTATGTCGTCCAGATAACAGTCTTTTACTCTTTTGTGCAGAGGTGCCTGTGCAGCCCTGATCTCCTCAAAATGGCAGAAGGTGTCAAGACAACCACTGTGGTAAATTACACAGAACTGCAAGTTTCCGACAGCTTCACCAAGAAAGGTTCTCTCGACTGGGACTTCAGCTCTGAATTGTCTTCTCTTTTTGCACAGCAGGTTTGTCCACTTTTGTTACAGCAGCCAGAAGCCCTTCATTTGTCAAACCAGCCACTCGGATGGTTACCATGACACCTCGAGTAGGTGACAGTCAAGAGAGGAACCGGCAACGAGAAGAGCCTCAACCTCTGGCCCCGAAACCAGTTGGAGAGATAAACCCTGGGACCACAGAGGAGACGGTCCAATCCCCAGCCAGCATGACAGTGCCACAAATTATGCCGGAACCGAGTAGCAGTCATCCATTGATGACAGCACACCACACAGTCAAATGTAAAGGTGAGCTTACTACCAAGTCACAGCCACACAACAGGAAGAGTAATCTTCCATCCTAGCATGCATCATGGCGAGCTGCACAAAGGGAGAAGAGAAATAAACACTATAGAGACGAGCTCAGTGTTCGTCCACCCCGTAGAGAGCAGGAGAAACCAACTGCCATCTATCACTACAATTGAGGAATCAACAAAGAGTGATTCAATGCCAAAGAATGGAAAAAAGGATGAAAAGACAGCCAGATTCCAAAACAACCTCCAATTCAACAAAGTTTACCTACAGAGACTACCACTCCTCTGACAGTATTGAGAACAAGATATGGAGGGGTTATAACACCTCCAGACTGCCTGAACCTATGAACTCAGAGAATTGAGGAGCAGAGATGGGGAAGTAGTATTGATGTAAATACATGGGGTAAACTTAAGATAACTTATACATGCATTGGATAAAGACTTGGGGAGGTGTAGTATAAGGGTCTGGTACATAAAGGGTTAATGTGGGACTGAGTACAGTACCACTCACACAGTGATGTATAAGAACACATGACCCACACCTAAGGATCACTGTAGTGTTGGGCAGAGCCTTGTGTAGAAGCAAGCATGGAGACAGCTCCTAGCTTGGATCTTTACTGTACCTATGTATATAGTTTCTGGTAGTTAAATACTTACTGTTGAACTACCTAAGACTACAAAGACCTTAATAAGACCTACCCAACTGCGCCTAACACCTTACAGAAGTGTGTATATGAAAAAGCTATTTCATCAGGTTCGGAAGTGAGTGATCATTAATTTAAAACTATTATTGAGGAGAAAGATTAGGATAAATTTCTTTATGTAGAGGGTTGGCAGATAGTGGAATGCATGATTAAAGCAGGGGCCATTACATCTTTAAATGAATAATTTGATAAATATTTGAAGCAGGAGAATATAAAGGACTTCGGGAAGACAGCGGGTCAGTGGGATCAGTTTTGATTTGTTTTTGCAAAGGGCTGGCACAGGCCCCAATAGGCTAAATGGATTCCTTTTCTGCTGCAAAGTTCTACGGTTTTGATTATATAACCACTGGATTATAAATTCATAGAAACCCCAGGACTCACCTCTTAAGGCCAAGTTTGCTGATTAATTTATTTTCACCTCTCTTCTCCTGAAGCTACTGAATCATGCAGCATTGCAATTCCACAGGCTCTAGCTGAAAATCTTCCACATTGCCCCAGATTCAATCCTTGATCTTGCTGCACTTAGCTGGTATGGTCATAGTGGTGTGAGAATACTGGCACTCATTGCCTAACTTCACACATAAAGGGGATCAGGTGAGTAACTGGAGTGTGCCCTGTACCTTTGGAACTGTACACACAATGTAATTTAAGAGGTGAGAAGGAAATATGGGGGTGACGCCTACATAAATAAATATTGTGCAAGGGTGTCTTACAGGGGATGGATCTGCCATTGCTTGTTTTATGCTGCTGGAGTAGAATTTCAAGACATCATCTTGATAATTGGAAAGGAAGAATACCAAAAAAATATTGTCTCAGAATGCACAATGAGTCTTGGCTGAGAGCCCAGACATTCATTAAAATGTTGAAACAGCTGTGCCCCAGTGAAAACATTATTTGATTGACAACCCTGGCTCTCTAATCTATTCTGTCAATTACACAATGTGAATTTACACAAATAAGGGGGTTTCAAATGCTTGAAGTTTCTTCTATTGATATTTTAAAGGGTATGGATAATTGACACTTTTAATGGGCTGTAATGAAAGGAGGTTTTTTTCAGAAAGTGGAAAGTTATGAATGAGTTACTATTTTTTAAAGCTTTTCAATACAGGCTACAGACTATTACCACTATAGGGTTCATTGGTTCTATACAGAGTGTATAGTGATTGAGTGGGTATGAAGTGACACAGCTTAGCATGGAGGGTATGAGGGGACTTGGGGTGGATGGAGAGGCATCGCTTGGCATGGAAGGTATGAGGGGCCATAGGGGTGGGTGGGGAGCATGAGGTGGCATGGAAGGGGCATGGGGAGTGTGTGAGAGGGTGGGTGGGGGGGGGAGATATGAGGGGTGAGGACTGGAGGGCCTTTCTATTTTCATTATAACTGGGACAAAGTCCCAGAGCACCAAGGTAGGCCTTTTAAACAGCCCGTCTCCACACCCAGCAGCCCCTGTAGCTGCCTCGAAACTCTTTCCTGGGGTGGTGGGTCTGACTCCTGTTAGCACGGTCACCTGCACCCCCCCCCCCACCCCCCCCAACCCCACCCCCGCCATCCCCTGCGAATGAACACACTGCCCTTGCTAGCACTTTCTCCTGAGGCGGGTGGACTGAGCTGGGAAATTTTGTGACTCTCACTACCCGCTTCAAAGATGAAAATCCAGCCCACATGCCCTGAGCTTATTAATTAGGCCTCAGAAGACAGTTCGGAAAATTTAGATATATTACATCTATTGCATAACCCTTGTCTTCTCTCGCTGTTATCTCCTCAAAGCACTGAACGAGTTGCACAGGTAAAGTTTTCTCTTTTGAAATCCATGTTGACTATTCAAATCGTATTTTTGGTTTAGATGTTTTTCTTTGATCTCCGTTAGTAGGGATTCCGATATTTTTCCTCTTATGGATGTTCAGCTGACTGGTCTATAGTTCTCTGGAAATGTTCTATCTTCTTAAATATAGGTATAATGTTAGCTATCTGCCAGTCTTCTGACAGTGGTGCAAGGCCTTAGTGATGAAGACCTCCTCCTACAGTGTACAATTTGCATCAATGGCATGAGCTTGAGTTTAGGCATCAGGTGTGAGATCACCTTCAGGAAGTAGCCTGACACTGTTTGGACTTTACACGGGCTACAGTAACTGTTGCAATGTATACTTTTCCCAAACTTTTTGAACTGGACCTGCTCTCTGCTTTGAATGTCACAAAGAGCCAATAGGAGAGTTGCTTCTGCAGACTAAGATTCAGAATTTCACTGGCATTCAGGCAGGTCGATCTCAGTGCCCACTTGTTTGGTGTTGTGATGTCCCCTGAGCTGACAGTATAAAAGGCATTACTGGCTCACACTGCTCCAGAAGCTGACTTCACTCCCAAATGGCAACCATTGCATCGTGGCAACATTGCACCATGAAGAGAAGACCGAATGGAAACAACTCCTGGGCAGTTTTTGTGGTGTTCTGACATCTGTCTAGTGTGCTCTGTAACGGCCCTGAAAGCCTAGTACCAGAAACGTGACAGGAATCCCAAAGAGGTGAAATATTTCAGCAAATTCAGTGTAATGCTGCACATCTACCTGAAGAGGGTGCCCTAGGTTTGGGATTACATTTCCAGGGGAAAAATATGGTGAAGGCAACTCAAGATGTCACCATGAAGAAATGTTGGCTGAACTCCAATGTAATTATATTCGTTCAGTGTGCTAACATTATTTAATCCATCTTGGCCTGTGCACATGTGTAACAATAAACATCAATTAAAAGTTAGAAGATTTATGTAGGTTTTTGGGAAAAAGTCCAATAAATACATTGAATGAGAAATGCAATAGTTATATGAATAGAATAGAATTACTTCATTAGTGGCATTAACCATAGCATTTATAAAATTAGTTTTAGCAACATATAGTTGAATGCATAACAAACAATGCAGAATTAAAATTCAGACAGGTTACAGATCAGGTAAGTGTTTTGTTGCAGGAAAGTTAACATTGGGTACTAAGGTCTGAAGTCAGTACTGTGTGATTAAATCACAAATCGATCATGGGGATTAACACACAAAACTGGCTAGGTCCTATTCTCTCATCTTACACTTCATTGTGCAATAAAACGACTTATATGTCAACTAAAAGCCTATTATGCACCCTTGATCTTTGTGTGACATCTGCCAATCTGGATTTTGGACAATTGGAAAGCAGTTTCAAAAATATACACAAATCAAATAAGATAATAGAACTCAGATTAGCTGAGCAAGTTGCAGGGCACAGCCAGCACTGGTTTAAACGGATGACTGGAGGCAAAGGGGGCAATTTTAAATGAACCCAGCAGTCAGAAAACCCACAAGATCGGGTGGAATACTGATTTTTAAACCCTGCCTGATATTACTCCCTTGATTTCAATGGAGAATAAAAGCCTATGGGATGTAAAATCAGCATTGCACCTGATCTCATCAGGTTCCTGGTGAATGGATTAAGTCAAAAGTTCCCCTGTAAAAAAAAGTAGCTATCCACTCAAGTGTTTTGCCTGCATGGTTATTTTTGAAATAAGAAAAAAAGACCCTGGAAAAAGGTCAAGCAGCATCTGTGGAGAGAAACAGAGTTAACATTTCAGGTTGATGACCTTTCATCCTCTCCTCCTCAAATGGGCTGCAACCAAGGCCAAAGAGCCCCACTCACCTTCACGATGGGGACGCCTTCATCCATTGGATACAAGACTTTCCCCACCCCTGATCCCCATTGGACTTTAACCAATATCCTGAGCTGCTGCTCTGGTCTCTCCTCGCTGGGGCTATTTTTGGTGGGACTGAGCCCAATCCTTTTGCCTCATACATGGGAATACTACCAGTGAGCTATTCATTACTTCTTCTATACACAGGCATCACAGTCAACCCTATCTTACAGACCATATTCTAGCCTCAACATGCTGGGGCTGTTTGGAGTACAGCTCAAATCTTTCACCCTCTGGGACTAAGGCAAAAGCTCATTCCTCTTATCTTAGACTATTTTGGCCTTTACCTTTATATCATTTGCATGGGTAAGTCCCAACTCATATCTTTCAAGCACATCTATCTTCAGCCTATAACCAATGCAAACTATTAGTCACATATTTGGGAAAGCAAATAGAAAACCCTATTTAGTAATTGCTTTTAAGTTTTTTATGTTTCCATAAGAACTCACTCTAATGTTGAAAGCAGCAAAGTGTCACATCAGATCTTGTAGAGGTTAAAATTATTGAGTGAATTTATTAACAGGTGAACATACACAATTATTAACATCACACAGTAGATGCCTTTTCAGCTAACTCCTCAAATCAATAAAATATTCCTAAAATGCAATTTGAAGAACAAAGGTAATTTTGTGTTTCCTTGAATTTCTTACCACTTTGACTGCCCAATTAATCTAAACTTTTTCTTGGAATTTCATTTTTTTTTCTCTCTCAGGAGTTTCAAACTGACTAGTTCTTTTAAGTCAATTCTCCAAATACACTTTCAGCAGAGCGCCTTGTTATATCCCAGAAAACACTTCCTTGATTCTAAATATCCCACCAGTCAGACTTAAAAAAAATTTGTCAGTTATGTCCAAATTGAACCTGTCACCGAGTGAAGGTGGTTTCCATCCCCTCTGCAGGATGAGGACAATATTGAAATGGCAGCTCAGTTCTTGCTGACATCGGGGTCTCTGCCATTTTGGTCGGAGCTCTAAACTGGGTGGCATTGAAGCCCACTGGAATCGAGCAGCAGCCCCATTAACCCATGAAAGTTGGGGTTCAATCATGCCAAAGAGAACACCAAATTCATTTTGAGGTACTGGTTGTTGGGGCATGCATGGCACACGTTCTGCCCATTGGTATAAAGTGGCTTAATCTGTGGTCTTTAAGGGGACTGTGGTTTAAAGTTTAAATAGGTTTGTAAATTATTTCGCTGAGAAGAGGAGGTAGCCCCACAAACTAATGACCCCTGTGATTAATGACTGATCCTCTGTGGTCCTCCTCTGGGATTGCCTCCCTACCCCCATCTTAGCTTAACCTGGAAAAGACGGCCTCCGCAGTTTAACTGCTGAGCCTTTGGCTATCTCTGATCATCAAGCTGCTCTGAATGTGCGAGTATCTCATCAATGGGATGGTAATAAGACTTGGCCATGAAGGTTAGTCGCTTCCATCAGGTGGGCGTGGGCTTGCTCCACCTGCCTCCCCTATGGTCACATGAAAATTGACCACAGTATTATTTAAGTGTGATTATTTCTCTTTCCAGCCTGTTACTACTAATGTCAAAATAAGCTTTGTAAGGGATTTGAACTTCAGTTAATCATTAACATTCTTGAGTAGTGGATTTGAAGGGATAGTCATTAAATCAGAATTACAAGAACAACAACTTCTAAATATATATAACAACCGGAAAGCTAGACAAAAGCACCAAATTGTCTGTCACAGTCACACATACAGGAAACTCTTGATAAGCAAAATACTGCGGCTGCAGAAAATCTGATATAAAAATAGAAAATGCTGGAAATACTCAGCAGGTTGGGCAACACCTGTAGAGAAAGAATCAGAGTTAATGTTTTAGGATGATGACGGTTCAGCTGAACTCCATACAGGAACTCCTGTTCTTCCTAAGCCGCAATATATCATCCTGCATTTCCCCGGCCCTCACCCTCTTGATTTCCTGTGTTGAAAGGAACTGTTCCTGACTTTAACTCATTCTTTCCCAGGGCTCCTAAAATATGGAACTGTTTTCTCCCTGGCCCCTCCCAGTCTTCCTCATACAATCATCAGGCTTTTCAAAGCTAAGTTTGAGATAACCTAAACAAAGACAAAAATACCTGGAAAAACTCAGCAGGTCTGACAGCACCTGCGGAGAGGAACACAGTTAACGTTTCGAGTCCGTATGACCCTTCACCAGATAACCTAGTTGCTGTTTCCTGATTCTTCCTATTCTTCTCTCCCACTGTTTTTTTTTCATTCTTGGTGCTTGCTTCGTTACACTCTTAGGCCGGAGTTTTACGACAGGGGGATTTTACAGTCCTGTCAAAGTCAGTGGAGTTTAGAATAGCTCGCCGCATGTTACTGCCCCATCCCTGCTGAGATGGGGGCGTAAAATTCCGGCCTTAGTCTTTGACCTTCACGTAGCCTTATCAATAGGAATAATTTAACAAAAAAAAATTATCATTCCAGGGCACAGGAATAGGTTCACATCCGTCATGTGTTTCTTGCAGTTACTGCACCCTACATCACAGGAAGGTAAGTGTTGCACAATTCAGGCCCGCAAGCCTATTTGCAAACCCCTATTTCTTCTTGTAAGGAATATTGTGGGCCCCAGTGTTATTTTCATTCTATATCATTCTATTTTAAAAGGATAAGGAAAAAAATACACTTTGTCTGGGTTCAAAGTCGAATTAAAAAACCCCAGAGACTAGTGTTTACATGCAGTGATGCTCCAAACTTGTCTACAAATTCTGAAGTGTGAATGAAAATGCCTCTACAATAATCTGGCTGTTGACACATTTTCACTCTGCTCGCTCTCAGTGGTTCTCAACAAGGTTGCCATTTACAATGCATCCAGAAGCCTCTCTGGGACCTGTTCTGGATGTAACAATGTAAGCTGGAAGTTGTTTCCTTGACTTCAACCCGGGTTTATGAAAGAAAGACTTGGTTTTATATAACATCTTTTATGATCTCAGGACATCCCAAAGCACTATACAACCAAAGAGGTAAAGTTTCTGTTATAATGCTGGCAGCACAACTAAGAGCAATTCCCATCATGCCCCATTTTAATATTAGAAACAGGATGTTGAAGACTTGAAGAAGAAACAAAGGTGGAGGATTCTGGAAGTGAATACCATTTATTTTGAATATTGCACTTACATTTCTAAATGCTAAGCAACCCTAAAATTGGAACTAAATGACATAGACATGACGTTAGTAGCACCACATAAAAATATTGAACTAACACTTGTGAAAAATATAGTAGAACACAGCAAGTCCAGAACAATCAATGCCTGGTCTCTGAACTCCTTACTGTTAACCTACCACACACACAAAGTAACTATATTTCTGACAAAGGTCTGAACAAATCAAATTGTCTGCAAGTTTCCACTGGTCAGTGGTGCTACTGGCAGTATTGTTGTAGGTAATTTGTAAGAAATATATTTCTTCTATCACAATCTAATATAAATCAGGACACCGCTATAGATCAGCGACAGAAATAAAACTTCCTCACTGATAAACAATGAACAATGGCATCAGGGCTGTAATGGCCTGGAATTCATAGTTAGTGATGAAGAGGCAGCACTCATTGCTGAGCTCAAAGAATGCCACCCACAAAAAACAGTGAATTTTCTTCACTTTTAATTGAAATTTTACAGTGACCAAATAAGTGATCAGGACATACACATAGGAGTAATGCTGAAATACCAGAAACAAATATTTTTTAACAATCTTATCATTTTAGAAATACATGATTTCTTTTATTATAATGCAGAAATTTGACATTCAACAAATATAAAATTAGTTTTCAGTTAGGCTGTTCAGTAGTGATTATGAACTTAGAAACCACTAATAACCCTAATTTGCACCACATTTAACAAGGTGTAACATTTTCAAGGGTTTTTAGAGCGAGACTAATAGTGTAAAAGAGAAATTTTTCATCAGTTCAATGATTTCTATTTGATTGCAGACTGGGGGCCTTCGACAGTGGACTCTGTGTGGAAGTACAGTACAACCACTGATAGCAACCCCTGGATTTCCGCATTTAACTGAGCATGTGTGAACAGCAGGAGTTGCTTTCAGTTTCAAAGGGGTATATTGGCAAGGGTTGACACTTTCATCATCATTACCACAGCAAAATCTTGGATTACAACCATTGGTCTACCATGGGACAAGTTTAATGTCGTTGCTGGGCCCAGTGATATAGATGTTGAGCAGCTGCTGGGGCCAGTGAAATGGGTCTTGAGCAGTCCTTGACTTCAATAACAAGGTTATTGGATGGGCTGCACCAACATGAAGATAAACTTGCCAGGATTTATAAGCCCACTGGCGACTTTCTGATGCCAGTAAATGTGGGTGCACTGGTGGCTGCAACACTGGCGGTGATGTCATGATGCACAAGAACAGCCACTGCATCTGTAGTGATGTAATAATGCAATATTATGATTTCTGGTCAAACTGTTATGGGACACTTGTGTGTGCTCAATAATAATGAGCACCATCATGCAGACCGTTTAGAAGGAGATTGGCACAGCACTCTCACCCAAGATGAAAACAGACAACATTTGAGTGCAGTAAACATTCACACCATTGAAGCATTTGGAAGGGAACTAGACTGATTATTGAAAGATAGTTTGGAGCAGAAAATTTATTTTAAAAATAATTGAATTAACTTTAAATTGGCCTTTGAAAATGTCCCAGGTTGACAGAAAGCTGGATGGCGTGAATGGTCTTTCCATATTCCTGTGTTCTTAAATAGCATTTGCATATACAAGGGGAGCAAGTTATTTAACTGTGATTCTGGAACAACACCCTAACCATCAGCAGGGTTGGGTGAGGGAGTGATGGTGCAGGTGGTGGTGGCTCCATGTTCTGTATGTAACTATATCATAAAACAGCTCTTTTTGAATTGAATTATGATTTTGTTACACATGAGTGCACAGGGGAAGTCTGCTACCCAGGAATTAAGAGTTTAAATTTGATCAACATTTGGGATTCAACTTCATTTCTCTCCAGGTTATTTTTAGCACATCGGTTAATACACTGGAAGTAGCTTCCTATCTTTCCTATTTTAAATTAGTAATTCTTCCATAAATAAATGGGTTAACAATCACATCAACATGGTGCAGACAGCAATGCAATGTACTGTAAATGTGTTAATCAGTTTGCTAAAAGTAGCACAGAGGAAATTTGATCCCTTGAACCTCCACTAGAGGGCTGGTTTGAACAGTCTGGGAAAAGCTGGAAACTTCCCAACAGAGGGTAATCCATCCTGAAGAAATGAAGACAAGTACATATCCCACAAAGTAAACCAGGAGCATTGAGCAGAACTCGAGAGTGATGTCTGAGAGCCGCAGAGTTCAACCAAGGAAGAAGATAGGGATGTGAGGTGGTTAACTGAAGGGAGAAGTATACATCAAAATATTTTAAAAATTGGTGAACTAGCATTACAACACATAATTCCTAACCCAGCTGGTAATACTTTTGACCCTCTCAGTCTTGACTGACATTTGAACTTACTTCCTCATTGATATTTTGGCAGTTGACTGGGTTGTTTGGTGGAATGGCTTTATCTTGGGAGGGAAGAAGGGGGTCCAAAAATTCTGGCAAGTCCAATCTACTTGAAGGGACATAAAATTACTTGGCTGTAGAGCGAGATTAGAGGTGTACAGGGAGGGCTCATAATCTGCAGGACCTCTTGATTTTGGTTGCTGGAGTAAACATAACAATGGGAGGCAGGAATGGAAAATGCAAATATTTTATCCCAGTTTAGTTTATACATCAGGAGATTTAGCAACGACAATAGATGCAGTGTGTTTCCATTTTAAATTAAGGAGGAGACTCTTTAATTTTGTACCACTAGCACAGAACCTTACCCAATGGACCTTGGGAAATCATCGGCATGATTTTCCATCCATTGACTCTAATTTAATGACACTCACTGTTAAAGGACACACATGAAGAATGACTATAAAAATGGAAAGCAGGACCTTCAGCTAAAGGCAGGTTAAAATTTCAGGTATCAATCCATCTTCAGAAACCAAATCATTCACAATTTTCTGTTTTAGGTGCAATTTTCAATATCCTCAGTTGCCCTTTTTCTCTACATTAACAGAGCTTCTAAGTATATTTCAGTGATCTTTTTCCCAATCCTGCGCCCCCCCCCCCACCCCCACCCCCCGCCCCCCCTTGAAGAAGTGGGCACATGGTTCTGTGGATTCTAGCTGTACTCTCAACCAAGTGACCATTCGTTAGTGTGACCTTGTAAAGCAATGCACGTCGGTCATTTGTGCAGCCAGTTAAGAAATGATCTCATACTTACTCCAGATGGCCACACATGCTCACTTTCCATCAGGAATAGCTGGATAGTGATCAGCCTTGGGAAACCCTAGCTGGTTCCCCCTTCTCTTAGTTCCAGGCTGCTAAGGCCAATTGTAGCACCCTTGCTGTGGGCCAGGCTGAAATTGGATAACACAAAACAGGATTCAAATCTTTGAGCTCCCTAGTCTATATGATTCAGTGCCATACTGGTCATTGCCTTTCACCAATCTCCTGAAAGCTGCTTTGCCCCATTGCCCTCTCAGAATTCCTGAGAGCCATGAACAAAAAACAAAAGATGCTGAAAATCAAAAGCAAAAATAGAAACAGTTGGAAATGCTCAGCAGGTCAGGCAGTACCTGTTGAGAGACCACAAGGCAGTTGATTTTCAGGTATAGGACCTTTTCCCAGAACTTCTAAGGAAAGATTTTATACAGGATTGTTGTGAGAAATAGTTTCAAACAGAACTGGTGTGGGGACAGGTTTTAAACAGAACTGGTGTGAGGAGAGATTTACATAGAAGATAGGTGTGATGAAGAGAGGTTTTAAACAGAACTGATGCGAAGACAGGTTTTATGCCCCAAACATCAAGTGTCTCGTTATTTTTCAGTGCGCTGTCTCGGCATCTCCACGTTGTTGATTAATTAATCCTTTTGAAGAGATGGTCGAAATGTTAGATTAAGAAATTTGACAACAATTATGAGAGAGTTTGAAGTTGCGAGATAATGCAAATGGCATGAGATTATTTCTAGTTGTCCAGTGGGACCAGTATCGTTGTGTGCACATTCCCCAGGTACTGTGAGGTGTCAGCTGTGGCTCAGTTCATAGCACCCTCGCCTTTGATTCAGAGGGTTGTGGGTTCATATCCCACTCCCGGAAACCAAGAACTGTGATTGTACTCGAAAGAGTTGCAATCTGTGACTGTTGATAACTCGAAAGAGTTTCCCTAGGTGCTGCCTAACTCTGGGAATGGCCGTAGGGATAACGCTTACTTAAAGTCCAACAGCAAAGTAACATTTATTTTAGTTCTTGCACAGTTTAGAAAATTTAGCTCAGAGACCAAATTGCGTTGAATGCTTGAATCAGTGAAATTCAGAACGGCGATGGGACAAATTTAAATACAATGATTGTACATCCCACACAGGACACACCGCCGCCGCTCCTGTCCTTGCATCCCCCTGCAGTGTGTCTCTGCTCGTGCTCTCGGTGTTATTACAGATGAGCCCCTGTCGCCTGCTCGCCGCTCGCTTTTTCCCGGCGTTGCAGGCTGATCCGCGAGGATGCCCACTCCCCCATCTCGCACTCTCCTTGGATTGGCGGAACGTACTGAGCTTTGCCTTCCGATTGGCTAATCGCTCTGTCGGTCAGCGTCGCTGTTCCCACCCTGGCCGTCGCTCCTCACTGTTTGGGGCCGGGGGCAGGAGTTACTCGCAACACTTTGGGATCCTGCGATGCACTCCGCATCTTGTTTCAGGCGATGTTCTCATTCAGGTACTTCTTCTTATACATTTATGTAAACTGATCTTTTTTAAGTGTCAAAAGATACTTATACCAAGTCATGCAGCATTGTATCATTCGCTACAGAATATGTTTTTGAAAACCCGTTGCTGTTTTACATCAACATTTGTTAATTCACTTATAAATTGCAGCTTGTATTGGACTAGTTATGTTTTAGCAATGCTAGGAATTTGCACAAAGGACTTTATTGAAAGAAATCTTGTCTGTGTGTGCAGTGGTGTTTTCAGGTGGGACATGTATCGTATAAATCTGACCTACTCAGGTGCAAACATTTATCTTTAACTTGTGTGCCTAAAACTCGTTGGGCTAAAAAAATCTCTACTTCTGTAGGTTTGCCAGTTGCATGGCTTAGAGGTTTTTGAACTTGGACTTGGGCTTCCATGTATGTCAGATATAGGAGTGACCAAAAAAGGCTTGTGCACGAATCTTTTGACAATTTAGTTTATAAAATGAGATTATAATATGTTAGCTCCAATCTATCCCTTTATAGAAGGGCTTATTTCATGATATTAATGTGGGACTGTGCTTATATTGTAAACAAGGTTGGCACCCAGGTAGGGCTGATATGTACCAAATTTGGATAAGTAAACATGCATACTTATTGCAAGCTCAGGAGGTATGAATGTTTGAGATTGTAACCTTGGATTGTATCTTGATTGAGGTGTCAGAGGGCTGTGCATGCCATGGAACATTAACCCAGAGCTAGCAGCTGCTTGACAGGAGAAGAAAATTGAATCTCAAAGAAATCCTGTTGAGAATAGTATATGCTAATGCACCTTGCTTTGACAAAGTCATTACAATTTAATGCAATGGTCATATTGTGTATTAAACCTCCATTAGTCATCACTTGAAAGTAATACACACATGGTATGTACAGACTCTGAAATGGATGAAGAAAATAATTAAGGCCGATCTGTAACCACAGGGTATGAGGCATTGCACTGTAATAAAATTGTTTGTGAAAGCTGAATAGAAACTTAATGCTTCTTAATCTGCAAAATTTTGTTCAAAACTGCATGTAGCTCTCTAAAGACATCACTATGTTTTAACAATACATATTGGTTCAGATTTATGACAGTTTCCTTAAAACACACTTCCTATCACTACCCATTATGAAAATGCTTAAGTTTCCTTACCAAAGTTCAATTTTGGAAGCATGCCATTGAATGCCCGACATCACGGACATATTCTTTGCTCCTTGAATTCAGGTTCCATGATTGGCACAAAGTTGCGGGCAAAGAAATAAAAGACGACTTCACAATAGAACAAACAGTGGGTTCTAGAAATTGCTGTGTGCTGCAAAAAAAATTTAAGAGCAAATGAGGTTTTTAAGCTTCCATTTCTAAATAAGAAAAGCATCACCAAAGGTTACAACATTGTGGACCTTCTGTGAAAACTTACAGTGTTTAAAGATTGTCCCAAATGTCACAGAAGTGACACGTAGATTAGAAAATGCCAGGGACCGTACATAAGCCAAAGGTAAATATTTTAATGTGATTGCAAATAATTTTGGTCACTCTTTTTCAAGAAAATCATACTGTTTGGTTACATTTGTTCCTTCTATGTGAAAAGTGCACGGTGTCAACTAGGTGCAAGAACGGTTTGGTTCTGTAACTGACTGAGGCCAACGGTTTGAAATCTGTTGCTTATTGCATGTGAGTTTATGGGTGACAGCCAAGTAAAGCTATTTTCCCTCCCATAGTTTTGCCTTGCCCTCCACCAAACTCTCTGATTCCTGCCCGTAGTGTTGGTTCACACTCATGCTGGTACTTCTTCTGGTACCTCACTCAGATGACTGTTTCTCGACAATCTTTAATTGATAGAATATCAGCAAACTATTTAGCCATGGGAAGGATCATAGCTGAGCCTGATCCTTTCCTCATCCAGAGTCCACACACATGCCTTTTCCAACAGAAGCCACTAGATTGGGGAGTGGGAGTTCCAGCTGATTGTCTCTCGGGGGAAACAATGAGTGTCCAGTTATAGGACAATGAGAATTTTTTGTATTTGTTTGTGGGATGTGAGCATCGCTGTTAAGGCCATAATTTGCTGCCCATCTCTAATTGCCCTTGGGAAGGCAGTGGGGAGCTGCCTTCCTGAATCATTTCAGTCCATGTGGTGTAGGTACTCCCAAAATACTGTTAGCCAGGGAGTTCCAGGATTTTGATTCAGGGATGATGAAGGAACAGCAAAATATTTCCAACTCAGGATTATGTGTGACTTGGAGGGGTGGTGCTCCCATACGCTTGCTGCCCTTGTCTTCTAGCTGGTGAAAGTTGCATGTTTGGAAGGTGCTGTCGAAGAACCCTTGGCCAATTGCTGCAGTGCATCTTGTAGATGTTATACACTGCAGCCATGGTGTGCCGGAAGTAGAGGGAATGAGTGAGGTGCATGGGGCGCCAGTCAAAGCTGCTTTATCCTGAATGGTGTTGAGCTTCTTGAGTGTTGTTGGAGCTGCATTCCTTCAGCAAGTGGAGAGTACTCCATCACACTCCTGACTTGTGTCTTTTAGATGGTGGAGAGGCTTTGTGGAGTCAACGAGTTACTCAGCGCTGAATGCTCTGACCTTTTATTGCTACAATATATATGTGGCTGGTCCAAATAAGTTTCTAGTCAATGATGTGCCCCCTGGATGCTGGGGTTTCGGCAAGGGTAATGCTGTTGCATGTGAAGGAGAGGTGGTTAGACTCTTTCTTGTTAGAGATGATCATTGCCTGGCACTTGTGTAGTGTGTTACCTGCCATTTATCAGCCCAAACCAGGCTGTTGAGGTCTTGCTGCAAGTGTGCATGGGCTGCTTTATTATCTGAGGAATTGCGAATGGAATTGTGAAATCGTCAGTGAAAATCTCCAGTTCTGACCTTAAGATGGAGGAAAAGTCGTTGAAGAAGAAGCTGAAGATGGTTGAGCCTTGGACACTACCTGAGGAACGCCTATAGCAATGTGCTGAGGCTGAGATGATTGGCCTCCATTTTCCACAGCCATCATCCTTTGTGCTGGGTAGACTCCAGCAACTGGAGAGTTTTTCATCTGATTCCCATTGACTTCAATCTCGCCAGAGCTCTTTGATGCCACACTTGGTCAAAAGCTGCCTTGATGCCAAGGGCAGTCCTTCTCACCGCACCTCTGGAATTCAGCTTTTTTGTCTGTGAGGTCTGGAGCCTGGTGGACTGCAAACCGAGCTTGGTAGCACCGTTGACGACATTTTCCATCATTTTACTGATGACTGAGAGTAGAAATTTGGGTGGTTAGTGCCCGGATTGTTTTTATCCTGTGTTTTTGTGGACAGGCCATACCTGGGCAATTTTCCACTTTGCTGGGTAAATGCATGTGTTGTATCTGTACTGGTACAGTTTGGCTAGGGACACAGCTAATCCTGGAGCATAAGTTTTCAGCACTACATAGCCTTTGCTGTATCCAGTGCCTTCAGCCATTTCTTGATGTCATGTGGAGTGAATCAATTTTGGCTAAAGACTGACATCTATGATGGTGGGTGGGGGCCTCAGGAGGAGTCTGAGATGGATCGCCCACTTGCACTTCTGGATCAAGACTGTTGCAAATGTATCAGCTCTTGTCTGGATTCGTTCTGCATTAGCTTAGTACTATGCCAGTTTGGGCATTATCTTAATGAACCATTGGTAGGGAGGGGGGAAGAATCCATCTAATAAATCACTTTTAAGCATTCAACCTTCAAGTACCAAACTAATTGGCAGTTCAACAAACTACCCAAAAATTAATACTGCTTTGTTTAGTGGGGGTTAGTTATGAATTCATTTTGTTTATGTGAGGAGTGATATGTAAATGTTTGCTGTTGTTTGAGGTTATACGAGAAGTTAAGGCTTTTAAGTGTCGAGGTCTAAATGTTAACTTTTGAAACTATTCAATTTTGTGATTGAGAAGTAAAGAAATTCAGAAAGACGGACATTCTTTTGATGTGGAAGTGATAGCGCCGCAGAGTTGTTTTAATATTATTGTTATTTTGTATTTACACTTTTTACGTTGCAAAGAGATGGGAGTAATAATTGATCTCACGGTGAAGACGCCCCTAGATAGCAGCGACCATAATATGATTGAATTTTATATTCAGCTTGAGGGAGAGAGGAGTGGGTCTAAGTTTTTAAACTTAAATAAGGGCATTTATGAGGGCATGAAGTTGAGCTGGCTAAACTGAATTGGCAAATTAGGTTTAAGGTGTAGGACAATAGAGATGCAGTGGCTAATATTTAAGGGGATATTTCAGAATGCACAGAATGGATACATTCCAATGAGTAAGAAAAAGTCCAAGGGACATGGTTAACTAGAAAGGTTAAAGACAGTATAAAACTTAAAGAAAAAGCTCATAATTGT
Organism: Cetorhinus maximus; assembly: GCF_964194155.1. Lineage (NCBI taxonomy): Eukaryota > Metazoa > Chordata > Chondrichthyes > Lamniformes > Cetorhinidae > Cetorhinus > Cetorhinus maximus. Next base: position 95,695,050 of record NC_135895.1, on the reverse strand, counting down.
GTAAAGATAGGTGGAAGGCCAGAAGATTGGACAGAATATAAGGAACAGCAAAGAATGGCTAAAAGACTAACAGGGAGGGAAAAATTAGAGTATGAGAGAAAGCTAGCTCGAAATATAAAGATGGATAGTAAGAGTTTTTGTAAATATTTAAAAAAGAAAAGAGTTAACAAAGTCAGCATTGGTCCTGTAGAAAGTGTGTAGAAAGAATTGATAATGGAAAACAAGGGGATGGCAGATGAATTGAACAAGTGTTTTGCATCAGTTTTCACTATACAGGATACAAGTAACATCCCAGAAGCAGCTATAAACCAGGAAAAGGAAGTAGGGAAGGAAGTCAGGAAAATTACAGTCACCAGAGAAGTGATACTGAGTAAATTGTGGAGTTGCAGGCTGACAAGGACCCGGGTCCTGATGGACTTCATCCTAGGGTCTTAAAAGGAGTGTCTAGTGAGATAGTTGATACATGGTTTTAATTTTCCAAATCTCCCTAGATTCAGGGAAGGTCCCATTAGATTGGAAGATAGCAAATGTAACTCCATTATTCAAAAAGGGAGGGAAACAGAAAGCGGGAAACTACAGGCCAGTCAGCTTAACATCTGTTGTAGGGAAAAATGTTATAAGCCATTATTAAAGAAGTTATAACAGGGCACTTGGATAATCTCAAGGTCATCAGGCAGACTCAACATGGCTTTGTGAGGGGCATGTTAGTGGGGTGGTGAAAAAGGCATATGGGACACTTGCCTTTATCAATCGAGGCATAGATTACAAAAGTAGAGAGGTCATGTTGGGAGTTGTATAGAACCTTGGTGAGGCCACAGCAGGAGGACTGTGTGCAGCTCTGGTCGCCACATTATAGGAAGGATGTGATTGCACTGGAGGGGGTGCAGAGGAGATTCACCAGGATGTTGCCTGGGATGAAACATTTAAATTTTGAAGAGAGGTTGGATAGACTTGGATTGTTTTCGTTGGAGCAGAGAAGACTGAGGGGCGACCTGATCGAGGTGTACAAGATTATGAGGGACATGGACAGGGTGGATAGGGAGCAGCTGTTCCCCTTAGTTGAAGGGTCGGTCCCGAGGGGACATAAGTTCAAGGTGAGGGGCAGGAGGTTTAGGGGGGATGTGAGAAAAATCTTTTTTACCCAGAGGATGGTGACAGCCTGGAATGCACTGCCTGGGAGGGTGGTGGAGGTGGGTTGCCTCACATCCTTTAAAAAGTAGCTGGATGAGCACTTGGCACGTCATAACATTCAGGGCTATGGGCCAAGTGCTGGTAAATGGGATTAGGTAGGTAGGTCAGGTGTTTCTCACTTGTCGGTGCAGACTCAATGGGCCGAAGGGCCTCTTCTGCACTATGTGATTCTGTGATTCTGTGAAAGGGAAATCGTGTTTAACCAACTTATTGGAGTTCTTTGAGGAAGTAACATGTGCTGTGGGTAAAGGGAAACCAGTGGATATATTGTGCTTAGATTTTCAGAAGGCATTTGATAAAGTGCCACATCAAAGGTTATTGCGGTAAATAAAAGCTCATGGTATAGGGGGTAACATATTAGCATGGATAGAAGATTGACTGGCTAACAGGAAGCAGAGAGTAGGCATACATAGGTCTTTTTCAGGTTGGCAAGCTGTAGTGAGTGGTGTTCCACAGGGATCAGCGCTGGGACCTCAACTGTTTACAATTTCTATAAATGACTTGGATGAAGGGATTTAAGGAGTGATTGCAAAATTTGCTGATGACACAAAGATAAGTAGGAAGGTAAGCTGTGAAGAGGACATAAGGAGGTTACAATCAGAAATAGATAGGTTAAGTTAGTGGGAAAAGATCTGTCAGATGTCTTCCTGAAAAGGCAGTGGAAGCAGAGTTTTTGAATATTTTTAAGGCAGGGGCGAATAGATTCTTGGTAAGCAAGGGGGTGATAGGTTATCGGGGGTAGGTGGGATGCAGAATTCAGGTTACTATCAGATCAGCCATGATCTTATTAAATGACGGAGCAGGCTCGAGGGGCTGAATGGCCTACTCCTGCTCCTTGTTCGTGTGTTTGTCAGATCCAGTTTACAAGCTAACATTTGAAGGATTGACCCCGTGTTTGCTTATGCTTTACATGAATCACAGTAAGTTTAAAGTAATTTTCAAATGATCTAAAGATATTGCAATTTCCTTATACTCTTTTGAGTATACCTGTAACTAAATTTAACAGGTTAACAGGTCAAATTAAATAAATAGATCGAACCAAGTTAAAGTGATATCCTCTTAAAGGGGAACTGTAACAAAGGAGAACTTTTTAAAAAATAACTTTATGTAATTTTCTTAAATTCACATTTTTAAAAAGAAACTGTTGAAAGAAATCTTGCCCTATGGCTCAGTGGGTAAATGTACTGTGTGAGACACTGAGACCAGGAACACCCCAAGTTTGATTTCTGGTCTGTTGCTGAGTTAATTGATCTCAGCTGGAGTTGGAACACTGTGGAAATACGGTCATGAACTAATGTGGGGAAACAGTCTGCTGGGCTCTCTGTTCCTGATTGCTGTCCGGTTACCCTTTTTCAGAGAATGTAGTCTGTGGGTGTTGGGTTGGGGACAGAGTTAGGCTTGGCTCTGATATCCTACATGGTGAAGTGGTTGAAAGATGCTCAGCACCTGTACTCACACACGAAGATCAGTCACTTATGGAGAGACGCTTTTGGAATCGTGCTCCAACAGAAATCAACTCATTTGGGGAGTTGGGGGCAAAGAATTGAGGAAAAAAACCGGAAAGATTTAAGGTCTATTTGTTCAAACATGTTGAGTTTTCTAACATTCCTTTTTTGAAAGATATAATATTTAAACATTTTTCCCAAATATATTTTTGATAGGAGTTATGCTGTGAAGGCTTAGAAGGAATAGAATATGCACAGTGGGAGTACTGCATCCCAAGCCTTTGGGATGATGAATGGACACCGAATGCCTGCATTGAGGGATTATTCGAGAATGACTTCTTCAGCAAACAATAAAGCTCTTAGCATGGTTTCAGAAAATTCTTCTCCCGATGGGAATAAAAAGCCATGCGGCAACAACCACGCTGGTGTTGTACCTCAGAGGACTCTGACAGGAGATGCGATTCATTTACTGTGTGTCAGTCCTAAGGGGCAAGATGTATTGGAAGAGTTTCAAATTCCATATAAGACGCATAGCCCTAAACCTTCTAAGCAGTGCTTCCTCCTCAAGAATCACAGCAATAAAGGTAAGGGATAGCACAAGGACATTTTGATAACTACTTGGGAGTGCACACTGTCCCCAATAACATCTAAATGCAAAAGAAAAATATACGACTGCGGTAGCCATGGTCAATTTTTTGGAAATTGCTGCAAACCACACAATACAAACTGAAATTATCAGAAGATAAACATGTTTATCGAGCTTATGCCCTATTTAGATACACATGTAGCTGAAGACCAGCTCCGGCAAGAACTGATTAGCTCAACTTCCATTTTAATCTCTGGATTGCAATATGAGAGTTTCTTTTCAGTAATACAGTTTCATGTTTAAGTTTGGAAGTAATGTATGTTCTGTTAATGTGAGAGAGCAGCAAATTTAGTCATTACTGGTGTAACTGCGCACCTTAAGAAGTGCAGTGAAACAAATACTGATCCGACCTGTGACATTCAGCACATCTTCTAATGAGAGAAAAATAGACGAGCGATTGTATCGAAAATGAAATGCCATACATCGGACTGCATCATGTGGTTTGTAGGTGTTGAAGAGCTTTACCGAGATAGAGTGTGAGATTTTAGTGTTTGTTTCTCAGGAACAATATTTAAAACCATCAAGAAGATATCAGTGATCAGTTTATGTGGTCTGGAAAGATTCTTTTTCACAGCTCAAATTCTGTCCACTTCTCTCTCACTCCACTGCTCTCCTCTCATCCTCTCATCTCATCTCTCCACCTCTCTCCTCACCCCTTCCTCTCCTCCTCCTCTCCTCTCTCCTCTGCTCATCTCCTCTTCTCCTCACTTCCTCACTCCTCTCTCTCTCTACTCCTTTCCTTTCCTCTCCTTTCCTCTCTACCTCACTCCATAATACCGTTACTCTTCCCAGGGTACAGTCCATGGACAGCAGCAACCCTCCTTGGTATTTTGTCCCAAGTGACATTTTTCATGTGTGAATGCAGTTAGTGATTGCCAGCAGACCATCTGATGCTGTGGGAGACATTAGATCAAACCTGTGTCTGTCCTGTCTGGCATGACTGTGTATGTGCACACTCACTTTACATCAGGGGTTACTGACTAGTAATTTGGAGATGGAACGTTCCCTGGTGGTATATGCTAAGACCAATTAAAGCACATCCATTTTCACCTTGGCTGAGAACAACCAACGCAACACTGACCAGGGATTTAGCCTTGAGTCTTCCTGGCTTGTTTGGCCCTGTGTCATAATGGGTGATGTGTTCACTCACTGAGCCACTGAGTATTTCATCTGAAAAACATTTGCCTGATTAAACTATTTATTGAATGCTGTGCCAGATTGAGGATTGTACTAACATGAATCATCATCATAAAACAGACCTGTGCAATGGCTTTTAAAAACCTACGCTGTACAATAATGGATATGCCTCCAAACTTTCTTCTCATTCTGGAATATTGTTTTCTGGAGTTTTGTTAGTGGTTTATATAGGAAATGTGTTAAATCACTGCAGTTGCTTACTCACATGGACATACGAACAGGAGTAGGACACTTGGCCCCTCAAACCTCAATAAGATCATGGCTGATCTGATGGTAACCTCAACTGCACATTTTTACCTACCCCGATTGTCTAAATGTCAAAAGTGAAATGAATTAGGGTAATCGCAATCACTTTCTTTAGGACATATTTTCCATCATACCAAAGTGTGCTCACAATTTGGATTCACTGGATTTAATCTCACTCACAGAAACCCTGTGAATACAGAGTTTAGGATGTAGAAATGATTCATTAATACAGTGAGCAGATGACTGCCATGCAATGTAAGGGGAACTTGATTATGAGCAAGGGGATATAATTCACAGCTGAAGGAAGCAATTACAACTGTGTCGACTGGTGCAGTGGGTTACTGTCCTTTTAATCTCACCACACACCACAATGATGGAATAAAAGTCTCCTTTCTTTGTTGGCTACAAGGGTTCAAGTGTAATACGTTTGTAGCAATTTCAACTCAGTACATTATGGGTGTGGAGCAAAACACAAAACTATCAATAAGCACACATTATGGCTGGAATTTTTAGCTCGGCGGGTGGGCATGCACCCGACCCGACTGAGCGTGAAATGATGCGTGATGATGTCGGCCGAGCATGCTGATGTCAATGCGCAGATGCGCGATAGTTCGGTCGGTGGGCACGTGCCGGAGCCAGCAGCGTGTCTGCCGACAATTAAAAGGTCTATTAAAGCTATTAAGTTATAAATTGATGTTAACTTTTCACTGCACGTTCAACCTAACGGTTGGCGGGCAGGTGAAAAGGCCAAGTGGCCTTTGCATTTTTTGGAAACCTCATCCACGGGCGGGATGGGGTTTCCAAAAGCAAATACAAATAAAATAAAAACTTTACTTTTTAATTGAAAACATGTCCCTGCTCATGTGACAGAATCACATGAGCAGGGACATGTTTTATTAAATTTTTCAGATGTTCATGAATTGTTTCAATATATTCTTCATCTCCCTGAGGCAGCTCCGTGCCTCAGGGAAATTATTCTGCATTGTCTCTTGGGCATGCGTGGAGTCCACACTCAGCCAGCTCGCACTCCTCCCCCCCCTGCCCGCACAGGCAGCGTTTAGCGCTGCCGCTCATGTATCACGCTGGGCAGGCATTAATTGGCCCACCCGTGTAAAATCGTGGAGCGCTGCCAATCGTGAACGGTGGTCAGCTTCCCGCCCCCACCGATCCCGCATGCCAAGGGCAAAATCCTGCCCTATATATAACATTAGTCTCAGTCACAGAGCTCACAGGACAATTGGGCGGGAAAATGGAAATGTCCCACTGGTGTAACAGGGACTGCTCTTCTGAAGTTTTAAATAAGGCACCTTGGTTGGCAGAAAAGAGGAAGCATAACTCCATCAACCTTTTATAGATATTTTGATAACAGAGGAAATAATGACCTAGGTTTTGCTGGAGTAGGGCCCTGTTAGTTAGAGACTAATGCTTTTCCCCTCAAGCTGGAAATATTTTTGCTCTCCAAGTTATTGGAAATGCAAACTGATAGAGATGAGGGCAACAGGGCATCTGTGACTAACAGACTAATAACAACAACAACTTATATTTATATTTCAACTTGAATGCAATAAAACCTCCCAAGGTGCTTCACAGGAGCATTATAAAACAAAATATGACACCAAGCCACATAAGGAGATATTAGGCAAGATCACCAGAAGCTTGGTCAAAGAGGTAGGATTTAAGGAGTGCCTTAAAGGAGGAAAGCAGGGTAGAGAGGTGAAGGGAGGGAATTCTGGAGCTTAGAGCCTAGACAACCTGAAGGCACAACTACCAATGATGGAGCGATTAAAATTGGGGATAAACAAAAGGCCAGAATTAGAGGAGCGCAGGTATCTCTGGATGGTGTGGGGCTGGTGGAGATTATAGAGATCGGGAGGGGCAAGGCCATGGAGGGATTTGAAAACAAGGATGAGAATTTTAAGATCAAGATATTGCTTTACCGGAGCCAATGTAGGTCAGTGAGCACAAGGGCCTCAGATGAATGGGATTTGGTGTGAGTTAAGACGCAGACAACAGTGTTTTGGACCTCAAGTTCACGGAGCGTAGAATGTGGGAGACCAACCAGGAATGTGTTGGAATAGTCAAGTCCAGAGGTAATGAAGACTTGGATGAGGGTTTCAGTAGCAAGTGAGCTGCTTAACCAATGAAATTTAAGGATTGAGGGGAAAAAAACAGAGGAATGACAGAAAAGGAAATAGAGTGAATTTGAGTCAAATTAGGACAGAAAGAGAAGCAAGGAGAAGGAAAGAAAGATTGGGTTAAGAGAGAGAAAAGAGACAAAGGAAAAATGAGAAAAAAAATAAAATGTAAAATTTTAAATTTTAATATTCTCTAACAATAATTCACTGTGTTAGCTCTGTGCTAGAGCAGTCAGAAACTACTCCCATTGTGCTGCTCCCTCCCCCTCCATAGTATTGTACTTTCTTTGCTTCAAATGTTTATCTATTTTTAAGAGATGCAGTGTCTGTCTTACATATGTACCCTGTACTATGGAAATTGCTACGACAAAAAGCTAACCTCTCTCCTCATAACCTTAGTAATCCCTTATTACTGATTCATGAGCCAGAGGAAATTATCCATATTGTCAATATTTTTCATAATTTATTAAATCTTCAGTTAGTCTTCTCTACTCTCTTAGCAATAGTCCTGGTATTATCCTTCTTGATTGATCTGTGTGAAAAAGAGCCTCTTGACACCATTCCTAAATTCATCTTTTATCAGTTTAACCTAAGACTCATCATCCTACTCTTATGATTTAAGTTAGGTAATGTTTGGAGCTAACTTTTCCAGTCCATTTACTTTCTTGCCTACCTCATAAGATCACCCGCCAGTAACCTCTTTTGCCACTCCTCCCTCTATGGGTCAGCCACCGCCAACTGAAGTTACTATAAAACTCTTACTAAATCTATTTTAGTTACACTAAAAATCAAATGCAATGAAGGCATTTTCCTGTTTTGAGACCATGAATGAATTGTGTTGCTATTTATATTGGGACTAGGTCAAAAATTGACAGAAAGTAAGAAGTAGTGAAACTTATTTGAGGAGATATGTTGGAGTGGGGAGATGTGCTGAGTGAGGTGCCCCAGGGATTTATTATTATTATTATTATTATTATTATTATTCCTATTTCCCATTAATGACTTGTGCTCAATGCAAATTGGACAAACTTGCAGATTATACTAAAATAGGTGGGGCAATACAATCTGAGAAAGCAGCTTGGGAGCTGCAAAATCAGATTGAGAAACTATGTGATAAAATGGAACAGCGGTAATGAAATTTAGTAAGGGCAAGCAAGAATACTACTCTTTGGAGAAAAACTGAGCAACAGAAATATTCCATCAGTGGTGTTAAAATATCTAAGGATGAAGCTGAAAATCATCTTGGGGTTTTTAGTTAGCTTGATGCTCAATGAGGATGAAATTCAACTTTGGCCCACGTTGGAGGTTTCTAGGGGTCAGGGGGGAGGTGGTGAGGGAAAATGACTTTAGGGAATTGGGCCAATGGATTTCAGTGGATAGGAAAATTGGGCGGGGTACATCAAAGGCAGGGTACATAAAGGGCGGCTGATCCGTTGTGTTGTGCTCACACCAAAGTTGAGTTTCACCCCCAACATGTCTGATCATTGTGGGGCAGCAATCAACAAAGCAGGTAGAATGCTGAGCCCATATAGCAAAACATAGAGGTCAGCGGAAGCTATGGTGAACCTGCATAATTTTTTTTTATTTATGCATTTATGGGATGTGAGTGTCACTAGCAAGGCCAGTATCTATTACTCATCCCCAATTGCCCTTGAGAAGGTAGTAGTGAGCTGCCTTCTTGAGCTGCTGCAGTGTGAGTTGTCTTAGAGCTCTAACAGGAGGACTTGCGGTGCAGTGGGTAATGACCCTGCTTCTGAGCCAGAAGCTCTGGGTTTAAGTCCTACTCCAGGACTTGATAGTCAAGGAGGATGCATTCATAATGTGGCAGAACAGATTGAATATGAAATTGCAAATCATTCCTATTGCGTTATTATCACGATATAAGTCCTTGAGCTTATTTGCTGTGTGAGGCCCAAGGCACAAGTCGCTCATAAGGGATTTGGCAAACACGTTGTGGATTCATTTATTAAGACTAGACATGGGGCAGAATTTTTCGCTGAGTGGGCATGCGCATGCCTGACCTGCTCAACCGTAAAATAACATGTGGTGCCATTGGGTGAGTGTCCCGACATCATCGCGCACCTGCGCGATATTTCAGTCAGTGGATGCGTGTGGGAACCTGAGCCGCGCCCGCCATCAATTACGAGGCCAGTTAAGGCCATTAAAAAAGCAATTAAGCTAGATTTTACATTGCCCACGTGATTTCACACTTGTCGCATGGGCAAAACGGGCAGGTGGGCAGCCGACAATTTGCTAAACCTCATCCAAGGGCAGGATAAAAAGGGTCAGCAGCATTGCCATTGTGAGTTGTGAGGGGTTTTAGAGATAGTTGGCTGCTTGTTGTTTATTAGTTCTTGGCAGCTTCATCTTTGTTTGGGGCTTCAATTGTTAGCATTTCTAGGCTTCATTTCAGGACATATTGGTGTCTCCAAGGTCCTCGGAGGATTCAGACCATGTGGACCCTTCCAGGTATCAGACAGCCTTCCGTTACCCTGGTAATGGGGATTGTGGTCTCCGCTGAAGCACCTCCTTTGAGGAGGAAGAGAAGGGCAGAAGAGTGAAGAGGCCAGGTGTCTCTATGCAGCTTCCGGGGGGGGCGATATGTGGGAGGAGAGACGCAGGCACAAGGGGTGTAGGGCCAGCAGGAAGTCCAAGAGGGAAGGGACCACAGAAGACGCCACAATCCTGCTGCCAGGGTTTACAGGCAGTGATGCAGCTACCACAATATGTCTGAGGTGCAATGCCGAAGGAGGCTCCGCCTCTCAAGGGAGACTCTGGCCTCCATCTCTCAGATGATTGGGCCTGAGATCAGCTCCGACTGTGTGGGTGGACACCCCATACCAGTGGCTCTGAAGGTCACAGTGACCCTCAACTTCTATGCCTCCAGCTCTTTCCAGGGGTCAGTGGGGATCTATGTGGAGTCCCCCAATCAGCTGTCCACAGTTGCATCAAGCTGGTGACAGAAGCTTTGTTCAGACGGATGCTGACATTTATTCTTTAACATACGGATGAGGCCAGCCAGGCTGAGTGAGCCAGAGGCTGGGTTCCCTCATATCCAGGGTGCCATCGACTGCACACGTGGGTCAGCCGGGTGCCTTCGTCAATAGGAAGGGCTTCCACTCCATGAACGTGCAGATAGTGTGTGACCACAGGATGCTGATTCTGCAGGTCTGTGCAAGGTACCCAGACAGCTCCCCTGACACTTACATCCTGAGGCACTCCCAGGTGTCTCAGCTGTTCAGTGCTCCAGCCCGACTGGATGGATGGCTGCTGGGTGGAAAGGGCTATCCTTTGAAAAGGTGGCTTATGACGCCTCTCTGCCACCCAAGAACAGAGGCTGAGCAGCATTATAATAGGAGTCGTGGCTCCACAAGGGTGGTGGTAGAGAGGACCATAGGTCTTTTGAAGATACGCTTCCGATATCTGGTCGTTCAGGGGGTGCACTGCAACACTCTGCAGAGCAGGTGTCACTGGTAGTGGTTGCATGCTGTGCCCTCCACAATCTGAGGCACTGGCAAGGGGGACCCACTGGAGGAAGAGGATCTTGACACACCTGCACAGGTCACAGATGACAAGTCCAGTTGTGAGTCAGAAGAGGAGCATGGTGAGGAGAACGCGCAGGGTATGGAACCAGACCTTGGTAACCTCCAGGGAGGCAGGGACACCAGGGACGCTTTGATCCAACGGTCCTTCCACTAGGCCACCAAAGATCTGCCTCCGCCTCATGCCAGGGCTGCCATTCCATCCTGGACGTCTGAAATGACCCTTTCATTTGCATCCAAAGTCCACTCAATGCCTGTGCAGTAAAGTATCCAGCCACTCATGTCCAGCATTACATACTGGCATACCCTGCACCAGAAAGAAAAAAGGTGAAGCATACTCAGGCCATCAGAACCAAACCAAGTTTAATGTTATTGTCACATTGAATGCATAATGACATTACCATTACTGATGTTGATGTCCAGACCAGCAGACATGTAAACCAAACATAAATGAACAGAAAATCACCTGTGAACTGTCCCTTTTCTGCTCATGGTGCCTTTAACTTACATTTACGAATGCTGCGTCTTGATGCCTCCTCGCTCTTGCTGGCAACAGCATTGGAGGCAGCTGTCTCTGCCGTCTTGTTGGCCTTGATGACCTTGGCGGTCGTCCTCTGGCTAGTGGAGCCTGTGCTGGCCCCACCTGGTAGGGAGCTGGCATCTCCCCACTCATTGCAGCCTCATCAGATGCCATGGTCACTGGCAGAGGGGCGGAGGAGCTGCTGCCATCATCCAGAGCCCCCTGAGAGGAGCCCGCAGAGACGACAGGCAGCTTGTGCCAACATGAGGTCACTCTGGACCACCCTGCTCACCATTGATGGACGGGCACCTAGCTGGGATACTAGGTGCCTCATCCATCTCCCACACTGGCACTGACCACCTGAGATCATTGCCTGTGTGAGGGCTTGCAGGTATGAGTACTACCGCAGAAACCCCTGATTCTGTACCTGGAGCTGCCTCCCCATGAGATTCACCACTCTCAATGGAGGAGGCAGTGTGCTGGGCAATGAGGGCCAATGCAATACTCATGCTCCGCATAAACTCCTCCACAACAGAGAATGTGGCACGCAGAACCTCATGCATCTCCGCCAGATCCTCCCACACATTATGCTGAACATCCAGCATCTGCTGCCTAACAGATGACTCCATATGCTCATCATCTGCCTTCAATTGAGCATCATCCTCATCCCCAGCAGTCCTCCAATTGCAGGCACCCTGAGCACTCTTTGCCTCCGCCTGCACCTCAAGTGAGTGTGAAGTGCCCTCACCAATGTGCACCGACATTCTTGCTGCTGATCTAATGCCCACCGAGGTATCTGCGTTGGTGCCTGGTTCAGAGAGCGGGTGTGACGCAGGTGCAAATGAAGCCTGGTGGTCCTCCGGTGCAGGGGTGGCCCTTCGGGGTCTAGAGAGCGAGTGCGTGCTGTCGAACCTAAGGGAGAACAAGGACATTTCATTAGTTAAAGCCATCACAATGTCACTGTGCATGCCTGGCGCCTTGGTGAGACAATGGAGATCTGCATCACGGTGCCATTGCCTTTCAATGATCAATGGGGACTCCAGGTTTGAGGCTCCCATCAATGAAGAGACGGCACTAGAATGGTTGCACAATCTGAAACTCTCACCTCTGTACGCTGCACTCCTACCTTCGTCTGGCACCCCCACCTCTCCATTCCCGGTTGCACAGGGAGCGTGCTGGCTCTCCAGCTCAAAGGCGTCCTGCTCAAACTTGGTCAGCAGCAGCAGGTTGGGCAGGCCTCTGTCTGTACGTTACTCCCTGATTGGTTACGGCCCATCTTCTCCTGAAAGAACAGATGAGCATGGATTAGTCTACTCTCTACCTGCAGCGCGATTGCAGCCTGGCCAACGCCAACTTAGGAACACCTCGCATGGCACATCCGAGTTGTGGCCCTTGAGCCGCAAGGCACTCAGTCCAAGCAGCCAGGGCTCACCCATTTGCCAACTCCGGCGTCATTGACAGTTGGCACTCAGACTCTAGCACCCCTGAGGTCCATGGGTGGACAGCCACACCTTAACACTTCAACACGCTGATCCATGCCAACATGGTACTCACCCTTCTGGAGTGCAGCAGATCATTGAACCTCTTCTGGCACTGCACCCATGTGCGCTGCAGCGCATCATGACTGCTAACCAGCGCTGCAACCTCCTCACATGCCCTCTTTGTGAGGTGTGGTGGCCTCCTCCTCCCATCTCTGGGGACAAGGGTGTCCCTCCTGGCAGCCACCTCCTCCAGGAGGACCGCAAAGCACTCATCCAAAAAGCAATGGTGGGGAGGTCCAAGTGCCCACCCGACCTGCCCTCCCGCCTGCTGTGTCCAGCCTCACTGGACTCCATAACTTGAATATTGAAAATGCAGAGGAGACTTTATCCTGTGGCAGCCTTCAAGGAGCTGCCTGGGCTGTTGGTAAACCAACCGCTGGGTCGCCATTGGACCCGGCGGCCAACAGGCACCCCCCCACCCCCCCGGGCCTGCCAATCGCGCCCGCCCGCTGACCTGCAAATTCTACCCATGAGAACAGTTACACATAGGTATAAAGCTTGAAAACATCAGAGTTGATGTGAGTATGTTCTGCTCAAGGCAGAAGTGAAACTAAGACTGGATCACTTGGCACACTTCCCTTCTGGTGATGTCATGCTGACAGCCTTTAAAGACATAATACAACAGTTCCAGCACATGGCAATGGCCAGCAGTAAGAGCAGGAGACAAAGCTGGTCAGCAGGTGATGGAAAGAAAGTTGGAGCCTCTACCATCACTATTTGTAGCTCCAGACTCCAACATGCACCTAAGAGCGCCACAGCAATTGGGACTCCCTGAGCAAGCTGTAACACACCACAGGGCTCTAACATTTGGCCAAACAACTGTTTGAATATTGGGCTGGATTTTACAGCGGCAATGGTGCCCGTGCCCCTGGCTAAAAAGTCGGTCGGGAGCCGGCCTGGGGAAAGAGCAGCTGGCAATTGGCCATTAACGAACTTGAGACGGGATTTCCGTCCCTCAGGGACAGGAGGTCCCACCTCAGAGAGCTACCGACCTATCGAATGGCTGGCAGCTGTCTAGCGCTAGGCAGGAGCGGTGGCCAGGCTGGGACTATTGGCAGCCCCCAGGGGAGATTGTTGCTGGAGCCGGACACCAAGGTAAATGGGGGGATTTCACTGGGGTCAGGCTGACAGGCCTCATTGAAGTGGGCAGGGGGGATGGGAGGCTGGTTTTAGGAGGCTGGCAAGGGGTGGGAGGGTAAAGAGGCAAGTGTGATCTCGGTTGCGGGGGCGGGGGTGAGGGAGGAGGGGTACTCCGATGGGTATAGGTAACCCACCAAGGAGGCTCCCCATGATCGACATCAGCCCCCAAAAACAAAGCTGCTGGGCCAACCGCTTGCTGGGGGTCTCCCTCTGCCGCAGGTAAAATAGCAGGGGGGCAGAATGAGGCCCTTAAGTGGCTAATTAAGGGCCTCAGTAGGCCCAAGGAAAAGTGGGCCACCTGATGTCTCCACCTCGCAACTACCCCCCCCCTCCCCCTGTAAAATTTCCACATGTCGGGGCAGGCGGGTAGGCAGTGGGGAGGCTGCATGCTGGATTTTAAGAGCCTCTTGCCTTCAAACCTGTTGGGGGTGGATCATAAAATTTAGCCCATTACCTTAGCTGTATTCACCGTTAGGTTATCTTTTACATCTTGTGCTTCCTAACCAGTTTTTGAATCACTTAATTCTCAGTGTCAGTTGAAAGCGCTCTTTCCTTTGCATCACATGATAGTACGTTCGGGTTTCACTCCAAGACTCGGGCCCATCGTTCAAGCTAACACTCCAGTTGTGAAGTAGTCTTTTGGATGAACCAACCTTAAATCAAGGCCCAGTATAGTCTATTCAGATGGATGCAAATGATTCTATTCATACGTGAGCAAGGAGTTCTCCTAGCCAACCTTCTTTCTTTAATCAACAGTATATAAGAAATCAATTGATTATTCATGTTAATTGTTTTTGGGATTTTTGCTGTGTGAAAATTGGCTGCACATAACTCATTAGGCTGAATTTTACTGGCTTCATCAGGTGGCGGGACCCGGGGTTGCATTTTGCCAGTGGCAGCCTGTCTTACTATGAAGATCTCCTGCCTGCCTCAGCAGCAAACACCGCTGTCAGCAATAGCTCTTGGTGTCAGCTGCCATTCTTAATAGGTGCATAAGCATCAATTGATTTAAAAAAAAAATGTTAATTGTCATTGATGGAGCAGTTGAAGGTGATTGGGCCTAACTCGGACACTACCCTGAGGAACTTATGAAGCAATGTCTAGGATTGAGATGACTGGTCTCCAAAAACCACAACTATCTTTGTGCTAGGTATGACTCCAACCAGAGGAAAGTTTCTATCTTGATTTCCATCAACTCCGGTACGTTGCTCTGATAGATCTCATTTTAAATTTTGTCAAGTTCTATCCACCAAGACACAGAAGAAACATTCAAGTCCTGGGTTGGCTCAAAAAAGAGCCATGAGACTGACCCCTAGGGTCATGGCTGATTTAGGAGACCCTGATCTGGAATGCTTGATGCTGAAACTCTACGTTTGAACAGTAAACTGTTCCATGCTCTATCACTAACACCCCTAATACCGATGAGCACAAAAAACATCAAAAATATTTTTAAAATGAGAAAACAAAAAAAGACTTTGCAAAATACTGTTTCTGTATCCTGTATCCTGCCGCCTTATCCCCTCTCCCCTACCCCAGGTGGTAAATATCACAATTGACCTTTTTAATTCAGAGCAGTGAGTTGCAGAAAAGTGCCAGTCATCGAAAAAAAAACTATCAGAATAATCTTTTCTGTCTCCATTTCTGGGGTAGCCTGTCTGCTGATATTCATTACAAGCTCACCAACTCCCACAGCTACCTCGACTACACTTCCTCACACCCTGCTTCCTGTAAGGACCCCATTCCATTTTCTCAGTTTCTCGGTCTTTGTCGCATCTGTTCTGATGATTCTATCTTCCATAACGGCATTTCCGACATGTCTTCCATTTTACTCAACCAAGGATTCCCCAGCACTGTGGTTGACAGGACCCTCAACCATGTCTGACCCATTTCCCACACTTCTGCTCTCACCTCTTCCCTTTCCTCCTCGAACCATTCTCTGCCTTTTCTACCACATTCAGCATGATGCCACCACCAACACATCTTCCCCTACCTTCCCCTGTCAGCATCCGAAGGGACCATTCTCTCCGCATTACCCTGGTCCACTCCTCTATCACCCCCAATACTCATCCCCTTCCCACATCACCTTCCCATGCAATTGCAGGAGGTGTAATGCCTGCCTCTTTACCTCCTCTCTCCTCACTGCCAAAGGCCCTAAACACTCCTTCCAGGTGAAGCAGCAATTTACTTGTACTTCTTTCAAACTAGTCTACTGTATTCGCTGCTCACAATGCAGTCTCCTCTACACTGGGGAGGTCAAACACAGAGTGACTGCTTCGCAGCACACCTCCACTCAGTTTTCAAGCATGACTCCAACCTTCCAGTTGCTTGCCATTTCAGTTTACCATCATGCTCATGCTCACATTTCTGTCCTCAGCCTGCTACTATGTTCCAGCGAAACCTAGTGCAAGCTGGGGAAACAGCACCTCATCTTCCGATTAGGCCCTCTGGACTCAACATTGTGTTCAACAACTTCAGACCCATGAACTCTGTCCCCCACTTTGAATTCTTTTTTGACAAGTGCTAGTCTGTATCTTGTTTTTGTTTTTCGACTGAGTTGACTTTTATTCTGCTATTAACATCTATTCTGGACCTATGCTTTGTTTCTTTACTACAACCATTGCCTCTGCCTTTGTCTTTTTTTCCATGACATCTTTGGTATTTAATCTCTGCTGCCCTCTAACCCATCCCTGACCTTCCCATTTGCTCCACCTGCCCCTCCCCCCTTTTCAACAGTTAAAATCCATCACATTTCTACTCTTCAGTTCTAAAGAAGAGTCATACTGGTCTTGAAACATTAACTCTGTTTCTCTCTCCACAGATGCTGCCAGATCTGGTTTCAGCACTTTCTGCTTTTGTTTCAGAACTCCAACATCTGCTGTATTTTGCTTTTATATCAGGATAATCTGCTGCGCAGACATTTCTCCTCCCTAGACTGACATAAGAGCACAGGCCCATTGTGTGACCCAGGTTTATAAAATGTATTTAAATGCTCATTCTTTTGAAATAATGAGTCATTGAACTGTTTCTTGGTTTAACACGTTCTTCCACATTACTTTGTACCCAATGTCAATCAATCTTCCCTTCCTCTAATGAAGAAAGAAAAGACTTGCATTTAAATAACACCTTTCACCACCTCAGAACAGCAAGCAAGTACTTCCTGAAGTGCATTCACTGTTGCAGTGTAGGAAATGCATCATATAATTTCACACAGCAAAACCCATAAATAGTAACAAGATACATGACCAGATAATCTTTTTTAGTAGTGTTGGTTAAAGGATAAATATTGGGCAAGGCACCAGAACTCCCCTGCTCATCTTCACCTATGTTCACCTGAGAGGGCATATAAGATCTCAATTTATTGTCTCTTCTTAAAGACATCACCTCTGACAGTGCAGCACTCCGTCAGTGCAACACTGAAATATCAACCTAGGTTACGTACTCATGTACGTAGAGTAAGGCTCAAACCTGCAACTTTGTCATTCAGAGGCAAGAGTTGGACCAGTGAGCAAAAGGTGACATCCAATGTACAGTTAAAACCCAAGGTTTATTTTGGCTAATCACTTCTTTATTTATCTTCTTTTCTCTTATTCTTTTCAGGCATGGTAGTGTTTTGGATTTGTGGCCTGAGTCCTTCACATTAGTTTCAAAGTTGGAAAAACAGATGCTTGTTCAATGAAGTTACTACATTACAGTTTCATTGGGTATATTCATGTTTATTGTGAATTTCAGCTGAAGGGCCATAATGTAGAACAACAACAACATTGAAAAGAATAAAAATGAAGACAGGGTAAAGAAGGAGGTAGTGGTTAAGTAGTAACAAGCATGGTTATTAAAAGCCCGGAGATTGCAGGAGGAGGAAAAGATTGAGGGTAAGTCTTTGGAAAAATGAGGTAGAGCAAGAGACTGGGCAACGAGTCTTGATCTCAACACAGCGAAGATGGAAGGAGAAGTAACTGTGTACAAGATGGCAGAGAAGGAATAAAAGAGGAAAGATCAGGGGAGTATTGACCAGAATTGTATTGTTAAAATAGAGAAAATCAAGAAAGACTGGTGTGGGACAAAAGATTGAATATTAGAGGTGAGTCAACGATTGTGGCTGAGATTTTACCAGCTCTTTGGCAATGGACTGGAGGAGGAAAGGCAGGTAAAATGGCATGGGAGGGCCGTGCTTTATGGCTTCCCACTGCCATGCCATTTTGCCAGCAATGGGAAAGCTGTCAGATCGACTACCTGCCAGGAGCCCAATTGTGCCATTTAAGCGCCCAATTAAGGATCACCTCCCCCATCTTAGGGATGGGCCACCGTTGTTAATTGGGATGGCAGCCCTGGTGGCAGTCACTTAATGGGTCACTGCTGGGAACATGCCTCCCACGTTCCACCTTCTTGCTAAGCAGGGTCGCCTCCTAATCCTGGCACCGGCAGCAGGACTCCAGCCATCCCTGCAAGATTCAGTCCTGTGTTTTAGAAGATGAGCTATTTCTGTCCAAGAGTACAGGAAATGTACTAGAAGACTCAATCTAGGAATGGAAGCTCTATTCACAATTTGGATGGACTTGTGCTTTGTAGAGTACTGAGAGGAAAGTTCCTTGATTTCTGTGCTCCCAGCCCTTATGCTTTGGGACACGATGTCTGTGAGCACACTGGGAGCATGGCATTGCAGAATGTTATGGGGCACAGCAATGCTTGACTTGAAAGAGGAAACTAAGCTGCTTGTAAGCGATGGAGAAGATGTGAAAGTTTAATTTGACATGAAGGAAGATGATGAGGCTGTCTAAAAACATTGATCATTGAAGAAGGAGTAAATGTGGAACCATTGAAAGAAATTTCTGTCAGTAGTGTAGGCTTGCTGGGTGAATGAAGGAACTTGGAGTTGTTGACAAATTGAAAGAAGCAAGATTTTCATTTCCCCATTAAAGGGCTTGGAGATGAAAGTGCAGTGATTCAAATATCAAATACTGTAAAATGTGCTGATAAGCAATAGGTTGAATGTATGATAGAGATCATTGATATAAAGAAGGAACACAGTGGAAGAGATTTGGAACTCCTGTGTTAATGGGAAAAATGTTTATTGAAATACATTAATGCAGTTTATTGCAGCAGCATAGATGCAGGGATGTAGTTTATTATGTGAGAAATATGTGGATGTAATTTGTTACAGTACAGCTGTAAGTTTGATACAATTTATTGTATTACAGGTGTCTCAGTTTAGTTTTTGTATTACAGATTTGTGGGAAGAGAGAGTACAGTTAAATATTTTGCAGATGTTTGCACAGTTGTTCAGAGTATGATGAGTTGAAGATCTAAGTGCCCACCACATTATTACTTTATGAAAGGCAAGGCACAGTGTAATGTTTTTCTTGATTGGTCTTTCATTATCCAAACAAAGGAATTATCTGGACATCCCTGGTCTCAATTACTTTGGATAATTGACATTTCTACTGTAACCACAGCCCAGTTAAACACAGACAATGAAACCAAACAAGGGCTGATTCACCCAAAATTATTGTAGAAAGGAACAGAGGAAACTATTGTGTAATAAACTTATAAGGCACAGTAAATAAGTTAGCTTTACGCTAATTAAATTGTAGTATGAAAAATATTTTTGGCTTTAGAGTATTAAGTTTTGATGATTGAATTGTGCATGTGGGAGGTAGAAAGACATTAAGAAAGAATTTTGATCTAAGGTTTTGTGTTTTGGTCGGTGTATGGAGATGATTATGTGGCATTAATATGATGTTTCATCATGTGATGTTCAATAAATGATTTCCACTTTGGAAAGTTTAAGGTTTTCACAAAAACTGAACTGCAGTGGTTCAAGAAGGCAGCTCATCACCACCTTCTGAAGGGCAATTAGGGATTTCCAATAAATGCTGGCCTAGCCAGCAATGCCCATATCCCATGAGTGAATTAAAAAACCCCAAAATTTCAGATCTCCATCCCTCTATGCAGCCCTGGGACTTCCTTGAGTAGCCTAATTGGTTGCATGTGGATCTACACCCCCTCTCCGTAGGCCAAGCCAGGTGTAACATTGAAAGGAGATGGGAAGGTACATAGACAGTCCTTTTCCTCACTTTCTTCATGCTTGCCCCAGAAGGCTGACAATGGGGCCTTTGCCAGGACTTTTCTTGGAATGGAGGGTCTGAGGAGAGTTGCAGATCATCCTGCAGAGGGTGACTGGCCGCAGGTAGGTTTTTGGTTTTCCTCTCCAGTGGGATCTTTGGGCCTAGGGATCTTCTGGTAGCAGCCAGGACAGATTGAGAGCAGAGCTAATAAGCACATCAGTTTCCTCACACACTGTACTTACGTTTCCATTTTACTGATCCCCTGCTTCCATTTGCCTCATCCATTTTTAGAATGTGGCCTTCTCTGAAAAGGCCAACATTTACTGCCGATCCCTAGTTGCTCTTCAGAAGGTAGTGGTGAGCTGCCTTCTTGAACCGTTGCAGTCTGTGCGGTGTAAGTGCATCAAAGTGCTGTTAGGGAGAGAGTTCCAGGATTTTGACCCAACAACAATGAAGGAACAATGATATATGTCCAAGTCAGAATGGTGTGTGACAAGGACAGGAACTTGGAGGTGGGCTTGCTGCCGTTGTCCTTCTAGGAGGTAGAGCTGGCAAGTTTAATTGGTGCTGTCAAAAAAGTCTTGGTGAATTGCCATAGATAGTACATACTACAGTCATTGTAAGCCGGTAGAGGGGGTGGATGTTTAGGCTAGTGAGTGAAATGTTGATAAAGCTGTCTGTTTTTGGTCCTGGATGTTGTCAAGCTTCTTGAGGACTGTTGCAGTTTTGGACCCATCCAGGCAACTGGAAAATATTCCATCTTACTCCTGTCTTGTGTCTTTGAGGTGGGGAGTCCAAAGGTGAGTCACTCAGCAAATAATATCCAGCCATTTGTAGGAGTTGGGCCTGTGCGGAGGGCCCCCAAACTAAGGTTATGGTTTGGGCCATGATATTTGGGGCTCTCTTTGTGGGTCCAGCTTACTTCAGGATCACTGCAGCACTCTGTCATGCAGTAATCTCAATGTCATGCATTCCCAAAGCAGTTAAAGCACAGTTTTGATGCAGTTAATGTCTACTCTGCACTCTACCTCAATCACTTCCAGTCAGGTGCAGTGTGGGTTAGATGCTGGGTACAAATTTACTTACCCAGTGCCATTAAGTGTATCCAGGTTAGTTATACCATTTTCTCATGGGGCCTTTGGTTGCATCCATGGCCACGTTTAAAGTTTCAATTTCCAAACTCTCATTAGTTTGCATATATCTTGGAATACTGATACCAATAGACCTTTTCTCTCTAATGTAGGATTTATTCAATAATGAGGAAACTGCATGTAAAATTACACATTCAAATAGGTAAATGAGAATAATTGCAAATAGCACTACACTATAGCTTTGTAGGCTGGATTTCCAGGGGGCTGGAGATTGGACACCCTGGTGGCCCTTCTCCACTTTGGGACAGAGTGGGAACACTTGGTCCCTTCAGATCCATTTTCTTTGGTCAGCGTTCATTATATATATATATATATATATATATGTATCATTGCAGCTTGAGAAGAGGTGGCAAGGGTTGATAAGGGGCAGAAGTGCTCTGAAGAACAGAAAAAAACCTCCCATTGGCCAAGGCCAAGGCCTTCAGCAGGTATGTCCCTGACCAACTAAAACAATAGGTGGCTACAAGAAGTCTCTCTCCATTCGGTGGCCGATTTAGGCCTTTACTGCCACTTCACGTGTTTTACTTTCCACTTGGTGCCCTAGGAAGTGGCGGTAGCTGGGGTGGGAAGATGCTGGCCTCATGCTTATTATTATTTGTACCTACTGAGTGGGGAAGTGACAGGCATTAGCGGTTCATGTCGGGGTGATTGGGGTGGCAATAGGCCTTGCTGCTTGACTTTGCCAATATTTTCTACCTCGATCCCACCTACTTTTGGGTGGGGTTGCAGAGGAGAATGCCTCTCCCCTGCGTTCTGACATGAGATAGATGTTGATTAAAGTTTCATCTACTTTGTCTAATGAAGATCATATGAAAAGCAGCTTCAATGCAATGTAAAACAACCATCAGACGTTCCAGTTCATATGCAGCATAATTTAGAGTGAGAGTAAAGCTCCCTTTACACTGTCTCGGTAATGTTTCATAACACCAACTTCAGAGCAGCAGCTTAATTGTACATTTGTGATGTTTAGATTTAAATCCAGATCTCAGAGGTGAAAAGATTAGCCCCAATTTCAAGACTGGCAAAAATGGGTTGCGTTGACACATGCTGCTAGTACAGTTGCACTGGTATCTCAGGGAACAGACCATAGCTGATTTTGAATAGGCTGCTGTATGGAGAGTAGCACATTTGGCTGGGAGGTGCAAAATCCAGGCGGGCAGCAGCTCTTAAAGGACTCGCCATAAGAAGGGACATTATGTAGATAGCAGAAAAAAATAGATGCATTTGATCATAATGGCCCAATGGAGAGATATGCAATTCTGCTGCCTTGGATGCAGTAAGATTGCAGGTAACACTGCAAAAGTTGTAACAAAGCACGTGGGCTGTTAAGAGGAGCAAGGTAAAGGTAAGTGTCCTCTATACTTTCACACTGCTTAAAATCATTCCCTTATTTTACACCTTCGTTCGTTCAGCCAAAGGTGCATGGAACACTTTTCTTGAAGGTGGATAAGATGGCCTCAGATGGTCTGGGATGTATAGGTGCTCCTCTTATGTCAGCAGGTTTCTCAGTGAGGGCAGCAGCCTTGGATGCAGAGGATGCGTTTCCTCTTTTTCAGTGTGGATACCTTGGACTGTTGCACGAAGAGGACATCATAACTGCTTCCTGGATGTGCATAATAAAGTGGTCAGATGCTGTCTAAATTCTGAATGCAAACCCTTTTTATTCATGACAGCCATGAGATCTATATGAAGAGATCTGATGCCTACATGGCTGCCATGTGCAAATCTTAGCTGTCCAGGGAGCTCAGGTACATTTTAAAAACTCTCCATCCTCTGTAACTGATGTCTCTTTTTCACGAGAAAATGGAGAAATTGTTGCCGTTGCAAATAGCAAATATTGCATTTGCTTTATGTTCTAGTGCACTGAATCATGTCTGATGTGTCAAATGTCTGTTGTGGCGCTTTGGAAGGACCTAGTAGATGAAAACTTTGTGCTGTAGTCACTTGGCTTCTAAGGGAAAGTTGCCACAGATTTAGCTGTTTTCCATTTTGTGTGCAGGTCTTTAGGCAGCAGATGGCACAACTCTCTGGCAGCCTGTCTCTGGAAACAGAGGTGGCAAAGACAGATCTCTTTTGACATGTCTAGGTAGATCTAGAAGAATTTATAAACACAGGCCTCAGGGCAGTGATGGGTGTGATCTGAGTGTGCACATAAGAGTTAGGAGCAGGAGTAGGCCATTTGGCCTCTTAATCATGCTCTGCCAAGATCATGGCTGATCTGATTTTGGTCTCAACTCCACTTTCCTGTCTATCTCCCCATAACTCTTGAATTGTTGATCAAAATCTATCGAACTCAGCCTTGAATATATTCAATGATCCAGCCTCCACAGCTCACTGGGGAAGATAATGCTTGGCCTTCTGAGACAAAAAAAATCTCCTCATCTCAGTCTTAAATAGGAGACCCCTAAGTTCTAAATTGTGTCCCCTCGGCCTAGACTCCCCAACAAGGGGAAACAACCTGTAAGCATCTATCCTGTCATGTTCTCTCAGGATCTTATATGTTTCATTAACATTACCTCTCATTCTTCTAAACTCCAACCAGCTCAACCTTTCCTCATAAGATAATCCCTTCATCCCAGGAATCCGTTGAGTGAACCTTCTATGAACTTCTTCTAATGCAGTTATATCCTTTCTTAAGTAAGGAGACCAAAACTGTACACAGTACTCCAGATGCAGTCTCACTAAGGCCTTGTACAGCTGTGCCAACACTTCCCTGCTTTTATTCTTGATCCCTCTCGCAACAAACACCAACATTTCATTTGCCTTCCTAATTATTTGCTTTACCTGTATACTAACATTTTGTGATTTATCCAGATCCCTCTGTACTGTAGAGTTCTGCAGTTTCTCTCCATTTAAATAATGTGCTGCTTTTCTATTCCTCTTGCCAGAGTGGACAAGTTCACATTTTCCCACATTATACTCCATCTGCAAAATTTTTGCCCACTCACAACCTTTCTAAATCCATCTGTAGCCCATTTATGTCATCTTCACAATTTACTTTTCTACCTATCTTCATGTCATCAGCAAATTTAGCTACCATTCATTTGGTCCCTTCGTCTAAGTCATTAATATAGATTGTAAATAGTTAGGGCCCCAGCATTGATCCCTGTGGCTCTCCACTAGGAACAACTTGCCAACCTGAAAATGACTCCGTGCTTCCTGTTAGTTAACCAATCCTCTATCCATGCTAATATGTTACTTTCTACACCATGGGCAGAATTTTACACCACATGGGCGGGCGCGCACCTGACCTGATTGGGCGTAAAATCGTGCGAGATGACGCGCACAATCTTCAGGTCGGTGGGTGCGTGTGCGTGTTGGAGCCGCGCCCACCATCTATTAAAAGGCCATTAAAAACCCAATCGATCCAGCTTTTACTTTGCCTGTGTGATTTCCTGCTTGTCGCATGGGCAAAACGGGCAGGTGGGCAGCCCACTTTTTGCAAAACCTCATCCATGGAGGGGATAAAAAGGGTCAGCAGCATTGCCATTGTGATTAGTGAGGAGTTTAGGAGATAGTTTGCTGCTGATTGCTTATTTGAACTTGACAGCTTCATCTCAGTTCTGAGCTTCATTCTGAGCATTTCTAGGCTTCATTTCAGGACTCATTGATGTCTCCAAGGCCCCCGGAGGATTTTGACCGTGTGGATCCTACCAGGTATCAGACAGCCTTGTGTACCCTGGTAACGGGGATTGTGGTCTCCGCTGGTGACACCTCCTCTGTGAAGGAAGAGAGGGGCAGAAGGGAGAGGAGGCCAGTTGTCCCAATGCAGCTTCCAGGGGAGCGACCTGTGGGAGGAGAGGCGCAGGCACAAGGGGAGCAGGGCCAGCAGGAAGGCCAAGGCAGAAGGGGCCACAGAAGATGCCACAATCCTGCTGCCAGGGTTTACAGGCAGCGATGTAGCTACCTCAATATGTCCGAGGTGCAATGCCGAAGGAGGCTCCGCCTCTCAAGGGAGACTGTGACCTCCATTTGTCAGATGATTGGGCCTGAGATCACCTCCAACTGTGTGGGTGGACACTCCATGCCAGTGTTTCTAAAGGTCACAGTGGCCCTCAACTTCTATGCCTCTGGCTCTTTCCAGGGGTCAGTGGGCGATTTTTGTGAAGTGTCCCAATCAGCTGTCCACAGTTGCGTCAAGCTGGTGACAAAAACTCTGTTCAGGTGGGTGATGGTATTTATTCATTTCCGTATGGATGAGGCCAGCCAGGCTGAGCAAGCTAGAGATTTTCAGCGATTGCTGTGTTCCCCTGCATCCATGGTGCAATTGACTGCACACATGTGGCCATCAAGGCGCCAGCAGGTCAGCCGGGTGCCTTCGTCAACAGGAAGGGATTCCACTCCATCAACGTGCAGATAGTGCGTGACCATAAGATGCAGATTTTGCAAGTCTGTGAAAGGTACACTGGCAGCTCCGATGGCGCTTACTTCATCAGACATTCCCAGGTGCAAAGGCTCTTCAGTGCTCCAGCCCGATTGGATGGATGGCTGCTGTGTGACGAGGGCTATCTGTTGAAAAGGTGGCTTATGATGCCTCTCCACCACCCAAGAACAGAGGCAGTGCAGTCATTATAATAGGAGTCGTACCTCCACAAGGATGGTGATAGAGAGGACCATAGGTCTTCTCAAGATGCACTCCCAATGCCTGGACCATTCAGGGGGAGCACTACAATACACTCCAGAGCAGGTGTCACTGATACTGGTTGCATGCTGCGCTCTCCACAATCTGGTACTGGCAAGGGTGAACCCACTGGAGGAAGAGGATCTTGGCGCAGCTCCACAGAGGAAGAATCCAGTAGTGAGTCAGAAGAGGAGCACGGTGAAAAGAATGCTGAGGGCATGGAGGCAGACCTCTGTATCCTTCATGGAGGCAGGGACACCAGGGATGCCTTGATCTAACGCTCCTTCAGCTAGGCTGCCAAAGATCTGCTTCCACCTCATGCCAGGGCTGCCGCCTCCATCCCAGATGTCTGAAATGACCCTTTCATTTGAACCCAAAGTCCACTCAGTGCCTGTACAATAAAGTTTAGAGTCACTCATGTCCAGCATAACATACTGGCATGCCCTGCATCAAAAAAAAAGGTGAAGCATACTCAGGCTTACGACAAAAGCAAAATTTATGTAATTTTTTCACTCAAAAAAAATTAACATTACCATCTCTGGTGTTCATTTTCACACCAGTAAACACATAAACAAAACACTACAGAACAGAAGATCACCCATGACCAGTTCCTCTTATGGTCATGGTGCCTTTAACTTATGTTTGCGAGTGCTACGTCTTGATGCTCCCACGTCCCCCCCCTCGCTGGCTGCGGCATTGGAGACAGCTGGCTGACTCTGCTGTCCTGTTGGCCTTGATAACCTTGACGGTCGTTCTCTGGCCAGTGGAGCCTGTGCTGGTCTCGCCTGGGAGGGAGCGGCCAGTGCCACGGCTGGCATCTCCCCAGTCATCGCAGACTCAACAGATGCCACAGTCACTGGCAGAGGGTGGAGGAGCTGCTGCCGTCATCCAAAGTGCCCTGAGAGCAGCCTGCAGAGATGACAAGCAGCTTGTGCACCAACATGAGGTCGCTCTGGACCTCCCTGCTCGCCATTGATGGATGGGCACCTAGCTGGGATACTGGGTGCTTCATCCATCTCCCACACTGGCACTGACCGTCTGAGGTCATTGCCTGTGTGAGGGCTTGCATGTCCAAGCACAACCTCAGGAACCCCCGATTCTGTCCCTGGCGTTGCCTCTCCATGAGAGCTGCCATTCAATGGAAGATGCAGTGCGCTCAGCCATGAGGGTCAACGCAGTGCTTAATTGGCCAACCAGCGTGAAACCATGGCCATGGGCTGATCGTGGTTGGGGGCCTGTTTCCCAACCCGTCCCAGGCCTGCCGATCGCATGCGCCTGCCAAGGGTAAAATTTAGGCCTGTCCTTATTTTGTGTTGTAGCCTTTTATGTGGCACCTTATCGAATGCCTTTTGGAAATCCAAGTGCACCACATCTATAGGTTCCCCATTACCCACTTAGCTTGTTACTCCCTCAAAGAGCTCTAATAAATTAATCAAACATGATTCTCCTTTCACAAAACCATGTTGACTCTGTATTATGATTTTCTAAATGCCTTGATATTACCTCCTTATTAATGGATTATAGCATTTTCTCTATGACTGATGTTAAACTAACTGGCTTATAGTTTCCTGCATTCTGTCTCCTTCCTTTCTTGAATAGAGGTATTACTTTAGTGATTTTCCAACCTACTGGGACCTTTCCAGAATCGAGGGAGTTTTGGAAGATCACAACCAATGCATCTACTATGTCTGCAGCCACTTACAAGCCAGTGCAGTGGCCTTGTCAGGCTTTAGTTCTAATAGTTTCCCCAGTACTCTTTCCCTAGTGATCGTGATTGTTGTAAGCTCTCCCACCCTTTTTTCCCCTGATTTTCTACTACTCTTGGGATGCTTTCAGTGTTTTCTACTGTTAAGACAGATACAAAATACTTGTTCAAAATCTCTGCCATTTCCTTGTTTCCCATTATTAATTCCCCGGTCTCACCCAATGCTCACTTCAGTTATTCTTTTTCTTTTTAAATATTTGTAGAAACTCTTGCTATCTGTTTTTATATTTCTAGGTAGCTTTCTCTCATTATCTAATTGCTCCATTGCTCCCTCATTTTTTGCTGGTTTCTAAAATCTGTCCAATCTTCTGACCTACCACAAATCTTTGCAGTATTGTATGCATTTTCTTTCCATTCAATACTATCCTTCCTTAGTTGCCACAGATGGTGCATCCGTCTCATAGAGTCTTTCTTTCTTAATGGAATATATCTTTGCTGAGAGTTATGAAATATCTCCTTAAATGTCTGCCACTGCTTCTCTATTGCCCTGCCTTTTAACCTAATTTCCCAGTTCGCTTTAGCCAACTTTGTCTACATACCCTTGTATTTGCCTTTATTTAAGTTTAAGACACTAGTCTTAGACCCACGCTTCTTATCCTCAAACTGAATGTGAAATTCTATCATGTTATGATCACCGTTGCCAAGAGGCTCCTTTACTATAAACTCATTAATTAATTAATCCTACCTCGTTGCACATTATCAGGCCTAAAATAGCTTTCTGCCTGGTTGGCATTAGAATGTGCTGCTGGAAAAAGTTGTCCCGAATATACTCTATGAATCATCTTCCAGGTTACCTTTGCTACTAATGGGCACTGTTACTACCGGGTGAGGAGGAATGAGTTGGCTCCCCTAATTTGCAGCCTCCTTGGTTGGTCGCAGCAAAGGTTTGTTTTGAAATTCTTTCCCTGTGGATATTCTTTCCCAATCCAAATGTATTTACTTTTTATAAAGAGCTAATTCAACCAGATTTTCTTGAGTCAAAGAAAGAGGAAGTTTATTAGTCACTAAAACCCATGGAATAATAATAAAGATCACACACGCACACACGTCAAAAATGAGAAAGTTAAGAGTCCAAATAAAAGTTAAAACAAGTATATGAATCAGCCTGCACTCTGCTGAAGGAGGCACCCTGTTACTACACTTGTCTCCAGCAAGAAGTAGCGACAGAAATCCTGCTTTTTCAGCAGTGTTCTTTGAAAACTGTCTTGTTTTTTGCTTCTCTCTGTTTATCTTAAAGGCATTTGTTTTCAGTAAAAGAGAGAGAGAGAGAGAGAGACAGAGGGAGGTCCTTATTGACTTTTTATTGTCCTTTTGCTCTCTGCCACTTTCTGGTCTTCAGCCAGTTTTAACCCATTTTCTCTGCGTATTCTCAGGAGAGAGAAATAGGCTGGACTTGCATCCACAGTCTGTTTTGCTTTCATCTCAGAATTTTTTTTGACATCACTTGAGATATAAATAAACAGAAGATGGGTTTTTAGATTTCGGATGAGATGTAGGAAACAGCCCATGGTCTCCACAAACACAGGAGATTAAAGTCCAGCCTTTTGTATTTTCCATACCTTTCTTTCTTTCAAGTGTCTCTGTTTGAATTGGGCCTTGACAGCCCCTCAGGTGCGCGATTCCATGTTCGCAGGACAGGGCTGTCGGTATAATCCACATAGGAATTTTCCAGAAAGTGGTCAGTTTACAATATCAACCATCAGTGTCGTTTCTTAGGTTTTTAAAAAAACACAGGT
This sequence comes from Cetorhinus maximus, assembly GCF_964194155.1. Classification (NCBI taxonomy): domain Eukaryota; kingdom Metazoa; phylum Chordata; class Chondrichthyes; order Lamniformes; family Cetorhinidae; genus Cetorhinus; species Cetorhinus maximus. The sequence goes on along the minus strand of NC_135895.1, from coordinate 95,666,112 downwards.
CTTCCTTAAAAAGTTCAACATGCCCGTAAGTAGTTGGTGAAGCTGTAGTCCACTTTTATGACAGATCTGATTCTTTCAAACTATATGAAGATTAAAATCACCCATGATTATTGCAGTATCTTCCTTATAAGCCCCATTATTTCTTTCTGTATACTTTGTCCTAAAGTGTAGCTACTTTCAGGGGCCTACTCCCACAAGCGACTTCTTACCTATGCTATTTCTTATCTCTACCCAAACCGATTCTACATCTCGATCTTCTGAACTTAAAGTCACCTCTCATTACTGTACTAACGATATCCTAATTAACAGAGCTACCATACCAGCTTTCCCTAGCTTCCTGACCTTCCGAAATGTCAAATACCCTTGAATATTTAGGTTCCAGCCTCGCAGGTTCGTACACCTCCATACTTAGGCTCCTCATGAACTCCTCTTCCTCAACTCAATTATGCAGTATGTATAGAACCTCCAAAAGAATCTCACTTCTTTGTAAGCCATGACATCAAAGACAAACATCAACCAAGAATAATGAAGCAATGTATCGGTGGAGAAGGAAAAAAAAAACACCCTGAAAAACTAAAAAAATGGAGGATAACCTAGCAAAGAACAACTAACAAGTGGAGAAAAATTCACCCAAGGATACAGGAAAATACAAAAAAAGACTTGAAAACATATCAACTGCCCCTAAGAACCTTTATTGACAGGCCAGCCCTCCTACAGTCTTTACAGGCAAGGCTTGCACTGTGGATGGAGCTTTGTCAGCATTATTTGCTGCGATGGTTTTCTTTGGGGCATTGTGCACTCTGCCAGTTGGTCACACTGTAGTCCTGTTTAGTCTCATTTGATTTTCCACATTCTCAGTGTGTTTGAAGTTTGGTGCATTACCCCACAATTGTTAGAGCAATGTAGTTTGGGATTTGTGTGGAAACTAGCTAAAATAAATTAAATAATACAGAGGTTTTGATTAAAAGGTTCTGACAAAACCCACAATTCCCAGGCAAAAACTGTTGACGAATACTTACTTAATTCTTGTTTACAGAACATATGAAAAAATGCTCCAAAAGAGAAAATTACAAATACTAATTACAAAGAATATAAACATCGAAAATTTCACATTATTTTCCAATTTTCAATGTCAGCTTCAAGTTTCTTTTCAACAATGGGGCGAATTCCAACAGTTTACGTAAAACTGAAAATAGGTGCAGATCAAAACGCTCTGAGAATCAAAGTTTCACAGAATTGGAGATCATTTAATAACTTTAAAGTGGGAATATTTTTTAAAACGTGAAACCTTGACAAGACCCAAAGTGCTGGATGTCTGTCAAGGTTCCAAGTGGTTAGAGAGGTGATGAGGTAAATGAAGAAGTTAGCCTATCACCATCTTTTCCAATAAGAATAGACACTAAATGCAGCTTTGCCTAGATCCCATGAGCAATTTAGAAAACTGGGCGATGTTAGCTGGATTTTCATGGCCATCTTCCTGAGCCTTATGCTGGATCATGCCAGCTGCTGCCTCTTGGCACTAACCCTGCCTCAGTATCTGTAATTAGGGGGTCAGTTCATGCCCACACCACAACTTGGGCACCCAACATGTCCCATTGGCCAGAAATTCTAACCTAACATTCCTGTTCTGGTGAGGTTTTTAATTTAATTCGTTGGGATGTGGGCATCGCTGGCTAGGCCAGCATTCGTTGCCCTAATTGTCCTTGTTCAGAATCAGCCACATTGCCATGGGCCAGGAGTCACATGTAGGCCAGACCAGGTAAGGATGGCAGATTTCCTTCCCCAAAGGATGTTAGTGAACCAGGTGGATTTTTATGACAATCTGGATTGGTTTAATGGTCATCATCAGACTTTTAGTTCCAGATTTTCATTGAATTCAAATTTCGCTACCTGCCATGGTGGGATTCAAACCCAGGTTCCCAGAGCATTATCCGAGTCTCTGGAATGCTAGTCTGGTGACAATACCGCTATGCCACCACCTCCCCCAAGAGATGGTGGGGAGGCAGTGGAGGGGAGCTGGGTTCCTTCCCCTAACAGGGTGGAGGGTTGTGGCCCCAGCAGCCCCATGTGTTTGTGCTCCATTAAGAAATGTAAAAAACAAATTCTCCCCAACTTTCAGAGGGGTCAGGCCCCCCCCTGATTCTGGATCATATGTCCTAGTGAGGCCTACTTATAACTTTCAGGAGGCTGGTATGTTTTAATCATGCTTGCATATTGGTCTTCAAAATTGTGTAAGGTTTCTTTGAGGGTGAATAAGATGGGACTCCTGGAATTGGGAACCCTCCCTGCAACCACACCACCTCCTCCCTGATATCGGAGCTGAGTGGACTCTGCCCCCAAGCAATGCCACTGGAATCCTCCATGTAAGGTGAAAACCAATCTTCCTGGGTGCCAGCAGAGTGGGTGGCTACGCTTTGCCAGCAAGGCCAAGCAATTTCAAGTCCATTAAGTTTCGGTTTAAAAAGCCTGTAGTTTGCAGGAAGAAGGAAAGACAGAAGGAGGTGAGAGGTATTATGATCAGAATGATAATTGTTTTTGGCTTCACCACTGCAGTTAGTTTTCTTTAGAAAATCTGTTCTCCTTACAGTCTACAAACATACAGAAAGACTGACAGTAAAAGTCCAGCTGGTCCATTGAGCCATGTTGCAACAAAACAATTCAACCCCTAATGCTGCCCTGCATTCCTGCCCGCTTCCTTCCAGAAGCCTTGTAATCCTCCCTGGAGAGGTGAAATAAACAGGTTTGTAAATAAACTCTTAGTCTAAATTGGAGAAGAAAGAATTCTGGGAAATTCCTCCCTGAATCCAAAGGTGAGCAAAATCAAGTTCCTGGAGTTTACAATGACCGTGAGGTACATTAGTCAACATTCCACCTACCTTTTATAACCAGAATATCAGTCTCCTCCAAGAACTTAGCCAGCTCCCTATTGAATGTTTGCAGTGAATCTGCATTACTGCACTATTCAGTAACATGTTCCAAAGGCCAACCTGCACCAAAGTTCAATAATCCTCTGAAAAGTAACTTCATTGTGGTAGTTCTTCTGAATCCACATCCACTGTCCACAATTTCCTGAATATGCGCAGCTGTGGAAAGGAAGGAGGTAACCAACACACCCCCTTTCCGGCTAGACTGTTTGTGATTGACTCATCGGGCTGAGGTATCAGTAACCACAACCCTAATTGCCCGTTCATCAGAAGCCCCATACTTTACCATTTCTTTGTTACCATCAGAGAGCCCTCAGGCCCTAATGCAGAAATAAAAGCCACCACAAAACAAATATTTCAAACCAATTTTATCAATCAAACCATCCAATATTCCGTACAAAAGTCAACTAATTAGCCTTGTGTATTCCCTTAGTATCTGTCTTCACATGTACCTTTGTCTGAGCTAACTCCCTTATACAATACTACCACAGTGCCTGCAGCATGGATGGTGGAAGGCTGTCGATGTTTAGTGGGGGAGATTGCGGACAGCCCTGCAGGATGACGTCAGATAGTTCTGGCCCGAGAATGTCAGGCTTTGAACTGTCCCACCTGGAATGGGCGGTAGCAGGTTAGACTGCACAGCTGGCTGACAGACAACAGCAAGGACACTGGTGGAGTTGCAGTGGTGGAAGGAGGAAAGCTGTCACCCTGAGAGGGGTCAGCAGGTTCATGCTCCAGGGAACCGCTAATGCTCACCGAGGCAGCGCCTCAGCAATCCTTGGATTCTGTTTGTTACAACCCCCAAAGAGATTGATAACTTTTAAAAAAAAGATATTTGAATTCCCAATGACAGACTTAAAGGAATTGCATGACAAGATTTCAAGTTTAAAGACTCTTACTGTGAGAAACAAATTAAATGCAACACCAACTAAACGTTACTTAGTAGGCAACTAATACCCTAAACTACAAAAAAGATGACCCTAATAATGTCTTAATGCAACTGATAACCCAACACCAGATATATTCTGTACAGCATGCTTTCCACAGAATGGCAGCCTTTCCAGGAAACAGTCTAAAGTCACTCCCAGCTTCCAACTCACATCTCCCCATTTCCCTGGGCCGTGACGCCCAGCAGCCATTGAAGGTCCTCTTCCTTAGTCCTCTAAGAATTCTCAAACCGACTTCCAGCAGTAAGACCCTGTCAGGAAGATATAACAATGACCATAATGTTATTGAAATTTATTGCAGATTCTTCTGTTCAGCGAGCGGGGGTGGGGCCCCCTCGTCGACGTGTAAAATGACGCGGAGTGATGTCGGGCGTGAGTCCGTTAGATTTTCAGTTCGGCGGGAGTGCAGCCAAATTGGCTGTGCTCCCGCCAAACTGTCAAAGGCCTATTAAGGCCATTAAAAAAGTATTTAAAGTGATTAATGGACCTGCCCGTCGCAGGCCGGGAGCCCAGGCGGGCTTCAGAAAAAACTTGAAACCTCATCCACGGGCGGGATGAGGTTATTAAAATTTGTATGAAATCTCTAAATAAAAGAAATTGACATGTCCCATGTCATCTGACAGTGGCACATGAGGGGACATGTCAGTAATATTTTTTCTCATCTTTATTTAATATTTCAAACCTGAGCCAATCTCCTCAGGGAGATCTGTGTGCTCTTTCACGCGCATGCGCCAAGCAACACACTCCCGGCTTAGGGAATCTCCCCCCCCCCCCCCACCTGCACAGGGAGCGCATAGTGCTTCCTGGCGCACGTCACGCTGGGCGGGCCTTAATTGGCCCGCCCGTATAAAATGGCGGTGCGCCCCCGACCTGGGTTACCGATCGGGAACCCGCCTGCTCGCACTCACTTCCGCAAAACCCCCTGGATGGGTGGAAGATCCTGCTCTATGTGTCGTTTTATGACTGTGTGTGTGTGTGTGTGTGTGTGTGTGTGTGTGTGTGTGTGTGTGTGTGTGTGTGTGTGTCTTAATTGAATTAGCGGCAGCTAGATGAGGTGCTTTGATGTAAGAAGAGAAGTTAGGTTTGAAATATTAATTAGGTCAACCTGGGGAAGTTTTGGAATGTGAAGTGTAAAGGGGGCAATTTGCATTTTTAAACAAACTAGTGTGGCTTAAATTCAAAAGTGGGGGTGTAATGTATACCTAGCCAGCAGAAGTAGTAAGAAATAGTGTGTTTATTTATTTTTCCCAAAGATTACTGGTAAAACTTAGTGCTATGGGAGATTTTTATTATCAGGAAGGGAAAGATCCAAAGGCGTGGTGAAACAATGGATATTTGCATTCAAAGGGGAAAACGTGTATAAAGAAGCGAAGGCCATGTGTGACGGAAGGTAGTCTAAGGTTCAACAAGAGTGAAATGCTTTCAGCCTGAATGTACCAAACTGCTGTCTTCAGGGACTGAAGTTAAGAGAACTCACTTTGAATTTGACTGTTCAGGGCATTGTTTACTTTGCCTGGGTCTTTTAAAAATATGTGCCTTAGGGAAAGTGTAACTGGGAGTCAGATTAAGTAGGGGATTTAGAAGTTGCAATTTGTAGACCTGTGTATGTACTTAAAGCCATTTCTTCTTTTAATAAATGTTTAATCTAGCTTTGTAAAAACCTGTAAGACTTGGTGATCTTATTACTACTGAATTCAGGGGCACACATCTCGAAATTTATACAAAGTGCAAAACAAGTTGTGGCAGTTGTTTCAAGTTTCCCTCTGGGATTTGAACAACTCAGTATTTACCCTCTGCTGTGCCATAACAGGTCCACACCTGTGATTTCTTTTCCAGGCCTCACCAAGACAAATATTTCAGTGTTCCTAAATTACTGTGGGTACCTTCTCTTTGACCAGTGGACAAGCTTTCCCCAGACTTCTGTCTGGTAGTTAACAGATAAAATTTTCTCTCTGCAGACTGCAGCAACTATGGTTCCTGTTCTCCGACCCCTTCTCCCCCCCCCACCCCCCCCTCTCTCTCTCTCTCTCTCTCTCTCTCTCTCTCTCTCTCTCTCTCTCTCTCTCTCTCTCTCTCTCTGTTGGTGTTCAAATCCTCAGACAACACTTTAATAACAAGAACATCTGCTTCTGCCTTTATTCAGGTGTTAAACCTGGGACATGCCTTTCAATTAAACATGACCTGGGCCCCTTAATCCCATGGTAACCAAGGCACACAGTCTTGTTATTGGGCAGAGCTTGTAGCAAATCACATGGCCCTCTTCATCACTCCATTTTAAATTAAATTAATAACACGGTTCAAAACATAATCATCTTATAAAACTTTGCATTCGTTACATGCTTGACTGCTATGGGACCCTGAAAGTGGCTTTGGGCACTGGTATTGAAGCCATGATGGCAGCAGTCTGAATATGCCTGGCAGCCAGCTGCACTGGCCTGACACCGAGCTAAGCTTGTATGACTTTGGTCTGACCTTCCCCTCCAGCACTCAGACATTATGTGGCTTTTCTTTGTGCTGCAATGGAAACTGAGGTGATGCATTACGGTTGGGTCCACAAGTGTTCTCATGGAATTGACCACCACTTCCACACTGGAAAGGATGGGTTCCAAGTAGTGACTCATCAGGTGAGGGAGAGCAGTAGGTGGTAATCAGCAGGAGGTTTCCTTGTCCATGTTTAACCTCCATGCCATGAGACTTCGTGGGGCCTGGAGTCAATGTTGAGGACCCCCAGGGCCACTTCCTCATGAATGTATACCACAGCACTGCCACCTCGAGTAGGTCTGTCCTGCTGGTGGGACAGGACTTACCCAGGGGTGGTAATGGAGACATCTGGTACATTTTCTGTAATCCACCCCATCGAAGTCTTCATCTGAGTCCTCTGCAGCAGAGCTCATGTGTGATCTCATCCTCCAGTGAGTTAGCACTAGTGCTACCCTTTGCCCTGGCCCAGTTGCAGGCCTTCGTGCCCGGTGTCTCACCATGTGCAGATCCTGCCTCTGAACTACCCTCTAAATTACAGGTACTTACACTCTCAGCTATTGGCTCAGATATTGTGAGATTGAGTGACACTGTTTCTTCATCGTTAGTCTCTTCCTCATCTTCCATTCCTTGCTCTTGCACCGCTGTCTGGTCAGGTTGCACTTCATGGTATCTGAAAGGAGACAAACACAAAGGTGGGGTTGCAGTGAGGAAAGGCAGGCTTACAACATCTGCAGCTTGTAAGCCAGAAGAGATTGTGGGATGAGGGGAAGTGAGATGTGAGAAGGAGGATTAGGTTTGAAGATACTGCCATCTTCAATGCTTTCAGCCCCACCATTGCCCACAGCCTTGGTCGTGTCTGCTCCAATGAAGGCAACCACTGTCTCCTCCAGTGGGATGAGGACATGGGGCCAGGCCAGGCCAGGCCACTGATTAACTGCTGGCCTCTGTGCTTTGTTACAATTATGAAATTTATAAGATCGTTATGTTTTGGGGCCGGGCCTCTAATTTAAGGTAAAATGAAGGTGATCATGTGATCTGTTCTGAAGCCAAACTGACAGCAAGCCTAGGTGGTTTGATTGTTAGAGATTAAAGGGGGAGGAAGGTGCAAGGTGTTTACACTTGGAGACAATGGCAACAGCCTGTGTGCTAACAGTGGACAGACTGTGAGCCTCCAAAAACCAGAAAAATGTTGAGAATGTTAGGTTGTAAACAGTTGTACGTTAAACTGCCCATTTACTCCCAAGCAGTGGTCAAAATTTTTTTTCCCAAGGGCTTTTCTTGAGATTTTCTCGAGGGCTACTTTTTGGTTTTAAGGGGCTCCTTTTTGATTCTCACTAACTCCTTTATTGATTGATGCAGTCATGCATTAATATTACAGTCTGTATCTGTGTTGAATTTCTTAATATTACTAAATATTTTAAATTGGAATCTCTGTTAAAAATTTTTTTATAAATAAATCTCCCATACTCCATTTCCAAAATGAAAACTCTAATTGGCAGATTTGAGGAGAGATCCATAGCATCTGTTTGGGGTGACATCTGTCACTTGGTTTCAGAGTGTGCTGTGTCTGAACTCGGGTCGCCTACTGGTTTACATGGACTGTGTACTTACTGTGAACATTAGAGCACAAGATAGCTTTTGTAACTTGTGTTATCCTTATAAATCTGTATACATCTGTAAAGGTATAGTTGTGGGTGAAGGAGTATTGTAATATAGCTCACCTTTTCTTGTTAAATGAATGTTTTATTCTTTTGTTGAAAGTTCATTAGCTGACTCCTGGGACTCTGTTAGTAGCCCCTCTCCACATATCTAAACAAACAAATAAAGTTAGCTTTTATCAAGCTGGGTTCCACCCTGGGATTAGGCTTTTCCAGTGGTAACCTCAGCTGGGCATCATAACAAGATTGTCTATTGCTTCAACCACTGACCATCACCCTCTATTTAATGCAGAAAACCTTTCAAGATCCTCTGTTTTGAAATACAGCTGTACAGCTGCTCCACTGTGCACAGAGGGTCAAAATGGATAGTCCTCTTGAGGGTGTCTCTACAGACCAAGATGTTGGTGTCTTTAAAGGATTTGAGAACCAGACAGTAGAATTCAATTGGGTGGAGGCACCACCGTTTCTCCATCTCCTCGGCCTGTGTTTGCCCTTCCTGCTGTTGCTGTTTCGTTCCCTGCTGACATTGCTAACCCCGGCCCATCCATCCCCTGACCTGAGCCAGGTCCTGGTCCCAACTTGGGCACCGCAGCCACAGGCCTTGGATGAGCGTTACTGAGTGAGGCCTCCTGCTGCTTGTTTCTATCCTGCTCTCCTTCTTCCGGGTTCAGGCACAGCATGATGATGGCAGTGGGACCAGCCAGAATAACTGCTTCAGCTCCTCCAGTCACAGTTCCCCACCTCCTGCCCTAGCTGCTCCTCCAGTCATGGATTCTTCTCTTGAGGAGCAGCAAGAGTGGAAGAAAGGTTGGGCAGTGAGCAATGAGCATGGGAATGACAGAATCTGTGATTGGAGGAACAGCCCCTCCCCGATTCTATCTCTCCCATCCATGGAGATGACTTTTCTGACATTTGTCACCACTGTCATTGATTTTTTGTGGTCATTTTGATGGCTTTCAAGGGCACATGTGCCCACTGCCCTGTGTATTTTGAACTCTGCTTCCAAGATAAAAGTAAGTTTGGATTTCAAGGATAGCTGATCAGCATTTTTACCTGATACAAAGCCGATGTGATTCTCACTGCCGCGGAAAGGGAAAGAGTCTGAGATATCCCTGAAAACTCTCAGACAAGATTTGCCTTCCAGGATTCAGGAGAGGAAGAGCAATTATAGGCAGCAGGATGCTGTGGTTCACCATTCAGTAATACAGGAGGGAGTTCGCGCTCGAACTAAAAAGACCAAATTCACGAGGTGTTAAAACAAAGCTGGACGATTCACCCATTTTGTGCTACATGGGGCAGGTTTTTCCGGTTGGCAAGCGGGGGCGGGGCCGTGGGGATACGTCAGGCGTGCGTCCCAATGTCACCCTGCTTCATTTAGATTTTCTGTCATTGGCCCATTAAGGCCATTAAAAAAACTAATTAACATGATTGATGGACCTGCTCGTCCAACCTTAAGGTTGGCGGGCAGGCTGGGAGCCCTGGCGGGCCTCGGAAAAAGCATGAAACCTCATCCACGGGCGGGTTGAGGTTTCATGAGGGTATTTACATTTTTATTAAATGTTTAAGTAAAAGCTATGGACATGTTCCAACTCATGTGACAGTGTCACATGAGGGGACATGGCAGGGAAATTTTTTAATCAGCTTTATTGAAAGTTTTAAATTGGAGCCTATCTCCCTGAGGCAGCACTTTGCCTCAGGGAGATCTGTGCACTCCTTCGCGCACATGTGTGAAAGAGCGCACTCCCTGCTGATGGAATTACGCCCCCCCCCACCCCCCCCCGCCCCCCCCCGCCTGCTCAGGGAGCTCATAGCACTTCCGGGCGGACGTCACGCTGACCCGCCCACATAAAATGGCAGCGCGCCCCCAAATGGGGGCGCCAATCGGAAGCCCACCCGCCTGCTCCCACACATCCCCTCCCCCCAACGGGGGGGAACATGTTGCCCATGAAGAATTTATGGGGGGGAAGAAAACCTCACTATGTAAACAGTTCTGAGATTAATAATTCCCAGGCTGAGACAGGAAAAGAAATGAAGTAATCCCCCAGTAGCTAAGAATCACCTTGGACTGGTTCCGGGAGAATTGAATGTCGACTTAAAGGATAGTGTAAAGTGAATTTATGTTTTGGTTTGTGCTAAAATAAAAAGATGAATGTTCTGTTTTGTGGTTTAAAGTATAGTACTGTACAGTATCGGTCTCATTTAAATAAAGATGTAAATGCATTGGAAGCAGTTCAGAGAAGGTTTACTAGGCTAACTCCAGGAATAGGTGGGTTGTCTTATGAGGAAAAGCGGGACAGTTTAGGCTTATACCCACTGGAATTTAGAAGAGTCACAGGCGACTTGATTGAAACCTTTAAAATCCTGAGGGGTCTCGACAGGGTGGGTATGGAGAGAATGTTTCCTCTTGTGGGAGGATCTAGAACTAGGGGTCACTGTTTAAAAATAAGGGGTCACCCATTTAAGACAGAGATGAGGAGATTTTTTTTCTCTCAGAAGGTTGTGAGTCTTTGGCACTCTCTTCCTGCAAAGGCAGTGGAAGCAGAGTCTTTGAAATATTTTTAAGGCAGAGCTAGATAGATTCTTAATTAACAAGGGGGTGTAAGGTTATCGGGGGTAGGCAGGTTGAGGTTACATTCAGATCAGCCATGATCTTATTGAATGGCAGAGCAGGCCCGAGGGGCCAAGTGGCCTACTCCTGCTCCAAATTCGTATGTATAAATTGCCTACAAAGATTGTGTTTAGTCAGTAGTCTTCTGCCACAGCAAAAGTCTTAAAATGTAAAATCTTGTCATGTCATCCTTTCAGAAATTAACTGGAAGTCCAAATTTCTTTTAAAAAGTTATCGGTCTCTATGGAGATCATAAAGGGTTGTGTGCCATCTTGACCTGCAAGGGAGAGGGAAGTGTGTTATTGAGTGTGGTGCAATGTGATTGAATAATGTGGCTGTTTTAGATGAATAGCTGAAATTGTGGGATGTGCATGTGAGGCTTACAATGTGTAAGGATAGGGTGAAGCTATGTGAAGTAAGAATCGTGCTTGATAGTTTGCTTGAAATTGAGTGAAGGCATGGTGAATTGAGCATTGTGTGAGGCTAGTGGTGCATTTGGAGGGATATAGTATTTGAAAATGGAGTCTCTTGGTCATGAAAATGACCTTGGTCATTGAACTTCTTGTGGAACTGCATCTAGACCTTTGGGACTACACTGCTGGCATTGACTGTGAGGGCTGTCTGCTCCCACTGCCTTCACAGTGTCTGTCTGGAGAGTCTCTTGGTCCATTTTGGATAGAGCCTCTCTCCTCCTACACCAAGGCATCCAGTGCTGTGTCAGGGAACCTTGGAGACCACTTTCTGCCATGTTGTGCCATTCTTGTGTCTTTTCCAGGCTGAAGTCTGCTGTAGAATGACTTCCAGCACCTGCTCCAGTCAATGTGCACCTGAAAATCCTCCTGCCCTGCTCTCTTCCCAGCTCTGAGTAAACATTGAAGCAATCAAGGAATGACCACTGCTGAGTTGTGTTGAGACCTGACTTCAGACTGTGAAGGTTGCAGCACTGAAATGCATCAACGGGCTGAACATTACGGTAGGATGACGGGGTTGGGGGTGTGGCGCAGATAGCTCACCACCCCGGAAGCAAAGTCAGCATGTAGCTGACCTGCTCCACGCTGGCTCACTTGGTAACCAGCCTAATTAACCCTTGATTATCCATTTAAATATGACAGGTGGGCTGCTGATTTCAGCATCCACCCAACCCCCGTGTTATGGAGGTGAGCTCAGGGGTGGGTGGGAAGATGGTGGGGTGGGCACCCGCCCTATTTTATGTACCTCCCACTGAAAACATGCCCAGCGGGGACACATAAAATACAGCCCAAGGCTCCTGATCTGACATTAGGAACATCCTTTGGATTTATCCAATTTTTATTTTGTCAAACTTATAAGTTGAAACCTTGTTGAAATTAAAAGCTTTCAGATTAGAAGTAGAACCCTTATCAATTCAAAACACATATTCATCAGAGTATATATAACTAGACACTCATGTTAATTAGCTCCTCAGGTCCTTCGAATGTGGCATAGATTCCAGAATTGTTTACAACATGCAATGCCAATTGCTAGATTTATTTTTAAATTTTCAAACAGTTGTGGTGACAGTGGACAGGTAATGTGCTGGTGTATGGTGGGATGAGGAAGGAGTAAGCAGCTTCTCTGAACAAACAGTAGCACTCATGTTGCACAGGGCGGTGCAAGAGTCAGGAACTCTGAAGATTTATACATATCTGCAGCTTAATTTTTTGTTCATCATTTCTCTCTTTGAGAACATGTTTGCCAGCATTCAGTTGCTGCATGACTGAGTGCTTGAGGAATTCATGTTTGTGCATTGCCTGGAATTTTTATGTTTTTCATTGCTCATTCCTATGTTGAGTTTCCCAAGCTTGTTTATTTGTTGGGTTATGTGATAATGACTGCTGCAAGGAGTGGCTACTGTTTCTCCGAATGATAATTTGAAGTATGAGCTGTGTCCATGATCAAGTGCTACCTTCAAGCCAAGAAAGTCTTGCCCACAGTGCTAGTGCAGTGAATCAGAAAGGGAGGTTGAAAGGGAAAGTTTAAATACATCATGCAAATGAGATTCTCTAAAGGAGCATTTTGACTATTTAACACAATTCATCTATATTGTCATTTATTAACCCTTTGGAGCTCCATGATTCATTCCCACAGCCCTGCAATTTTCTCCTCTCCCCATCTTGCCTGAAAGTGCTGGCTTGTGCTATGGTCCAGTTCCATAGCCAGTTTCATCTCTTCTATCACCGCATCCCTGCTTGAATCTCTAGTTTCCTCCCCTTTCCCACTGGTTGCTTCTTCACTGCCCAGCACATGTTAATGATGGTGGCGAGACATACCTAGCACAAAGTAAGATGGTTGTGGTTGTTGGTGGCCAATTATCTCAGCCCCAGGACATCGCTTCAGGAGTTCTTCCATCCAACAGCAACTTATATTTATATAGGACCTTTAATAAAACACCCCAAGGTCCTTCACAGGAGCATTATTAATCAAAATATGAAACCAAGCCACATAAGGATACTTAAAGTCAGAAGACCAAAAGCTTGGTCAAAAGGGGTAAGTTTTAAGGAGTATCTTAAAAGAGGAAAGCTAAGTAGAGAGGTGGAGAGTTGTGCACAGCAAATTCCAGAGCAGCCAAAGCCATGGACACCAGTGGTGGAGTGATTAAAATCAGGGATGCTCAAGAGGCCAGAATTAGGTGAGTGCAGATATCTCAGAGGGTTGAGGGGTTGAAAGCGATTACAGAGAAAGGGAGGGGTGAAACCATGAAAGGATTTGTAAACAAGGATGAGAATTTTAAAATCAAGGCCTTGCTTGATCAGGCACCAAAATACGTCAGCGAGCGCGGGGGAGTTAGGTGAATAAGACTTGGTACGAGGTAAAACACAGTAATGTTTGGGTGACCCCAAATTTAATGAGGGTAAAATGTGAGGGACCAGCCATGTGTGTGTTGAAAAAGTCAAGTCTGGAGGTAATGAAGGCGTGAGTGAGAGTTTCAGCAGTAGAGGAGATGAGACGGATGAAGTTGAGTGGTTATGGATGTGAACAAAAACAGTCTTAGTGATGGCATGAATACGTGGTAGGAAGCTCATCTCGGAGTCAAATATGACATCAACGTTATGCATAGAGTGGTTTAATCTCAGACTGTTGTCAGGGAGAGGGATGGAGTTAGTAGCTAGGGAATCGAGTTTGGAGCAGGGACTGAAAACGATGCCTTCAGTCTTCTCAATATTTAGTTGGAGGAAATTTATGCTCATCCAGTACTGGATGTCGGATAAGCGGTCTGATAATTTAGTAACAGTGGAGGAGTTGAGCGATGTTGTGGTGAGGTGGAGTTAGGTGTCATCAGCGTGCATGTGAAAACTAATGTTGCGCTTTCTGATTATGTCACTGAGGGACAGCATGTAGGTGAGAACTAGAAGTGGGGCCAAGGATAGATGAAAATGTTAAAAGCTATTATTAAAGACATAACAGGGAATTTGGAAAAGTTCAGGACAATGAGGCAGAGTCAACATGGTTTTGTGAAAAGGAAATCTTATTTATCCAGTTTATTGGAGTTCTTTGAAGAAGTAATATATGCTGTGGATAAAGGGGAACTGGTGGATGTACTGTACTTAGATTTCTAGAAGGCATTTGATAATGTTCCACATCAAAAGTTATTGTGAAAAATAAAAGCTGATGACATAGGGGGTAACAAATTGGCATGGATAGAAGGTTGGCTAGCTAATAGGAAACAGAGTAGGCATAAATGGGTCATTTTCTGGTTGGCAAGGTGTGACAAGTGGTGTGCCATAGGGATCAGTGCTGGGGCCTCAACCTTTTACAATTTATAAAAATTACTTGGATGAAGGAACCAAAGGTACGGTTGCTAAATTTGCTGATGACACAAAGATAGGTAGGATAATAAGATGTGATGGGGACACCAAGAGGGTAGAAAGGGATTAAGATAGGTTAAGTGAGTAGGCAAAGACCTGGCAAATGGAGTATAATGTGGGCAAGTGTGAAATTGTCCATTTTGGAATGGAAAATAAAAAATAAACATATTATTTAAATGGTGAGAGATTGCAGAGCTCTGACATTCAGAGGGATCTAGGTGTCCTAGTGCATGAATCAAAAAGGTTAGTATGTAGGTATAGCAAGTAATTAGGAAAGCTAATAGAAATATTATTGTTTATTGCGAGGGGAATTGAATACAAAAGTAGGGAGGTTATGCTTCAGTTATACAGGGCATTGATGAGACCACAGCTGGAGTACCGTGTACAGTGTCGGTCTCCTTATTTTAGGAAGGATGTAAATGCATTGGAAGCAGTTCAGAGAAGGTTTACTAAACTAATGCCTGGATTGGGCGGATTGTCTTACAAGGAAAGATTGGCCAGGCTAGGCTCACATCAGCTGGAGTTTAGAAGAGTAAGAGGTGACTTGATTGAAACATATAAGATCCTGAGGGACTTTGTTTGTGATCCTCTGCTCCGCCCGTCAATGGCGGGCTGCCTTTCCTGCTGCCGCACATCGGGAATGTCATTTTAATACATCTGCATATCATTATAAGCCCTGCTCACCGGAATCATCCCCCCACGTCAGATGTACCGCCCACGTCAGCAGGAAAACATGTCGGTGCAGAACATGTATTGACAAGTGTGACATGCAGAAGTTGGGACTTGCTGTCAGGGCCTTATTCTCATCGTGGTCATTGAGGAGCAGAAGATGCTGGAGCCCTACAGCCACCAAACCCTGGAGGAGCACGTGCATCACAGGCTGGGTGGATTCTAATGGACATTGCCCTGCCACTAAGCAGCTCACAGGAGGTGAAAAGCCACCATTGAGGGTCTGCTTCGGGACATCAGTGTCTTGGCCATAGTCTGCAACGGATGATCATTGAGGGGGTGGAGAGGAAGGTCCAGCTGTGAGTGGGAGAGGGAGATGTACCGGGGCCGAGAGGGGCAGTGGGGTGGTAGTGATGGGGGAGAGGAAGTCTAGGTTTGACAGGTAGAGGAAGAAGTTAGGGGTGGAAATGATGGTGTTGGGGGGAGGGGTGAGGTTGGGAGGGGGGAACTATGGTGTCATTGGGGGGTGAAGTTGGGCGGGGGAACAATGTTGTCGGAGGGTTGAGTTTGGGAGGGGGAACGATGTTGTTGGGGGTGTGGTGAGGATGTGGGGGGGAGTATGGGGAAGGAGGGTGTAACGGGGAGAATGCGGCAACTGAGGAGGTAGGTGTGGTGGGGGAAGGTGTAAGGGAAGGAGTAAGGCGGGAGGAAGGAGTAAAGGAGAGGGAGTTGTCCAGGTTAGCGTGCAAGGGAGGGATCTGTGGAGTTGATGACTGCCTCCTGGGGAGCAAAATGAGGGTGGATGTTTATGGAGGGAATGGTGAGAATGAGAGAAGGCAGAGTGAACCTGTAGGATGGGAGGGTGAGGGTGTGATGGTAGCAGTAGAAGATATGGCAATGGTGGTTGGCGGGAACTCAAAGGCAGACACCTGGGGGTGGGAAGGAGAGGTCAGGGAGATCAATGTGAATGGGGGTGGGATTCTCAGGAAGGTAAGGAACGTCCATGTTCACCCAGACATCCTGGAAAGAAAAGGGTTCTGGCTGGTGGGTGACGGTAGGGAGATGGAAGGTGATGCCAGGGGGGTCAACAGTGATGGGGGAAAGGACATGGGTAACTGGGGGAGGGGGAAGGACGGAGAGCTGAAGACATACTTCACTACAACCATCTTGCAAAATCGAAAGTGAAAGGAGCTTCATTTTGGGTGGGAACAGGTGCTGCATGGGAGTGAGATCAATGGGTGGGCGGAGATGCAGGTCAGCTCAGATGGACACCTGAAAGAGAACCCCAGCAGGCAGCATTGAAAATACTCAGGACATTGAGATCCTGGAAGAAGGATCCGAGTGCGTAGGAGAGTGCTTGCATGAGGCTCCGAAAGGCCTTGCCACACACACACACACACACACACACACACACTTCTCCCTTCAGAATCACTCTTGGTCCGGCTGTGTGCAGCTGAACTGCTAGTGGTGGTGGGGGGGATGCAGGGGGAGGACTTACAAAACCTGTAAATGAAGATGAAAGACACTATTACACATTACTCAGTGGAAGTGAATATATTTTCAGATTATAAAGTGACAAAAGGTGTTCACCCGTGCAACCACTTGTGATTAGAAATTCTTAACTTTTCTAGGCCTGCCACTTCTTCTAGGTGCTGCCCTGACATCTGCAACAGGGGTGGAGGGAGCCTGTGCAATGGCTGGTCCTATTGCCTCTGATGACTTCAGCGTGGGTCCTCTGGAGAGCCAAGGCCTTGGAAGGCCTGGCTTGCTTTGGCTGTTCTCCTGTGACCAGCTGCTCCCTCTGCGGTGACAGAGGATGAGATCGAGGGGAGTCACAGGCAAAGGGGACCTGGGAGGGAGTGGACACCCTCAGATTCCTGAGTGGATGACCCAGGGGTGACTAGCTGCTGCTGCTCCCCCCTTCGGGTGCCTGAGGGCCCTGTCCTGACTCCTTGAGGGGAAGGAGCACCTGCAGGGACATCGAAGTGCCCCGCTTCCCTCTCGCGTTGCCACTGCAGGAACTCACCCATGGCTGCCGCAATGGAGAGCAGGTCTGTGCGCATCTCTGCGTTCTTCTGGACCAGGGTCTCCATGGCGCCTGCCATTCTTCCCATGGAGATCTCCAAACGTGCACATGTGGGCACCACTTCATCAGAGAGCAGGCGGACGCTCTCCTCCGACTCACGTGCCACTCTGTTTAGGGCTTCCAACAGCTGTGTGTGATGTTCCCTGCCTTTTGCTGACTCTCCAGGATGAATTGGAAGGCTGAATCCAGAGGCTGGTCGTCTGACTCGGACCTCACAGATGCAGTCCTCTGAGTGCCAGGGAGCTTGGCTGAACCTGCCTCCTCCTGCTGCAGACATGTGTCCGTATGGTGACCATCAGTCTGTGAACCTGAGCCTGCTCTAGATCTAGCTCCCACCGAGGTGTGTGTCTCTGCGCTGGTGTAAAGTGTGGGTAAGCGCTGTGACAGGTCTTCCAGGCTGCTTATTTCCAGCTCTTCAATGGAGGAGGTGTCCTCTTGGCTGGAGGTGAGGACGTAGATGGAGCTGAGGGACTGGCTGACTGAGGGTGGTGTTCGCTTGGCAGAGCTCCAGAGATGACTAGTGCATGGCAGCAGAGTCAAAAATAGGAGAGAGAGCACTCGCAGTTGCACTGAGAGAAGGATGATGTGGTGCAGGATCCTTACGTAGGTGTTTGCCGCCGACCTCATTGTCACTGCAGGCAGGGTCCATGTCCAATCAGCACAATGGCACACTCCTCAAAGTAAATGAGGGACCTAATGTGGGCCACTCCACCCCTGATCTGGGACCCCTCCATGCTGTTGTGAGCCAGCTTCTCCTGCATGAAAACAGATGGAGAGAGTGTGTGCAGGATGCATGGCACTGCGTAGAATGTTTGTGTGGTGAGCGGAGCCATGGATGGAATGAGGACACGAGCTCCAGAGGGTATGAGCCTGAAGGAGATGTGAGGGTGTGTGTGAGAGTTGGCAGTGTTGTCCCTTGAGGTGTGAGAGCCCTGTGGATGTGTGATGGGTTTGTCAGTGAATGAGTTGAGAGTTATGAGAAGAGTGACTTACCCTGCGGAATGGAGGAGACCATTCATCCTCTTCCTGCACTGGATGACTGTCCCCTTTTGCAGGGCATTGGCGCTGACCACCACTGCCACCACCTCCCATGCTGGATTGGTGACCTAGTTTGCTGGCCTTTGCCCAGAGTGGTGGTAGAGGACATCGCGGTGGTGGATTTTATAAAGTGGTAGGTTTTTTTCTGCATTGTAGGAACCCAACAATGACCTTCCCTCCCATTCTACATTACAACACTGACTGGACTTCAAAAGAGTGTTTCATTGCCTGTAAAGCACTTTGAGATGTCTAGTGGTTGTGAAAGGTGCTGTATATAGGAAGATAGGAACAGGAGTAGGCCATTCAGCCCATCGAGCCTGCTCTGCCATTCAGTTAGATCATGGCTGATCATTTACCTCAACACCACTTCCCTGTGCTATCTCCCTTAATGTCATTAGTCTTCCGAAATCTATTGGTTTCTCTCTTGAACGTGCTCAATGATTAAGCTTCCACAGCCCTCTGGAGTAGAGAATTCCAAAGGTTCACCGCCCTCTGAGTGAAGAAATTCCTTCTCATCTCAATCTTAAATGGCCTACCTCTTATCCTGAGATGATGTCCCCTAGTTTGAGACTCACCAGTCAGGGGAAACATCTTATCTACATCCACTCTGTCACACCATGTAAGAATTTTGTAAGTCTCAATGAGGAGACCCCTCATTCTTTGAAACTCTAGGGAATACAAACCCAGTCTCCCAATCTCTCCTCATAAGATACTCCTGCCACCTCTGTTGCACTCCCTCTATGGCAAGTATATCCCTCCTTGGATAAAGGGACCAAAACTGTACACAATACCCCAGATGCAGTCTCACCAGGCTCTATACAATTGCAGCAAGACATCTTTACCCTTGTACTCAAATCTCCTTGCAATGAAGGCCAATATACGATTTGCCTTCCTAATTGCTTCCTGCACCTGCATGTTCTCTTTTAGTGACTCATGAACAAGGACATCTAGGTCCACTTGGATACCAGCACTTGCCAACTTCTCACCATTTAAGAAATATTCTGCCTTTCTGTTTTTCCTACCAAAGTGAATACTTCACACTTATTCACGTTATATTCCATCTGCCATGTTCTAGCCCATTCACTTAGTCTGTCCAAGTCCTTTTGAAGCCTCCTTGCATCCTCCTCATAATTTATGTTCCCATCCAGTTTGGTGTCGTCAGCAAATTTTGAAATATTATAATTGGTCCCCATGTACAAATCATTTATATAGATTGTGAACAGCTGTGGCCCAGCACTGATCCTTGCGGCACTCCACTAGTTACAGCCTGCCGTGCTGAGAATGATCCGTTTATTCCTACTCTCTGCTTTCTATCTGTTAACCAATTCTCAATCCATACTAGTATATTTCCCCCAATCCCATGCATTCTAATTTCATTCACTAACCTTCTATGTGGGACCTTACCAAAGCTTTCTGAAAATCCAAATACACCATATTCACTGGTTCTCTTTTATCAATGCTGCAAGTAATATCCTCAAAAACCTCCAACCAGTTTGTCAAACATGGTTTCCCTTTCATAAATCCATGTTGACTCTGCCCAATTTTACTATTCTTATCTGAATGCCCAGTTATCACATCCTTTCTCATAGATTCTAACATTTTTTCTCCTCCTGACATCAAACTAACAGGTCTGTAGTTCTCCATTCTCCCTCTTCTTCCCTTCTAAAAAAGTGGGGTTACATTTGTTACTTTCCAATCCACAGGTACCCTTCCAGACTCTATAGAAATTTGAGAGATAACCATCAAATGCATTCACTATCTCTCTAGCCACCTCCTTCAACACTCTGGGATGAAGCTCATCTGGTTCAGGGGATTTATCAACCTTCAACCCAGTTAACTTTACAAGTACTACCTCTTTACTATTACTAATTTCTTTTAGTTCCTCAGTTTCACAAGTCCCTTGGTCGCCGAGAATTTCTGGGAGATTTTCTGTATCTTCTTCCTTAAAGACAGACGCAAAACAACTGTTTAGTTTCTCAGCTATTTCCCTGTTCTCCACTATAAATTCTCCTGTCCCCAAATGTAATTTGTCCTAGCCAATCTTTTCCTTTTCACATACCTAAAGAAGCTTTTACACTCTGCCTTTATGTTCCTCGCTAGTTTGCATTCATATTCTCTTTTCCCTTTCTTAATCAGTTTCTTGGTCCTCCTTTGCTGGACCCTAAATTTCTCCCAGTTCTCAGATTTACCACCTTTTCTGGCATCCTTATAAGCCATTTCCTTTGACCTAATGCAATCTTTAACTTCTTTCATTAACCATGGTTAATTTACCTTTTCTTTTGGGTATTTGTGCCTTAGAGGAATGTATATCTGTTGTAGACCGTATTGTATTTCTTTAATACTAGCCATTGCCTGTTTACCATCAAATCTTTTAGTACAATCCACCATTGCCAGCTTGCCCCTCATATCTTCATAATTTCCTTTCTTCAGATTTAAGACCCTAGTTTTATAATGAACTATATCACATTCAAACGTAATGCAAAATTCAATCATATTATGGTTACTATTTCCCAAATGCTCCTTTACAGCAAGGTTATTAATTAGCCCTTTCTCATTACACAACACTAAATCCAAAATAGCCCGATCCCTAGTTGGCTCCTCAATGTACTGCTCCATAAACCCACCTCATACACACTCCAGGAATTCCTCCTCCGGGATTTGTAAATTGAAGTGCCCCCATTATT
Organism: Cetorhinus maximus; assembly: GCF_964194155.1. NCBI lineage: Eukaryota > Metazoa > Chordata > Chondrichthyes > Lamniformes > Cetorhinidae > Cetorhinus > Cetorhinus maximus. Next base: position 95,645,193 of record NC_135895.1, on the reverse strand, counting down.
ACTGCATTACCAACGTTACGTGCATCTCGATTTATACCGTGCCCGACATTAGCACTACAGTCTGGTGGCCTATAAACAACTCTCACCAACGTTTGCTGCCCCTTGCTGTGTCTTAGCTTCACCCAAACTGATTCTACATCTTGATCCATTGATTTAAGATCCTCTCTTACTAATGAACTGATCTCATTCCTTATTAAGAGTGCTACCCCACCTCCTTTTCATTTTTGCCTATCCATCCTAAATGCCAAATATCCTTGGATATTAAGTTCCCAATCTTGGTCATCCTGTAGCCAGATCTCCACAATGGGCAATTAAATCAGACCCATTTAGCTCAATTTGTGCATTCAAATCATCAATCAACCTTTTTGCGAATGCCACCTGCATTCAGATAGAGTGCCTTTAATTCTGCTTTTTTAACATTATTCTCCATTCTGATCCTATTTGATGCTTGCTTATGCTTCGTCTGTCTTCTAGTTATGCTTTCTACTTTTCTACTTCCTTTTACCAATTTGCCTCTCTCGAATCTGAGCTCCCTCTCAGGTTTCCATCCCACTGCCAATCTAGTTTAAACCACCCCAAATGCAAGTCTTTCTTTCTTCCTTTCAACCATATGGTCAGAAGTAGGGATGTTCGCTGATGATTTCAGTGTTGAGTTCCTTTCACAACTCCTCAGATAATGAAGCAGTGCACAAGCATGCAACAAGACCTGGTAAATAACTTGGGTTGATAATAACATTTGCATTACACATGTGTCAGGCAATGACCACCTTCAATGTGTGAGAGTCTAACCATTTCCCTTTGACATTCAATGGCATTGTGATTGCTGAATCCCCCACCAACCACGCCCTAACAGGTTACCATTGACTGGAAACTTAACTGGACCAACCAGATAAATACTGTTACCGCAAGAGCAGATCAGAAGTTGGATATTCTGTGACAAGTGTCTTACCTCCTGACTCCCGAAAACCTTTCCACCATCTACAAAGCACAGGTCAGAAGTGAGATGGAATACTCTCCACTGGCCTGGATGAGTGGTACAACAACAACTTAGATTTGAAGCTCCAGCAATACTCAAGAAACCAGACACTATCCAGGAGAAAGCAGTCTGTTGATTAGCTCCCAATCCATCATCTCAAACATTCACTTCCTCCACCATAGCTACATTGTGTACTAACTACAAGATGCACTGCAGCAACTTCCCATGGCTTCATCGACAGTATCTCCCAAATCCGCGACCAAAAAATCTACTGCCTAGAAAGACGAGGACAACAGATGCACTGGAACTCCACCACCTGCAAGTTCCCTGCCAAGTCATGCACCATCCTGACTTGGAAATATAATGTTGCTTCCTCATCATCACTGGGTCAAAATCCTGGTATTCCCTTCCTAACAGCACTATGGGAGTATCTTCGCCCCATGGATTGCAGCAGCTCACCATCACCTTCTCGCGGACAATTAGGGATGGGAAATAAGCACTGGTCTTGCCAGTGACACCCACATCCCATGAACGAGTAAATGAAAAATTTCATTTCTAATTTCCTAATTTCCCTTCTGCTGGTTTTGCTACCATCAATCCCAAGGACTGCTAGGAAAGGGCTGCCAATAATCCCCGGCCTGGTAGTGGCAAACACCCTACTTCATTAGTTGTAGAGAAGCACAAATCTGTTGGAGTGTTCAGTCCAATCTAAGGCCTTCGTTAAAAGGTTTGATGGAGTCTTCTGAGCCCTGCTGCCCATTAATTGTGATTCCTTCCTCTTCTGGGGCAGCAGTCCTGCCACGTTTCCTTCTTCAGCACTAGCAAGCTCCCCCCTTGGTGACAGAAATTCTGTCAAGGGCCCAGCATGCATATTTAATGAGGCCCAAGAAGCCCAACCAGGCTGGGGTCTGGGTGGATGGAAAATGCCCATTCCCAACCATCCTCAGTTGCTGGGGGAAAATCCAGACCTTAATTTCAACTGGCTATTCAGCTGTGGAATGCATGGATGTTGCAACTTGACACAGCTACGCTCTAAAACTGTGTGCTATTCAACATAAAATTTAAGGCTTTGTGATTTTCTTATATGCTCAAGTTGAGAGATGTTACTGCTGTGGTATAGAGGAATTTTCCATTTTTGATATTAAACATCACTATCATGTATTGCCAGACCAAGCATAGCCCAGGTTAAATGCAGAACAAAATTCCTACTAATCTTCTCTAACAATGTGCTCACCCCTTTTGGAGAAGAGCAACTTTGCTGTTCTGCGCAGATTTGCTCTGTTGGCCCATCTTTACCAGGAGGCAGGTGAAGGAAACCCAGACTCATGCATTACACAGCTGTGGAACTCCTTACCTCCCACAGTCTTTCCTTCCTCTTGCGAACTGCAGGCTTTTAAAAACAAAGCTTGATGTCACCTAATCCTTATTTCCCACTTTATCGCATCCCCCCCCACCACCACCACCTTACTTTCTTCAGTCAAATTATTGCTCTGCACTGTAGGTGCTGGGGCTTAACCTAGATCTTTGAGCACTTTTTAAAAATGCACCACCTCCAGTTCCTGGCACGGATGGGAACTATGTCTGCTCCCAAAGGGAAGAACATAGTATGATTGCGAGGTAACATGGGATGAAGAACGGAGGAGTGAGAAACAACTACAAAGGTACAGCAACAAGAACTAAAAAGGAAAGAGTGAAAGGATCATTCCAAATCGAGCTGGTCGGTTTCCACAACCCACAAAATTTAAATGGACCAGGTGATTCCAGAGCAATGTTATTTTTCCTGGGGGCAGGATATCTGATTCACATCTGTGATCATTTTTTCTCTGCAATTATGTATTCCGTTGTTAATGCTGATCATTTTCTCCTGAAACCCCATTGTGGAAGCTGTTGTTTATTAACTTTCTGTGCTCAGATCTTGAACGTTTTCCTGATGAAGGCTAAACAGGCTTGCTTTATTAATGATGAAAAGGCAATGGGATTTAAACAATGCCCTCAGTGAGTATTGTGAAATTGAAGCACTTCAATAGAAGAACTGTGGAAAAAATGATTGGGAAGTCATGCCAGAAATAGTTGAGAGCTGTTCTCAGAGTTAGGGCTTGGGAGTGTAGCTACACCGTGGTGTGTAACTCTATGACATGACACTTGACTTTACACTGTGACATGTAGCCCTTCGACATGACGTATAATGTTACATCGTGATTTATAAGGTCTTTACCAATATATTTAATTTTATACCATGAGGTATAACTCTGCACTGTTACGTAACTTTAACCACACTTTATTTTAGTGGTGGTCAGATGAAAAAAAAAATGCATTAATTTAGCATTTTTTCACATCTATCGGAAACATCTAAATTACTTCAAACAATATTAGAGTTGCTAAGAAAACGTGGTAGTCATTCTGTAGCAGCAGGAGTCCACTAACAACAATTAAATGAATAACCAGTTAAGCTGGTTTCAGTGATCATTTCATCTCTGCTCTTTGAATAATGCTACAGAGTATTTAATAGCCGCCAGAGTAAGAAACATATATAACTTCCTAGATTAACTCCACCCGATAGATTAGACCTTCAGTAATGTTGCTTGTCCTCAGTGCTGCACTGCAGTGTTACACTAGATTATATTCATAATTCATAGAGTGGCACTTGAATGCACAACTAACTCAAGAGACAAGAACACTACCAGCTAAAGTCAAAGCTTGACATAGTTGGCCTGTTCATTCCAGACACAAAATGTGAAAATCTGACCAGATTAGACTGGAAAGCGATTTGGATTCAGATGCCTACTCACTTCAGGACTATTAGAGAGTATCCATTGTAGTTTTATCTCTTTCCGCTGGCTGCAAAGGTTCCATGTGAAATTAATCTTGAAACTCTTGATTCAGCTCCCAGTGGTTGCTGATCTACTTCAACCACAGCTTGCATTTGTATTGTGTCTTTAACATAATAAAATACCTCAAGGTGTCCACAGCACAAAAGCACTCATCACAAGTTCTAAACTTCCTTTAAATTGGCTGTCTCAAACACCACAGACTATTTGGCATTAGAAATGTGGTATTAGTGCAGTAGATGTGTTTCTGGGATTTAGCTTAAGCCCATTAATGATGGTCCATAGAGAAGCTTTCTGTTACATGTCACCCATGTTGTATCTGACTATGGAATGGGCTTTGGTGGTTGCCCAAAATGGAAAGTGTTAATTTAGCTGACACCCTATACCTTATTGAGCGCAGAAATTGAGAATAAATGAAATTTATGCTGAGTCTTCCAGCTTGCATTACAATAGTCACTTACAATATTCAATACATCAATTTCTCAAATGTCTTAAATGATAACTGAGTTATTTACTTACTCATATGAACATACATACAAACTAGGAGCAGGAATAGGCCACTCAGTCCTTCAAGCCTGCTCTGCCATTCAATAAGAACATGGCTGATCTAGTTGTGACCTCCCGCCTACCCCTGATAACCTTCACCCCCTTGTTAATCAGAATCTATTTAGCTTTGTCTTAAAAATATTCAAAGACCCTGCTTCAACTGCCTTTTGAGAATGAGAGTTCCAAAGACTCACGACCCTCTGAGGGAAAAAAATTCTCATCTCTGCCTTAAATGAGTGACCATTTATTTTTAAACCGTGACCCCTAGTTCCTCGTTCCACAAATGGAAACATCCTGTTCACATCCATTCTGTCAAGACCTCTCAGGATCTTCCAATCAAATCACCTCTTACTCCTTGAAACTCCAGTGGATACAAACCTAACCTGTCTAACCTTTCCTCATAAGACAACCTGCCCATTCCTGGTATTAGCCTAGTGAACCTTCCCTGAACTCCTAACGCATTTACAGCCTTCCTTAAAGAAGGAGACCAATACTGTACACAGTATTCTCGATGTGGTCTCACCAGTGTCCTGTACAACTGAAGCATAACCTCCTTACTTTTGCATTCAATTCCCCTTGCAATAAACAATAACATTCTATTAGCTTTCCTAATTACTTGCTGTACCTGCATACTAGCCTTTTGTGATTCATGCACTAGGACACCCAGATCCCTCTGAATTTCAAAGCTCTGCAATCTCCTCACCATTTGGATAATATGCTTTTTTATTCTTTCTGCCAAAAAGGACAATTTCACATTTGTCCACATTATACTCCATTTGCCAGGTCTTTGCCCACTCACTAAACCTATCTATGTCACTTTGTAGCCTCCTTATGTCCTCTTCACAACTTACTTTCCTACCTATCTTTGTGTCGCCAGCAAATTTAGCAACTATACCATCTGTCCCTTTTCGATAATGAAATTTTAAAAAAAGTCATTGAATCATCCTGTATGAAAAGCCATCCTATGCAGGAGATTGTGTCCCGTGTAGTAAAAGAAAAGGGATTCAAACTATGGAATGAAAAACCACAAATGCTGGTAATCTGAAATAAAAATATAAAATACTAAGGAGTGCTCAATAAGTTGGCCAACATTGGAAAATGAAACAAAGGTTAAAGTTTGAGGTGTGACTCTTCATCGGAACTGGATTCTAATGAGCTTCAGCTAATTGAGGTGTCAAGTAGCTGAACCATAAACATCACAATTTTCAGATAATAAAAGCTCAAAATGCTGGAAAACCTCAGCAGGTCTGGCAGCATCTGTGGAGAGAGAAACAGAGGTAATGTTTCAAGTCTGTGTGACTCTTAGTTTGTGCCCAATCAGCTGATCTCAGCTTTGTGGATATAAGCAGTGTAAAGCTGTGACAGTGTCTGTATGGGTGGCTATTGAGTGAGCACTGGATATATTTGAGAAACTCCCCAAATTATGGCAGCCAGCAGATACTCACTCACTAAGCTCACCTAATGAAGAATGATCATATGGATGAAATACATGAGATTATCTGGTGCCTGTGGAGCTGTAGCTCAACCAAGTTTAAATGCTGAGGATTATCACTTGAAGTTTTTATCTGGCCTTCTCTTTCAAAGATTAAGGCCTGGATTTTCACTCCCGGGTCTGTGGCACAGAGTCGGGCATTCACAGCTCTGCAAACCCGACCCAGGAGAAAGTGCCCCAGAAGTTGGGATTTTCATTTTGGGGTGGCAGAGTTCTCTGGGTGTTGGGCCAGATGACCCCAGAACAAGTGCAAAGGCGACTGACTGCGGAGGTGGGCTGGGTGGAAGGCCTGCCTCAGTGTCAATGATAAAAAAAATAGCATTAAATCAAAAAACAGTCCTCCAGCCCATACCCTTCACATCCCCTCAGCCCCCACACACTCCTCATGCCCCACCCATGCCATCCTATGCCACCTCATGCCCTCTACCCACTGCCAGGTACCCTCACATCCCCCATGCCAACCTATGCCTCTCTACCCACTCCATATAGCTTGTCATAGCTTTCATGCAAACCTATGGCCCTCTACCCACCCCCATAACTCCTCATACCCTCCATGCCAACCTATGGCCCTCTACCCACCTCCACGGTCCTTTATAGCCCCTACGCCACTTTAATGCCAACTCATGGCTCCCCATCCATCACCCTTCACCCTTACACCTACCAAGCCAACTCATCCAATATCCACCATGAGCAGACCTCAAAAGCCATGCTGAGATTAAATAAAATGAAGTTCTAAGTGTCTATTGTAGACTTTATTTAAAAAAAACACTCTCGTTTATAAATACCCATTCACTACATTTACATTCCTTCGGCTACATAATACCTTCTAAGAACAAGCGTTTCATTCAAGTGCTTAATCCCTTAAAAAACAAACATTGGAACACACAGTCAATTCATAGTCCCACTTAGTCCCAAATAGTCTATGACTGCTTGGAGTTGTCAATCAAACTATGAAATGGAAGACACCCCATTATAATGGAAGGCTGTGGAATCAGTCATGCAGCACAAATTCAGTAATGATAACCCTCAGGCTTGTATCAACAGACAGAGTGAAATAGCAAGCAATGATTTTTTTGACACTCCACGCATGTTTACAAAGGGTTAAAGGGCAGGAGTTTTAAATGCCTTGACAGCTTTATAGTTCCTCTTGACAGTTTTGACCATCCCTCTTGACAGCTCGCTTGACATCCCAATGCGTTTATGCATTTTTTACACATAATCACGCCCATAACAATCCCAAAGGGCTCCTTACGTCTCCCAAAGGGCACCTTACCTCTCCCAAAGGGCAGTTTACCTCTCCCAAAGGTGTCCCGGGACCATATCCAAAGAAGTACCCTACCTCTCCAGAAGGGTATCGCAGCTCCGCAAAGTTTAGACCCGCTCCTACCTGGTCTAATCTACACATGTCGTGTTTCCCACTCCTGGCTAAAGAAAATAACACATGACTGGAGGCAACTGCTGTTTTATATGGGCAGCTGTCCTTGTGAAACGTGCATGTGTAAATCCTGACCCTGTTCCATTCCCGCCCCTGCAAAAACACTAAGTGCCATGTTCGGGTGCTATGGGACTTCCAGTTTTTGGCCACTTCTGCCATTTTCACAATAACGGAGAGCCTCTCCATCACAGCGAAAATCCAGGCCTAATATTTCAAGATTGGTCGGTAAACTTCCTTAGACATGACTTTGGGCCCATCTATATTTAATCAAATATCATCTGTGGCAATTAATTTTTTTTTGATTACGTTTAAAACAAAACATTTTAAAAGAACTGCCATTGCTTTTTGTTCCTATTTCAGAACCTCTCCTTCATACTGCCCCTCACAAAGGTAGGAGGAGGAAAGGTCAAGTCTCCAGCAGAAGCCGTCAGTGTTGCCCTTTGTGTTAGTTAACTGGGGTATCTGGGTGATTTGGGATCATGTCCAGCATCTGGAGAGCATTAATAAGAGTATTTGCGGGGTACATTTGAGACTGAATAAGGAAGCATGGAAGAAGCAGAGTGATCTGGGCGTATAGACACACCGATTATAAAACTAATGATGCAGATTAATAAGGCCATATAAAAGCTCTGAGGGCTCATTTCTTGAGGAATAGAATTGAAAAGCAAAGATGTGTTAAAGTTGTATAGAATCTTGATTAAATCATGCTTGAAGTAATGTGAACAGTTCAGATCTGCATAGTAAAAAAAGATCTGGAGGCACTTGAGAAGGTTCAAAAAAGATTTTCTAGGCTGACACCGGAATTGAGAGGTTACATCTATCAGAAAAGAATGTACAAACTAATACTCTTTATTCTAGAAAAGTGAATACTGAGAGGTGACTTGAAAGAGGTTTTTAAGGTTACAAAAAGATTTGATAGGGTAGATTGTGCAGGAGACCAGAATTAGGGGCAAAAACTATCAGGTTTCACTAAGAAATCTAACACGGAATGCAAGAAAAATTTTTTTACCCGGAGAATGTTTAGAATGTGGAACTCGCTACAATAAGGAATAGTTGAGGTGACTAGCATATATGCATTTGAGGAGAAGCTAGATCAGCATGAAGGAAAAAAGAATGTGTTGATAAGGTAAAATGAAGAACAGTGGGAGTGGGGTCTTGTGGAGCATAGACACTGGCATGGACCTGTTGGGCCAAATCACCTGTTTCAGTTCTGTAAATACTATGTATTGTACTCTGTAATATTGGAAGCAACATCCAGTCACCTAGACAGCAAAATGTGCATCAGCTTCTCTGTAATTCAAAGGTCTACGCTGTCTTCTTTAATTATTAAATCGGGAGAATTAATATGCGTATTAGAGGCACAAAACTACTTTGTTGTACCATCTGACTCCTTGCTAGCATTTGAAGTACTCTCTACCTAGAGGGAATGGGCGGAGGTTTGTGTGGGGCATAACCACCTGCATGGACCTGTTGGACCGTGCTGTAAATGCTATGTATTACTATGTAACAGGAAAAGGCTTTTGGGTCATAGAATCTGCTCCTTCCATGACCATGTGCAGTCTACCTAGTCATGAACCTTGTTTATGAAGTCATTTAACCTCCTGAAAGAAAGTTCTGCAGGCTTTCTCACTGCTGTCCAAAGGTAAGGTAAACATCTCCAGAAAACCTATCTAAGCTGTTCTTCCCCAGGACTACAAACTGTAACTTTCACCTACCTAATCATTTCTTTCACTCTGAAAACTTCTGGCTTACAAAAAGCTTTTGACTTGGTGACTCATGAAGAAGTTGGAAAGCATGTAAAGGGGAAAAGAGTGGTCTTTATCTGGGATGCATATGTAGTATTAGGGTCGTACATGTAAAGGGTTAATGTGGGACTGAGTACAGTACCGTCCACACAGTGATGTAAGAGAGCACATGACCCACACCCAGAGACAGTCTAGTGTTGGTTGGAGCTGCATGTACCAGCAAGCATGACGACAGCTCCTAGCTTGTACCCTGCACTGTATATTTTTAAATGGTTTAAGAGGCAGTAAAGACTCACGGTTAACCTACGCATGACTACAAAGACTTCTTGAGACCTACCAAACTGTATCCAACATCCTGCAACATGGTGGAAAAACCCAAGATCTTGTAGAAAGTGCAGAGAAAAACTAAAGTGCTGGAAGACTGAGAAAAAAATTCAGCGAAGTGGACTGACCCGAAAAGAAGCTCCAGACGCAGAGATGGAGAGGAAAATTGGCCAGGATAAAGCTCCAAAGAAAAGCCTTGAAGCTGGAGGCAGAAAATTCCTTACAGCAGCAGAAGACTCCATTGAATCTCCTGTGAAAGTCCAGTTTCTAATCCCAGAGTGCAGGCTCAGCAGACCTAGCTGTGGTGTGCTAAGTCATTTAAAACTCTAGGCTACAACAAGTCCTGAAGAAATCTTTTAATAATTCAGAGTCAGAGTGCAGCAGCTTGAAAACCGGTGGCTAAAACCCGATCCCCGAGTTGGTGCCTGAACATGTGGCATCTGAGCTTGCTCTGAAACGAAAAATTAATGAATTAAATAATCCAGGAGAATCGTGACTTCTAAACTCAGCGGAGAGAAAGCAAAAGCCAGGATTTGATTAATTTGTGACTTTAAAGGAAAAAAAAATTGAGCACGAGAAGTCTGCACACAGTCGATCCAGGCAGCCATGTTGACATTTTCTTTTTCAAGCTGAGAGTGATCACCGTTGTAGCAGAGCCTGCCGAAACCGACAAGCAGGGGAAATCCCTTTATTTCTCAGTGAATGGTGACGCCATCTTGAAATTCAGAAAGCCCTTGAAGCAGAACCTACACTTTTAAAAACTTAACCATAGATCAGAATTCCACACTTCCAAAGCAATCCAAGGATTAACCCGATGATCAGATACATCATCATTGGGGACTTTGGAGGAAAAGATCCCTAAGATACAGCATCGCTCCAGGTTTAGACAGAATGTCAGAAGTCGAGCAGGTTAACACGCTGCTCTACTCTGTAGGCCTGATTGTGGATGACATTATTGCAAGGCGGAATCAATGAATTGTCTGCTAAATTTGAAGCAGTACTTAAATCGTTCAACATTTATTTTAATCTAAGAAGCAGTAAGATACTCAAAGGAACTAAATTTAACAAGTGAATCCAGCAGCCAGGCGAACCTGTTGATTCATTCATCAAAGATCTGTACAGAACGGCAGAAGGTTGTGAATACAGAGACTTAAAGTCTGGAATTTTCACCAGTTTGCGATTGTTTGCACCACCCTTCAATGGCAGACTGCCTTTCGCACCACCGCACGTTGGGAACATCATTTTAATACATCTACATCTAATTATAAGCTCTGCTCACTGGAATTGCCCCCCATGTCAAACTTGCCACCCATGTTGACGAGAAAACACGCCAGCCCAGCCCAGAACATGACTTGACAAATGTGACATGCAGAAGGCAGGTCTTACTGTTAGGGCCTTGCTCACATCGCAGACATCCAAGGAGCAGAAGATGCTGGAGCCCTACAGCTACCGGACCCTGGAGGAACATGTGCATCGCGTGCTGGGTGGATTGATATGGACGTGGGTCTGCCGCGAAACAGCTCACGGAAGGTGGCAGGTGACCGTTGATGTCTGGGCTCTGCTTTGGGACATCAGTGTCTTGGCCGTGGGCTGCTACGGATAATCATCGAGGAGGTGGAGAGGGAGGTCCAGCTGTGAGTAGGAGAGCAAGGTCTAGGTTTGGCTGGGAGGGGAAGGCTTACCAGAGGGGAGTGAGGTTTGGAGGGGAAGTTGGGGGGGGGAACGAAGGCATCGGTGGGGTGAGGTTGGGAGAGGGGGAGCAATGGTGTTGGGGGGAAGGCGAGGTTGGGAGGAGCAGGGAATGATTATGTCGGGAGAGATGAGGTAGGGCGGGTATTAGGGAGTGTGGGGGAAGGAGGGTGTAATGGGGGAGAATGCAGCAACTGAGGATGTGGGTGTAAGGGGGGAGGAAGGTATAAGGGAAAGAGTGTGGAGGGGGAAGGAGTCCAGTGGAAGGAAGGAGTTCAGAGGGAGGAAGGATTCCTGGGGGGGGAAGGAGTTAGCGGGGAGGAAGGAGTAAGGTCGGGGGCATGTCTGGGTGAATGTGTAACGGAGGGGTTTGTGGAGTCGATGATTGCCTCCTAGGGAGAGAAATGAGGGTGGGTAGTAGGGAATGGTGAGAATGAGAGAGGGCAGAGTGGGTTGGTAGGGTGGGAGGGTGAGGGTGTGACGGTAATAGTGGAAGGGACAGCAAGGGTGGTTAGCTGGGACTCGGAGGCAGACACGGACCCTAGGGGTGGGAAGGAGGAGGTTGGGGAGGTCAATGTGGATGGGCTGGGATTCTCACTCAGATAAGGAATGTGCACATTCACCTGGATATCCCAGAAAGAAAAGGGTTCTGGCTGGTAGATGATGGTGGGGAGGTGGAAGGTGATGCCGGGGGTGGGGGGTGGGGGGGGTGTCAACAGTGATGGGGGAAGGGGCATGAGTGACTGGGGGAGGGGGGAGGGCAGGGGGGGATGAAGACATACTTAACAACCTCCATTCTTCTAAAATTGAAATTGAAAAGAGCCTCTTGTTGGGCAGGAACAGGTGCTGCATGGGAGTGTGATCAGTGGGTGGGCGAAGACGCAGGTCAGCTCAGATGGCCAACTGAAAGAGAACCCCAGCAGGCAGCACTGAAAATGCCTCGGACACTGCGATAAGTGTGGTTGAGGAAGGCTCTGGCTACACGAGGCTCCGAAAGGCCCTGCCGCACACACACTTCTCCCTCCAGAGTCACTCATGGGTCGGCTGTGTGCAGTTGAACTGCTAGTGGGTGGGGGAGAGGGTTGCAGTGGGAGGACTCACAAAGCCTGTCAATGAAGCTGAAAGACACCATTTCACATTATTCAGTGGAAGTGAATATATTTTCAGATTATAAAATGTCAAAATGTGCTTACCCGTGAAACCACTTGTGATCAGAAATTCTTAACCTTTCTAGGCCTAACACTTCATCTAGGTGCTGCCCTGACATCTACAGCAGGGATGGAGACAACCTGTGTAATGGTTGGCCCTGTTGCCTCTGATGACATCAGCTTGGGTTCTCTGGAGAGCTGAGGCCTTGAGGGCTCCAGTTTGCTTTGGCTGTCCTCCTGTGGGCCAGCTGCTCCCTCTGCGGTGACAGAGGATGAGGCTGAGGGAGTCACAGGCAAAGGGGACTCTGAGGGAGCGGACAGTCTCTGAGATTCCTGAGTAGATGGCCCAGGGGTGTCCAGATGTCGCTCCTCCTCCCTTCGGGTGCCCGAGGGCCCCGGTCTGACTCCTTGAGGTGAAGGGACACCTGGAGGGGTGCCAAGGTGCCCTGTTTCCCCCTCATATTGCCACTGCAGGAGCTCCCACATGGCCTGCTGCAATGGAGTGCAGGCCTGCATGCATCTCCGTGTTCTGCTGGACCAGGGTCTCAATGGCAGAGATGAGGAGGAATTTCCCCCAAGGGTAGTGAATCTGTGGAATTCTTTACTGCAGAGGGCTGTAGACATTGGGTCATTAAATAGATTCAAGGCTGAGATAGACAGGTTTTTAATCAGTAAGGGAATCAAGGGTTATGGGGAAAAGGCAGGAAAGTGGAATTGAAGATTATCAGATCAGCCAAATCTCATTGAATGATGGAGCAGACTCAATGGGCCGAATTGTGTGACTTGATAAGTACTGTGACGGGTCTTCCAAGCTGTTTATTTCCAGCTCTTCAATGGTGGAGGTGTCTTCTGGGCTGGAGGTGAGGACCTGGATAGAGCTGAGGGACTGACTGGCTGATGGTGTCAGTCGCTTGGCAGAGCTCCCTGTGAACCAAAGTAGAGATAATTAGTGCATGGCAGCAGGGTCAAGAGCAGGAGAGAGAGCACTCACAGTTGCGTTGAGAGAGGGATGATGTGGTGCAGGATCCTCACGTGGGTGTACACCCCCGACCTCACCATCGCCACAGGCACAGACCGTGTCCTCACCAGTCAGCGCGATGGCACACTCCTCAAAGTGAGTGAGGAGCCTAATGCGGGCCACTCCACCCCTGGTCTGGGACCTCTCCCTGCTGTTGTGAGCCAGTGTCTCATGCGTGAAGACAGATGGAGAGAGTGTGAGCAGGAATGTTTGTGTGGTGAGTGGAGCCATGGACAGGATGAGGACGCGAGCTCCAGAGGGTATGAGCCTGATGGAGATGTGAGGGTGTGTGTGAGAGTCAGTGGTGTTTTCGCTTGAGGTGTGAGATCCCTGTGGATGTGTGATGGGTTTGTGAGTGTGTGAGTTGAGATTGATGAGAAGAGTGAGTTACCCCAGCGGAACGGATGAGAAATTCCATCCCCTTCCTGCACTGAATAGCTGTCCCTTTTTGCAGGGCATTGGTGCTGATCATCGCTGCCACCGCCTCCCATGCTGGATTGGTGACCTTGCTTGCTGACCTTCGCCCAGGGCGGAGGTAAAGGACTTTGTGTCCAGCCTCCACTGCATCCAGTAGGCACTTGAGGGAGGCGTCACTAAATCAGGGGGCAGCATGTTTCCTCCCTTTGGCAGTCATCAGTTCGCAGCAGCTTCCTATCCCTTGAAGAGTACTAGCTTGTGCAGGGGTGACCTTTAAACATGGCATCCAGTTTACAGAAGGCCTGAAGTGACGGCAGGGCAGGCGAATCAGAGGCCATCCTGCCAGTGACCCAGCGTGTTTCCTGGGGATGCATAATTAAAGAGGCGAGAATAGACAATATGGCGCGAAAACCTGCTATTGCGGCCAGTGGGTAAAATGTCTTTTTTTCTGCCTGCTACCGCACTTAGTGCAAATCTGGGACGATTCCGCCCAAAGACTGAACTCATCAGGGACAGAATGGTGGTAGGAGTAGCGGATGACACACTCTCTGACCTCATGCAAGCAAAGGAAGATCTAACCCTCGAAAAGGCAATCCAGATACTTAGGTAGTGGGAACTCCATGAACAGCACAGAGCCATTTTAAGGGGAGAAAATAAACCCTGGTGCAGAGGCTAACCCACAGTCCAGCTAGTTAAGCAACAAAGACACAGGGACACTCCAGACTAGGGAAAGCAATACCCGAGCTGGCCAGCAGAGCGACCATGTCAACGCTGATGGAGCAAAGCACCCCCATAGGTGAGATCAATGTCTCACAATTTCAGCCCAATGCAACGGGATTGGACACTGCAGCAAACTGTCTAGGGAAAAAAACTTTGAAACAAACAGAAGGCCCAAAGAATATCCACAAGGTCAAAACTGCAAGCTTGGAAGGTACACAGCCATGCTTCTTGGCTGAGGTCAAAGATCTTGGCTTCTCATTTTGGAATGTGGACATTTCAGGCAAAGGCCATTTAACAAATTTTGAATTAGACACAGGAGCCAGCGTCACAGCCCTGTTAGACGAAGAACTATGGCTAAAAGACCTCTGGCTTCCAACGACAGACACTCCACTCTATGGGCCCAGAGGTATCTGACTTCCAGTCATAGACATGATTCTGGAACCACTAAGGTATGGCGACAAACAAATCTTTGAGCTGATGTATGTCATCCAAAACCAGCCTTTCTCTCTCTTAATGAGAGATGCCTGTGTAGCCGTGGATCGCCTCAAAATGGCAGAAATTGTCAAGACACCTTCGGTCATTAAACATACAGAACGGCAAATTCCAGAGTACTCAGTCAAAAAAAAGTTTCCTGACTGGAATTTCAGCTCTGAATGTCTTCTCTCTTTGTGGAGCAGGTTTGTCTATTCTCGTTACAGGTGCCGGAAAACCTTCAATGGTCAGACCAACCAACCACCCAAGAGGTAACCACGACACCACCAGTGGAGGATGTAAAAGACAGTGACCAGCAGTCCGATAAGCCTCAACCTCTGGCTCCGACAACGGCACAGGAGATCAACACTGCAACAACTGAACTCCCAGCCAGCATGCCAAAGCCACTAAAGATGCTGGAACCTTGTAGTAGTTGTCCATTGCCGCCAGCGAAATGCAGAGGTAAGTGTACCACTAAACCTCATTCTAATCACATGAATGCTCATTCTCCACCACAGAGGACATTGTCACAATGCACAAGATGACGGAAGAAGTGAAAGAAATGACAAGGAGACAAATGCAATGTTCGCCCACCCTGCAAGAAACTAGTTACAGTCGCAACTACCGACCAGCGCAACAGCGAACCGACCAAGTGCGGTTCAACACGAAAGCATAGAAGAAAAGGATGAAAATATACCCAGATGCCAGAACAACCTCCAAACCTACAGGAAGAACCAGCAGCAACAAAGCCTACCACTCCTCCGACAGTAGTGCGAACGAGATATGGAAGGGTTTTAAGGCCCCCAGACCGCCTGAACCTTTGAATTCAACAGGTTGAAGGGGGGAGATGTGGTAGTGATAATGTAGTATTGACAATGTAAATAAATGATTGTAAGGCTTAAGGTAAATTATAATTACTTAAAATACATTGGACAAAGACTTGGGGGAAGGTGTAATATAAGGGTCTAGCACATAGAATTAATGTGGGACTGAGTACAGTACCACCCACACAGTGATGTAAGAGAGTACATGACCCACACCCAGGGTCAGTTCAGTGTTGGACACAGCTGTGCGTACCAGCAACATGGAGACAGCTCCTAACTTGTACCCTTTACTGAATATTTGTAAATAGTTCTAAGAGTCAACAAAGACTTATAGTTAACCTATGTATGACTATGAAGACTTGATTAGCCCTGAACTGTAACCAACACCCTACAACAGTGTATACCTGCACTAATATTTGTGTAAGAATGTAGGGGAGACACCAATTTTTCATGGAAGAGGATTGAAGCCAAGTTGTCCATCTTGTTCACTGATATGTTAGGTTGCATTGAATGTACCCGCCATTCGCTATCTTGAGCAATGGGCTCAAGTGGCATGTGATGCTGGGTATCCCCAGTGCAATATTATCTCTTCCCATTGATGGTTCATGTCAGCAACTGGAGTTCTGGTGGATGCCTGAAAAAAGTCCTTTGGGATTGTGCTGAGTAGGCGTGAAGAGCATGTTCTCCAGGAACAGCTAGGTCATAATAAATGATATTTTGTGGCTTGGCTTAGACCTTATAGGCAAGCTATAGGACAATTTCCTCCATCCCATGCGCAAGATCCAGGACTGGTATATAGTGGATTTTTGGCAAAGAAGGGGAAATAGTTTCAAGGAGGAAGGTCACTGGCTTACAGCCTACCTGTCACTGAAACCCTGGAAGCAAAACCAGTCTCATGGTAGCTATGTTGAAGCCTGAGGACTTTGGATTAAGCAGCTAGTGACTAGTGAAGTTTGATCCATTTCTGTGCTGGGGCAGTGGTAGGTAGGCTTATTACAATTGGTATCAGTGCCCCTGTGCTAAGAAAGGGGGAAAAAAGCTCTTAATTGCTTGCGACTGATCCCTGCTGGTCGTTTATGGCTGTGATCATTTCTGATAAAGGCAAAATTGAGTTGGCTAGGATGGGCCATCATGAAATTACCCGCTGACAATCAGACTTAGATTTTCTGATTGGCTATTAATTTCAAAAGGGTAAATGATGGCATTGAAATAACCTTGATTGAAAAATCTAGATTTTGGTATCAAGTCCACGATGTAAACCGTATGAAGGATGGTCAATGGCCATTGTAGCAGAGGGCACATGGCACCCATTGAAATGTATGTCAGCAAAAGCCAGTGTCTCAGGAAAAGTGGAGGTAGTTTAGCTGGCTAATTACTTGGGGAGAAGATGGCACAGTGGTATTGTTGCTGGACTATTAATTCAGAGACCCAGGGTAATACTCTGGGGACCTGGGTTCAAATCCTACTGTGGCAGATAGTCAAATATGAATTCAATAAAAATCTAATGATGACCATGAAACCATTATTGACTCCTTCCTTTAAAGAAGGAAACCTGTTGTCCTTACCTAGTCTGGCCTACATATGACTCCAGACCCACAACAATGTGGTTGACTCTTAAATGCCCTCTGAACAAGGGCAGTAAATGTTGGCCTAACCAGTGACACCCACATCCCATGAATGAATAAAAAAAAAATTGAAGCAAAGAAACAGGAGGAAGTAAGCTGAAAGAAGACTTTTTTTTTCATCAGCTTTCTGTTGAGTGAAACATAGTGGACTAGATCGTATGCAGAGATCATCAAGGAATTCTTGGTTTTCTGTTTTTCTTCATGTGGTGAGACTGAGATGATAAATCAGAAATAATATCTTATGAAGTTATATTAGTCACACATTCTGAGACACTCCAAGTTCTGCCAGGCTGGTCTGCGTTTGTCTAATGCACCAAATGAGTCAAGCATGAAATGTCTGTACCACTTGATTTATATTTAACAACACCGTCTGTTATTGTTGGCATAAAGCAATCTGCTTCATTTAACAAAAATCTCTTCATGGCTCTGAAATTTAGATATACTCTGCACTAATAATTGATGGCTGGTTTCCTTGTTTACGGTATTGTATAAAGAAAATAAGGACCCAGTTGTATAGAGACATTCAATGCGAGACATGGTGTGAAGTGTGGAGTCCAGTGCATGTGTATGTGTGAAACAGCTGTGGCTGCTCAAACAGCACCAGTACTGTAGGCAAGAGGGCCAGTAAAACAGCTTCATTTGAAGCTGGCAGAGTTCTTGTTTTTGTTCTCAATACCAATTTCTGTACACCTCCCAACCTCCACCCCCATCCCTCTGTTTCTCTCCTCCTTCTAAGGCAATGACAATTTTGCAAGTTTGAAGTCTTACAAAATACCTGTAGTCATATTTCATGGATAAACTTAGAACAGTGAGTGCCCGGTGGCCTGTTCTACCGTGTTCGCTCTTATCTTCATCTCCTCTATATCTATATCCACATCCATGCCCTTTCTAATGGGGGGTCACGGGATTATGATCAAAAGCTGGAACCCTGGCCATATCTTTCCCCTTTCTTAACTCAACCAAACCTGGGGTTCTTCAAGTTGCACCAGGTGTGATTCACTATATATGTATTGCGTACAAAACAAGTAGTGTCCTGCATTTAGCTACTGAGTTATTGGAAGTGCTTAATATTGATTCAACTGCAGTGTGATTCTTGAAATCCCGTTTCGTCTGTTAGTTCCTGTGTTAGTAACAGATGAGAAAGAATCTGACGTGTGCTGAAGTCGATGTTAACCAGTGCAAGTTCATTGCAGAAATAAGTTGGCTCAAACACTCAGAGTGATGATGGTTAGTATAAGAACAGTTTGAATTCCTGTAAAAGGAAAGTTTTCATTTGTGGAGCCAAAATCCTCATGATTTAAAGCAGCTTGTGCTGGGCACAAACAGATCTTTGTCACACTTCACTACAAGAAGAGTTTAAAATTACAAGCTGATCTCCCTTGGCATTGCTGATGGGTAGAGTTAGGATTATGGTCAGCTGCTATGACTGAGGTATATTTAAGATGGTGCCTTTGAGGCCATTGTTTAGAATCTGCTTCCAGAGAAATAGGCTCATGCAGACGTCTGTTAGACCAGGGGTTGTCTCATCTCCTTTGTAGGCTACATAATTGTGTATCATGGAGCATTGGAAACCACAAGTAACATATCGGTCAATGTTCCTGCTAGCTTGAATATATCTGAAGCACCGATTCTAATCTAGGTGATTATGGCATTTTGTTTACAGTGTTAAAATCAGCCTTTTCAAAATGAATGTGCTACAAAATTCAAACAGGACAAATACACTCTAAATTGGACTGAGTTACCAGGGTGTCAAAGGCTGTAGATTAGACACTTCAGATTTAGTAGCTAATTGTTCAGGGAAGGTTCTATAGATTGGCAGTTGCTTGTAAATTCCCACCTCCTAGTCCTGGAGAGAAATCAGATTATGAAGAAAAACCCCAGGAAACAACCTTATAAACACTTTGAAATGTGACATTTGAAGTGTGACAAATGCATGTTATAAGTTAAATAAATTATGAATGTAAAATATTTATATGTATTTGTAGACTATACCTTCTGTCACTTATACCCATGAGCAGTTGTCTATTTAATAGCCTGTTTTGAATGAATAGGTTAATGCCTGCCAAAAGGCAGACAAAAGAATGCCATCTGAATAAGTTAATTGTCTATCTGTTAATGTCATCATCAGAGGCTATAGTCTTGCAAACCTGGTTTGAAGAACAAGAAACTTCACAAACAGCCTGAACTGTGATATTGAAGAAAACTTCTATAAACTTACAGGCAAAACTGTGTCAATGTAAATAAATTAAACCGCAAATCACAATTGGAAATAGCTGCATAGTGGAAGGGACTATTTTTTTTGTCTTTACTGCTTAGGCTTTAAGCATCGTCTGGATGAGTGTAGAAAGGGAAAGCTGGCAGGAGAGATTGGTCCCCAACAAAATTGACCAGATTTTCCTTCCATTCATTCAATAGAAGGAAAATCAGGTAGGCTGTGTTTGGGGTTTGTTGTAATTATAGTTCTGATAAACGTAGGACTGTAGCTTTAAGAATAATCCTGTGCTGTAAGATCACATGATCTGTGTAAACCAATGGGTTAGCAATGTGGGGAATCTCTAGGGGAGAGTTCTTCTTTAGTTACGGAGTTTGATGCACACATGTAGTTGCTGCTGCTGTCTTGTAAATAAAGTTAAATGTGTCCACTGAGAAATGTTGCCTGGAAGATCAACTCTATAACAAACTGGCGACGAGTATAAATCAGACCCGGTGCTGTATATCATCTAGCGATTGTGAGTATCTAAGTTAATTAAAAAGGAAGGAAGATATACTCATCCGAGATGCCACAATTTGGCAAAGCAGATCCCTTTGAACCATCCACAGATGACTGGTCTCAATATATAGAACGTCTTGCGTTCTACTTTGAAGCCAATGAAATCATGGGGGAGGAAAAGAGGAGAGCAATTCTCCTGACTATATGTGGGAGCAAAACCTAGAGTTTAATTTGAAGCTCGATGGCCCCCAGTGCCCCAGATTTGAAGACTTTTGGTTAATTAGTAGACCTCATTAAGGGTCATTTTCAACCCAAGCCCTCATTCACAATGCATAGGTTCAGGTTCAATTCACAGAATAGAGTCCCAGAGAGATCATTGCTACGTAGGTGGCGAAATTAAAACAACTAACAGAAGATTGTGATTTCGGTGAAACCCTGAATGGTACGCTCAGGGATCGTTTGGTATGTGGCGTGCAGGAGGATGCTATTCAGTGAAGATTACTGGTTAAAGTGAATCTTGATTTTAAGAAAGCATTAGAAATAGCGCTTGCGATGGGAAGCGCTGGAAGGGATTCACAAGTGATTCAAGATGTGAAAAATGGCGCCGTTTCCTAGTTGGGCGGGAACAGTCAGCCGAAAGTGGTGTGAAAAGCCGGGACTCCACTGTGAAGCAGGAAACCGCCCCTGCTAACCGAAAATTTACAGGAAACAACTTAGCAGCAAAATCAAGAACTAATTTTTATCGAAGTGGAAACAATGTTCTGCTAACGATTGGCAATTTAAAAAGGGAGGTGTTGTTTTTTTCACAGAAGTGGACACATATTCAAATATTGTAAAGCAAGATTTAAACAGGCTTCCAGGCACCAATCGAAGTCCAATGAAGTCTATAGTGTAGAAGAGCCAGAAACAACCAATTCTGACATTCATTCATTGTCCAACATGAAAGTTGGGAAGATAGAGCCAATTATTGTCACAGTGCAAGTGAATGGTAAACCATTAAAAATGGAAGTAGACACGGGTGCTTCTACCACTGTAATAGGGGAACACACTTTCAGATATTCAACTAAAGGTGATCTACCTTTTATCATTTTAATCATTTTGTTGGGATATCTCCCTTTTTCTTAAATGATCCACATGCTTACGAGTAATCAGACCCCCCACTTCCACCTGGTACGGCAATGGTCTGGTCACAGAGCTTACTTTACCAGGTAACCACTTCGGTCCTCCACCGAAATTCCTTACATATACTGCTTCTCCAGAAGTAATTTGTCACTCATGACTATGCAAATCTTGAGTCAATTTTTTTTGGTTCACGTGACTTTTCTCCACCTTCCCCTCCAAATTGGGAAGTATCAGGCTTAGTCTTGTTCGAAGATGGTGCCGAACAGTAATTCTGCATCCTCTTTCTACGTGCCGCCTTCTTTCTACCACAGAAATAATTAAATTTGGAACAAACATCTGCCAAGTTGACAAAGTACACAGGCGAAGAAACCCAGGTAAAAGGTATCACCAGAGTAACTGTTCATTACAGACACCAGTCGGCACAACTACCCGTGATGGTATTAGAAGGTAGAGGACCAAGCCTTCTAGGTTGAAATTGGTGAAGAGAAATTAACCTTGATTGGCCAGCGAGGTTTCAAAAGGAAACTGGAAGAGTTCCTGAATTGAAAAAGGAACAAGGCAAGGTACTTTAGAAAGAGCCTGGAGAGTCCAAGGACTGCAACAAAATGAAAAAGGAGTGTGTAGCCATTCAGCAACCTGAAGAAATGAAGACTGTCTTAAACAACGACATGGAAGAACAGCAGAAGAAACTCAAGGAGACCCTGATGAATTACAGAATTCAGGATGAGGCGAGTGAGCTTCGCAAAGGAAAGGAAAACCTGTTGAAAGACTTTCACACACTACAAGGATCCCTCCGGTCAAAGTTTGTACCTCTGAAAAATTACAATGAGAAACAGGAAGAATTTAACATCACTCTGAACAAACTGAAGAACCAGTTGGCAGAGGAGACACAGCAATGTTGAAGGTTCCAGGAGGAGGCCAACAGATACAAGAAGCAGTCAGAAGAGCAGAAGAATCAGCTGAATTTAACTAAAGAGGCTTTGAAAGCAAAAGTTATAGAAATTTCTGAGATGCGAATAGATAATGAAGTCATGGGTAGCTCAATGGGTTACTGAACTAAGGCAAGTTGAGATTGCTTCTGAGAGAAGCCTGGCCCACAGTGAAGTCAAAAAGAAGGCCAAGACTAAACTCTGTGGTAGAAAGAAGAAGACACGTAGAAAGAGGATGCAGAATTACTGTTAGGCACCATCTTCGAACAAGACTAAGCCTGATACTTCCCAATTTGGAAGGGAAGGTGGAGAAAAGTCAAGTGAACCAAAAAAATTGACTCAAGATTTGCATAGTCGTGAGTGACAAATTACCTCTGGAGAAGCAGTATATGTCAGGAATTACGGTGGAGGACCGAAGTGGTTACCTGGAAAAGTAAGCTCTGTGACCAGACCATTGTCGTACCAGGTGGAAGTGGAGGGTCGGATCACCTGTAAACATGTGGATCATTTAAGAAAAAGGGAGATATCCCAACAAAATGATGTTCCACCTGTAACCATTGCTGAACTTGTGGTTACTGATGAAGTTGCTCAACCAAGGACAGACATGCCCGATGTCTCTATCAAAATGGAAGGCACTGAACTGCATGTGCCTAATGAGATACCTGATAATGCGGTTCCAGAGAATGTGGTTCCTGCAAAAGAATTGGAAGTCATGGAGCTATGATGTTACACACGGATCAGGAAATCACCTGAAAGACTGAACTTATAATTTTGTGACCTGTGTAAATATTGTAATGTCATGAGATAAATATCCTTGTAAATACAAAATGTACAGAAAAGTTAAAAGGGGAGGAATGTGTTAATTATTGTTCTGACTGTAGCTTTAAGAATAATCCAGTGCTGTAAGAAAACATGATCCTTGTAAACCAAAGGGTTAGCAGCACGGGGAACCTCTAGGGGAGAGTTCTTCTTTAGTTATGGAGTTTGATGCACACATGTAGTTGCTGCTGCTGTCTTATAAATAAAGTTAAATGTGTTCACTACGAAAAGTTGCCTGGAAGATCAACTCTAAAAACAGGGTTGTTTGTACTCCCAGTCAAATTTTACTCCTTCTGCTCCACCCAGGTATTTGGGATTGTTTATACTCCCCGTCAGATTTTACTCTCTCTGCTCCACCCAGATGGTAAAGGTGAAAATCCCAAAGTGATTTAAACAAGTTATAATCTATTAATTTTTAAAATGCTTTTCTTCTAAACATACAACAGGTGGCATGTGTACAGGAATGGGAAACAATGAATAGTGCCTTTAAGAGAGCAGTGAGCATCTGTTACAGTGAGCATCTGTTACAGTGAAGTATATTTTGTACAGCGGTGTTAATCAACGAGTATTTAATTTAAACAGTATTACTCACTCTCCTGAATCAGTGCCTGCTGTATTTTTCTACTGCACCAAGCTTCTCGGTTTGTGACAACTGAGATAGACAGTAAAGTGTCTAAAAAGGGAGCTCAGGAAAGAACTCTCAATGGCAGCTGACTAAATCTTTTCAGCCCCGCGCCTTGTTAAATTAATTACAGCAGTCAGCACCTCAGGCTCACTTTGAATTATAGCAGCTTTTAAAGAAAACAGGAGCTCCAGTCGGGCACTGTCTGGATTGACGTTTCATTCTTGAGGCATGACATAACCTGGTTCATTGACTGACATGCAGCCTAGACATCCTCTCAGGTCTGGTGCCAGTACAGCGATGCTACAGATTCAAGGCTATGAGTTCTAAAGATGAATTTTAATAATTCTATAATACTTTCGCCATTCGAAAAGCATCAGCCATGACGGAGCTGGATTTCAGCTGTGGCTTTAGGAAAGGTAGTCCGTGCTTGCACTTTGCATTGGAACTATGATTTTGAGTTGAGAAGGAGAGGAGGCAGCTAGTTGTCAAATGGAACATGGCTATGATAATACTACAAATCTGAATCTAATTATTATTAAATGCTCTATTTTCCTATTCTGGAAGGCGTTCCCTGTTTCTAAGGTAAGGGTCTATGGGTATCTACAGACTCCTGTTACTTCACCTAGGTGGACATCCTTCATGCGTGAGCCCAGGCATTGAGTACCGGTAGCTGGAAATTAAATGGCTGAAAGCATCTCCGTGGCATTTTAGACTGTCCTCACCCGATGTTCCCACAAACCATGGGCAGGATTTTGCCGTCAGCGAATGGGGGCGGGGCCGGCTCACCGACGCTTAAAATGATGCGCGGTGATGTCGGGCGGAACTCCCAACGTCACCGCGCCCCATTTAAATTTTCAGGAAGGCAGGGGCGTAGCAAAATCAGCTGCACGCCCGCCGACCTGTCAATGGCCAATTGAGGCCATTGACAGATCAATTAAATTAATTAATGGACCTGCCCGTCCAGCTTTAAGGTTGGCGGGCAGGCCAGGAGCCCTGGCGGCAACTAGAAAAAACATGAAACCTCACCCACGGGCGGGATGAGGTTTCATGTAGGGTTTTAAAAATTTTAATAAAGTTTTCTTGGAAATTATGAACATGTCCCAACTCATGTGACAATGGCACATGAGGGTACCTGTAAGGGAATTTTTTTTCTTCTATTTTTAATATTTTAAAAAGTAAAAGCGATCTCCCTGAGGCTGCACTTAGCCTCAGGGAGATGAGTGCACTCTTTCGTGTGCATGCGCGAAAGCACGTATTCTCGATTTTGGGAATTCCCCCCTGTCCACACAGGAAGTGCATAGCGCTTCCCTGCAGATGTCACGCTGGGCGGGCCTTAATTGGCCTGCCCACGTAAAATGGCGCCATGCCTCCGATCGGGGGCCCCGATTGGAAGCACACCTGCCCATCAACTTCCCCCCCAACGGGGGAAAATTCTGCCCCTTCTTTCCAGCGGTGGGGTTCACTGCTAATGTCCAGGAGCAGCAAGCCAGGATGATTTTCTGATTATCAAATACAGAGATGTTGAGGCCACCTCCACCCACCCAACTGATATTGCAGCTGAGATCACTGTAATTCAACACTGACTAGGTATCTTTGTGCTCAGTGTAACTCCTTGCCACATCGCACTTACTGCAATAATTAGGGAGCCAAGAGGGTATTTTTGTTCCAGTCAAGCTTAGGTAGCATTGAAATAAAAACAGAAAATGCTGGAAACACTCAGCAAGTCAAGCATTATCTGTGGGGAGAGAAACAGAGTTAAACGTTTCAGGTCATTGACCTCTCACCAGAATGGTCTTGGCAAAGGGTCATCAATCTGAAAGGTTTACTCTGTTTCTCTGTCAGCAGATGCTGTCACATCTGCTGAGTATTTCCAGAACTTCTGTTTTTATTTCAGATTTCCAGCATCGGCAGTATTTTGCGAACACTGAGTCTGGTGAGTTCTTCAGTGTCGCATGAGAGCAAAGTCAGCAAGACTGTGCTGCCTCATTGAACAGGGGCGGAGCTAGGGAGTCAGAGCCAGACTGTCATAGCTCTATCTCCAACTTGTACTGTTGTCTAGTCAGAATGCAGCCTTGCTGAGTTTGGTCATGAGTCATGTAACCTTCATTTTAAGAGAAAAATATCATGTGTTGTGAATGGATTGATTCAAGGCTTAAAATAAACGACTGTCATACTAAAAAGCAAACATCACATCACATTGCACTGTATTTCTTTGTCTTGTAATATACAATTTACATATAAACATGTTGTAAAATCTTGCTCCATCAGGAATTAAGCCAGTATGGTCTTGACGCAATTTAATTTGGTGCATGTCCTCAATGAGATGAAAGATAAAAACCAAAAATTACAGTAAGGGTACGTTTAATGCGTAAGTTCCTATTAAACCACATATAAGGGGACAGTTGCCTTACTAGTTAAACACAGAGACCAGAATCAGAGAGGAGCATAGCCTCAATATGTGGGTGGTGGTACTTAGATGCAAACACATGGGCACCCCACCAAGATGGCTGGTAACGACGAAGTGTCATTCAGCCGAGAAGGATACAAATATAGTAGAAGCTCAATTATCTGGCTGTCACAGGCTGGAAGGATAAATGTAACATGGGAACACCCGACACTGTGAAACACCAGCACTATTCATGTTAGTTCGGAAACTCAGTTAGATTTCGACACATGTCGGTCAGCTGGTTTGAAATACCATCTCTGAAGGTGGCACAGGAAGGATGAGTGGATCTCTTTCTGGCATTGGCAGTGCCATGAACTTGGAATGTGGAGCATTTGAATTATCATACACGGAATGACTATGATCCCCATTTATTGTGCTTCAGTGCCAGTCTGGACACTTCCTTATGTCTGGAGCTGCCAAAATTGAGATGCTCTGGAGAACTGAGAATAAAATAGGCTCAGATTGTAAAATAGGCACTTGGCTAGGAATCTTTTAGCCTGTGGGCATAAAGTTTTTTTTTCCCGTGACAAGCATTTGTAGCTATCAAGCTATCCCATGGCAATCTGGGATCTCAGAAACCATCAATCTAAGTTGTACAGGAATGCTTATGTTAATTTAGTTATTGTTGAATCAAAATAGCACAATAGTGGGGCTGAATAGTGAGGAGCAAGCAGGATAGAGGAGTAATTTATCCTAAATCTGGCGTGAAGTTATATTGCTGTTTGTCTAAATCAATGTCAGTGTGAAATTAATAATTGGATTGGGCCCTGTTTGCACTGGCTCTGATTCTGACTGCATTTAATTAACACTGTCTTTTCCAGGATTTGAATGTCCTCCATCATACAGTATAACTGTAGCATTTAGGGATTGGGTAATTGGTTACCTGGCATAGACTGAACCATACATAACAGGAAGGCTTCTGGGTCTGTTCTGTGCCGAGCGAGTTAATGTCAGATGGTGCAGCAGTTGGACTGCGAAAATTTTCTCAGCGTTTCTAACCTTGGAAGTTGCAGTGGCAGGAAGGAGGGTGGGGGAATCATCTGGGAATCCTGTTCTTGATTACTATCCAGTGTCTCCAATACCTCATCCTCTCCCATCCCCCAAACCTCCTCATCCTGCTGAAATGTGTCCGCATTTGGAAGTTGAGCAGGGATGGAATTGTACTCCCCTATGATACCCCTCAATGTTAAACAGCCTCTCAGTATTCACTATTAAACATCTATAATGAAGAATAATCATTTAGATCAGGTGTCAGAGATTGACCAATGCTTATGGCACAGAACCCTGGTCTAAACCTGGGCCTTGAATGGAGGAAGGGGAAGAGAAAGAAGAAAATTGGAAATTTTAGTAAAAGAAAAAATAAATCAAGATCTGGTTAGAAAATCAGAAGTGAGGTTAATGTACATAAAAATACATCTGGATACATTATACAGAGGTTGTAAATCAATGCATAAAACTAGTATTCCCCACCTCCCATCAGCTCAAGTAAATTGAATATTTTATAAAGCTATTTCCAAGTATTAATCAGGAACTGCTTACCTTAAGATGTAAATACAACTTTAAAAGTATTTCCCCCTCATTAGCTGTAACAGAACACAGCACAATTGGGAATAGTCTGGAAACAAACTGGGTCTTGCTGAGTAAATACTCTTAACATTTTGTGAGTCATTGATGTTCCTATACCCCAATGATCAAAAAGCAATTCAAAGCCTTTGTGTTTCCCACGAAGTTTAATAGTGAGAAAATGCACTTTATGGAAACACACTGTATCAGACTGAAATTACATCCACATGTGGATACATTTGATCAGGAGGGGGAAACTGGTGTTGCTTTTATAAGTTTTGATTTTTCCTCCTCCTGCGTCCTGTCTTTTGGTTCCTGGTGGTATGCTTTCTCACAACCAGGGCAACGGGATCACTTGGGGGCTTGTCACCCTCCATTGTGGCTATAATAAGCCAACAGCCAGTGTGCTTCGGTGGGTTTGGGACTGTCCTGCTGGGTTTTAGCCCCTTTTGATTTCATCCCGACATACTGGCTGCACCCCAATTCTCTGCCAAGCACTGGCACCCCCCCACCCCGAGTTTGAGGAACACAGTGACTGCAGTTCTGGGAATCCAGTACTACCAGGTACTATATTCGAGATTTATTATATTATATTTTTTATATTTTAAGTTTTCTTTATTTGCATATAATTTCACAGGTTAGCTCCCTTGTGCTGTATGCCAACTTTCGCTCATCTGTGATTGCAGGAATTACCTTGTGGTCTGGGGCATCGAATGGGGAATTTTCAGCTCTCTTTTTGGTTTTCTTCCACTTGTCTCTGGAATGGCAAATCAGTTTTGGAGCAATTCCACCAGATCCCTGGCGACCAGCACCAATTCCAGGAGAAACGGTGGATGCTAAATATTTCTATCCCCATGAGGAGGGACACGTGGCACCACATGATCGTGCTATATGTCCCATTTTTCCTCATTATTGACATAGCGACACAAGCTCCTTCTGCCCACCACCTATTGTGGGTGGGGAGGTGTTTTGGTACATAAAAGGTTTCTTAAACAACAGCAGTCAAGCAGCCCACAGTCAATTGCACTCCTGCTCCCTGTCATCTTTCTTCAGTCTGTTTTTAAAATGTGACCCTTCTTTTCAGCTGCCCCACAGACAGCGCATTCCTCCACAGCCACACACCCGAGGCTAGCAGCGACCACTATCCTCCCACTTTCACCTGGAAACTGGGCAAAGCTATTGGGTGGAAGGGAGGTCTGGCAACTGTGAAATTCTTTGCACTAAATTTACATCAAAGTGGTAAATGTTGCCTTTTGAAAAGAGACAAGACACTCTTGCTATGCTCATCCCACCGCCACCTCCTGACCAACTTTAAAAGCACTCAGCCTCAGTTGCACTGAATAAGGCTCAGGGAATTTTAAAAAGTTAGCCAGAATGGCTCGATTTCTGCCTCGTTTATGCCGCAGACCAAATTTGGATTGGCAGTGGGGGTGGGCAACAATGCTTTCATCCACTTCACCCATGTCCACATCTAGCTTTTGGTGCATCCCTGTGAATTCTGGCCAGCACCCACTAGTTAGGCCCAGTGGAAGTCAGGCTTGCTTAGGGCAGGTATGGGAATTGCATACTACGTCTTGAAAAGGCCTCAGGCTTCAGAGAGAAATGGTAATCGATCCCAAATAGCATCAAATCTTTGATCCCCTTTGGGGAAGAATGTATTTATTCAGATGATCTCTTCAGCACATTAAGGATCTCAGGATTCACCATTGATTTGCTGCATATGCCTCTGATTTGATTTGAAAGATATATGTAATATGCACTGGAAAGGGGTCAACAGCATCAAGTTTCACTGCATTGCTGGCAGGAGAGTACGGAGCCCAGGATTTTGGCTTCAGGTATCTATTTCACATCATCATGAACACCTGGGAATATTTTTTTTGCGAAATGGAAAACGCAATAACAAAATGTCAGCTGCATGTGACGTGATTGTGATGATGTGATTGCGACTGTCGTATAAGACAAGATCTGAGCATTTTGTTACATGGCTCTCCTGCTGCCCTCTCTGTTGGGGGAGGTGTAAATAAAGTTAGTTCAATAATGGCTGCCTGATGTGGGTCCACATTTCATCTTACTCAGTGCAACACACAACAGAAAGATGGCGATGAGGCTGGGGTGGAATTTTCTTTTTATGTTTCATTTCATTTGAGAAGTTAAGGACCGAAGAACATTGTGACACATTTTTGGAACTTTTAAAGTTGATTTAGAGAATGTTTGAGCAATTTGAAAGATTGCTCTGTGTGCACATCATGTTCAGGTACACGGTGAGGCAATATGATATGTAATTGAAAAAAAATGGCACTGAAGACATATTTGGGGACAATGGGAGAAATCTATCCTAACAAAGAGGACTGTGTAATTACAGACAAACGTTTCACATTGGGTTGAAGGCGAATAAAATAGGAGATGATGATAAAGCAAATGTTTTCCTTACCATGATGGGGCCAGATGCTTTTGGGGCAGTGTCTCACCAATGTTGTTCAAGAACCCCCAGTGCTTTTGAATATGTTGAAAGTAATGAAATTCTGGACTCTCATAATGGTACAACTAAGAATGATATTGCACTGTGCATTATATTCCGTCAAAGGAAGGAGTTGCTAAGTGAAACTATTGCAGATTATGGATGGAATCATCCCAGATTTGCACTAAGTGCGGTAGCGGGCGGTTAAAGTGACATTTTACTCGCCGGTCGCAGTGGCGGGTTTTCACGCTGTATCGTCCCAAATCTGCCACATTATTTATGCACTCCCGGGAAACAGACCGTTTCCATGCTGGGCGGGCTCTCATTCACCTGCCCACCATCACCCCGCCGCTGCATCACGCTGGGCGCCATATTGAAAGTCCAGCCGCAAGCACACATCTCGGTGCTTCCAGACCACCAGTGCTGCTGCACGGAAGACATGGCCCTGAAACTGAAGAAGACTGCAGCCTCCAGGTTCAGCGACGTGTCCCTTGAGCGCCTTTTGGATGCCGTAGAGGCCCGCCGGGATGTCCTCTACCCCACTCTGGCCGCAGGATGGGCAGCAACAGCACTAACCCAGAGTGGGAGGCGTTGGCAGCGGTGATCAGCACCAACACCCTTCAAAAGAGGACAGCCATCCACAAGAGGAAGAATGATCTCCTCCGTTCCACCAGGATAAGTCACTCTTCTCATCGCTCTCAACTCATACACTCACAAACCCATCACACATCCACAGGGCCCTCACTCACTGCCAGTGCAAAGGGACATCACCATTCACTCCCTCACACACACCTTAATTGTCACCACCCGCCCTCTTCCTGCCCCCACCCTGGCAGCGCTCAGCTTTTCAGCATGTATTTCATTAATTGGCCAGCCAGTGTGAAATCGCAGACAAGGGGCCGATCACAGTCGGGGGACCATTTCCCGACCACTCCCGGGTCCGCCGATTGCGTGCGCCTTGCCAAAAGGCAAAATTCAGGCCCAGGTTGCAGACATGCACCAGATCAAGGTTGTGGTAGATCTAAACCTAGTTCATGAGTCTGGAAGTACTCGAATCCGCACGTGATAGATATGGAAACATAAGTTGATATTATCGAGCAGGGAGATCAAGAGTTGTGCTCAGTCAGAGAGCAAGCAAAACAGCAGATGGAAGATGTGAGTAATAGGGCTGAAAATATTTTTCCAGTGCCTACAGTGGAAATGAAAGTTGAGATTCACAATTTACTTTCATCGTTGATACAGCTGCCGCATTTGCCTCAGAAGGAGGGTATACGAAGCCTCTAAGTCACAGTCCCTCACCCAAAACTGATGTGAAACTGACTGGTTACTCCAATAACAGTATTCCAGTGTTAGGTCAAGTTAGTGTTCGGGTGGAATATGATGATGCAAACTATTACTTGCCATTTGGTAGTAGTTGGAGAAGCAAAGTATCCATGGTAGGAAGGAGTTTGCTTAAGAAGATACGGTTAAACTGGGCCGAGTTATTTACAGTAGGGACCAATAAGAGTACATTGGACATTGAGAAAGTGCTAAGAGAGCACAAAGTGGTCTTTGAGCAAGCTGGACCAAATGGTAAACTTAGGCATCACAAGGCCAAAGTCAAGATAAAGGATAATGTACAGCCGATGTTTTGTAAGGCGAGGTCAGTGTCTATGTACAGTTAGAAGCAGTAAATAAAGACTGGATAGATTAGAAAGATAAGAAGTGTAAGAGCAGTGAATGGACTGCATCCATTCAATGGTAGCTCAGAAAACCATTGAGTCCATTCGAATTATTGGAGGTTATAAGCAAACAGTAAATAAGGCGATTGAAAATGATACTTATCCAGTGCCTATTAATGAAAATTTATTAATTTAGCCAATGGGAAGGTGTTCAGTAAGAGATATTTCAAATACATATTTGAAATTAGAATTAACTGACAAGAGCAAGGAGCTGCTTTCCACTCATACAAACAAAGGATTGTACAAATACAAAGGGTTACCATTTGAGGTGCCTACTGCTGCTTCAGAGTGTTACGGATCAAGTACTAAATGGGATGAAAGGAGTGAGCTACTTCTTAGATGATATTCTAATTAGCAGTAAGACAGAGGAAGAGCACCTTGTAAGGTTGACCAAAATCCCTGGTGGACTTCAAGAGTATGATGTCGAAACTTAAAAGCACAAGTGTTACTTCATGGTGTCGAGTGTAACATACTTGGGTCACCAGAAAGATGGTGAAGGTATCCACCCAATGCAGGGGAAGGGTGAGGGGATTTTGAAAGCAAAGAGCCAGAGCACAAAGAAGATCTTCGAACATTAGGAGGGATTGTTGCATATTATTCCAAGTTCAGTCCAGACTTAGCTAATACATTCAATTTGCTGCATCAACTGCTCAAAGGTGGGATAGATTGGGAGTGGTCTGTGGAGTGTCAGAAAGCATTTGAATAACCAGTGATACTGTTTTGATCCACCATGATCCCCAGAAGCAATTGGTTTTAGTATGCGATACTTCACCACAAGGGTTAGCTGTGGTGTTATCTGACATAATGGAAGATGAGGAAGAATTTTCCTCCATCAGGGGGCGGAGGGGGGGTTGTGAAGGGACGGGTGGGAGTGAGCGCGAATCCAATTGGCGCCCCAATCGGGTGCACGCCGCCATTTTATGTGGGCAGGCCAATTAACGCATTTGTGCGAAAGAGTGCAGAATTCTCCCTGAGGCACAGAGCTGCCTCAGGGAGATTAGTTTAAGTTGCGGAAAGTTTAATAAAGGTGAAAAAAAATTTTAAGGACATGTGAAACTATTACATGAGCTGGGACATGTCCATTAATTTTTTCAAAATTTTTTATTTAATTAACAAACCCCTCATGAAACCTCACCCTGCCCGTGGATGAGGTTTCATGAAAAATGCGAAGGCCACCTGGGCTCGTCACCTGACCGCCAACCTTAAGGTTGGATGGGCAGCATTCTTAACAACTTTAATTAATTTAATAATGACCTTAATAGTCCTTTGACAATTCGGCGGGCACGCCTGTCGAACTGACAATCCAAATGATGTGCGGTGATGTTGGGACGCACGCCCGATGTCACCGCGCATCATTTTACGCATCGGCGAGCAGCCCCTGCCCCCGCTCGCTGACAGGAAAATTCAGCCCATGGTGTGGAGAAGCCTGTGGCATATGCTTCATGTACTTTAATGAAGTCAGAGCAAAATTACTCAAAAGTTGAGAAAGAAATTAGTGATCATATGTGGTGTTACTAAGTTCCAAAATATTTGTATGGTAGGAAGTTCACTTTGTTAACTGACCACCAAGCCCTTACGATCATTTTTGGTTCAAAGAAGGGAGTACTATCCTGAGTGGCAGCATGACTTCAAAGATGGGTGTTGATTTTGATGGTCCATCAGTACGAAATGAAATGCCGTAAGTCAGCAGATCATGCAAATTCGGAAATTCTTTTGAGTTTTCCTGTGAAGGCTGATTCATGTGAATTACTTTACATACACAAATGGCGTGCTCATGTCAAAGAAGAAACTCGTAAGGATGTGGTGCTCAGTAAACTGCTCAATTATGTCATGATGGCTGGCCTAAAGTGTGTGAAGATGAGAATTTCAGGAGTATTTCACACACACAAAGTGAACTGAGTGTAGATCAAGGCTGTCTCCTGTGGGGTTCAGGAGTCATTATTCCACTAGGTTTAGAGAGGGATTGTTAGAGGAACTTCATCAAGAACACACAGGGATTGTCGACATGAAAGCAATAGCGAGAAGTATCCAAAGGTAGATAGAGATATTGAAGGTAAATAGAGATATTGAAGTGTTGGTGAAAATTTGTCAAGTGTGTCTAAAAATGAGAAATGATCCAACCAAGATTCCTTTCATTCCATAGTCAAAAATAAGAAAACCATGGGAATGAGTATATGTTGATTTCTTTGAAGTGGAAGGGAAAGAGTACGTTGTTTTGGTCAATAGCTATAGCAAGTGGATAAATGTTGAGTTTATGACCAATATGAGAAATGCCAAAACTATCTGAAGTTTTGAGAAGTTAGTTTGCAATATATGGGTTGCCAGGGGTGTTGGTGTCAGATAATGATCTACAGTTTATGTCAGAAGTGTTTGAAAGTATTTCTGAATAAGAATGGAGTCAAACACATTCTCATATTGCCATATCATCCAGTATTGATTGGTGCTGCAGAAAGAAGTGTACAGATTGTGAAGAGCTCTTTGCAGAAGTATTTGCTAGGAACATAGGACTTAGGAGCAGGCGTAGGCCATTTGGCCCTTCGAGCCTGCTCCACCATTCGATAAGATCATGGCTGATATGGATGTGGTCTAACTCCACCTTCCTGTCTGCCTCCCATAACCCTTTACTCCCTAAAAATATATCTAACTCAGCCTTGAATAAATTAAATGATCCAGCCTCCACTTTTTTTTATTCATTTACGGGATGTGGGCGTCACTGGTTAGGTCAGCATTTATTGCCCATCCTTAATTACCCTAGAGAAGGTGGTGGTGAGAGCCGCCTTCTTGAACTGCTGCAGTGCCTGTGGTGTAGGTACACCCACAGTGTTGTTAGGGAGGGAGTTCCAGGATTTTGGCACAGCGAAAGTGAAGGAATGGCGATACATTTCCAAGTCAGGATGGTGAGTGGCTTGGAGGGGAACTTCCAGGTGGTGGTGTTCCCATGTATCTGCTGCCTTTGTCCTTCTAGATGGTAGTGGTTGAAAGTTTGGAAGGTGCTGCTTTATGGGAAGGACAATTCCACAGACTAATGACCCACTGAGAGAAAAAAATATCTCCTCAGCTCTGTCTTAAAAGGAAGGTCTCTTATGTGTTTCCTAGTTCTGGTCTCCCCCACAAGAGGAAACATCCTTCTGTATTCACTGGTAAGTCACCCAAGATGTTATATGTTTCAATAAGATCATCTCTCATTCTGCTAAACTCCAATGGGTAGAGACCAACCCTTCAACATTTCAAGCTAGGCTGTAATTTCCATGTTTCCCTTTGACACAGGCTAGACAATTTTCTGTTCTCTTACCCCCACAGTCTATAACAGGCTGCTCACTTTGAGTTAGTGTTTAAACATATTCCTAGGATAAGGTTTAATTTGCTTAAGCCTGACCAATAGCAAATGAAGAGAAAAACAAGACAAACTGAAGATGAGTCATGATACATCAAGCATGAAACTTAGGCCTGAATTTTTGCTCCCACCATTTTCGCCTTTGAGGGGAGGGGGCTGGTGGTGGTGAGAGAGCTATAGAAATGGGGGCTGGTTGTGGTTTGTACATCCTTGGTTCATGGAGGCAGCTGCACATGTAAAAGCTGCTTTTCAAACAGATCCAATTTTCGTTAGTGGGATGTCCAAAACACTACTTGTGGGCTTTACACTTTTTAAGAGACGGTCTAAACTTACCGGAGTTCTTGGCGAGGTAGGATACCTTTTTGGAGAGATAATGTACCCTTTTGGTTAGGTCTAGGATACCTTTGGGAGAGGTCAAGTGCCCTTTGGGATTGTTAAAATTAGACATGAATGTGCATAAAAATTGGACAAATTCATTGGAACTGTCAAGCTGTCAAGCTGTTTAAATCTCCTTTAAATTAAAATAAAAAGTCTGTAGTTTATAAAAATATCAGCGCTTGCTATTTCATTCTTTCTGTTGACATAAGCCTGAGAGCTATTATAGGATTTGTGCTGCATGGCTGATTCTACAACCTATCATTATCACAGTGGAGCCTGTCAGTTCACAGTTTGATTGACAGCTCCAAGTCATTATAAAGTCTTTGCTATAGGGCTATGAATACAAATGCTTGTTTTTATAAGGGATTAAGTGCTTGAAGGAATTTAAATGTAGTGAATAGGCTTTATCAATGAGACTGTTTTCTTTTTAAATAGTGAAATAATCAATAAACACTTAGGACCCATGCTGAGATGAAATAAAGTTCTAAGGTCTGCCCATGATGGATACTGGGTGAGTTAGCATGGAGGGTGTAAGAGAAAAGGATAGTAGATTGGGGGCATGGGGGTTGGCATGAGTTGGCACTAAGTTGGCATAGGGGCTATAAACACCATGGGGTGGGTAGAGGGGCATAGGTTGGCATGGGGTACAAGGGGCCATGTGGGTTGGTAGAGGGGCATAAGTTGGCATAGGAGCTATGAGGGGCCATGGGATGGGTGGCATGAGGTGGCATGGGTTGACATGGATGGGGCATGGGGAGTAAACGGGGGATGAGGGAGTATGAAGGATAGGGGCTAGAGGGCTTTTTTTTCTTCCTTGTTTTTTTTACAGCTGGGACAATGTGCCGGAGCACCGAGGCTGCCTATCTGCGCACACAGCAGCACCCATGGCTGACTCCACACTGTTTCTGGGATTGGCAGGCCCAACTCCCATTAACACCCATCCCTGTAATGAAAATTAGATTATCCAAAGCACTTTCTGTCCACTTGGGACTGTGCTCCCAACTCGGGAATGAAAACTCAGGCCTTAGAGTTCAGTGTTGGTCAGAAGGTCATGATGGATAAACCACTGACGTGATAAGGAGAATTATTTGATAGGAGGTGTTGTAAAGAGACTTGGTGCATTCACATATCTAGAGAAGATTGGAGAGAGACTCCGTCAGAGTCATATAAATCATTTACTTGAAAGAGGAAATCTGATAAAGGGAGAGCATGATAAACCTCCTATAGTCCAAATTCTTCCCACAGCCCAAAGTGAAGGTCAGAAAGAAAGTGAAAGTTAAAAAGAAACTGAAAGTTTGCTGGTATCACAAAATCCACCAGTAGAGCAAGGTGAGTCAGGGTCTTTGAGTGAGACAAATCAATCAATGTCACAGTCCCAATCATTAAGTGGAGTTGTTAGTCAAAGTCAAAGTTCAGGTTTGACTAATTGGAGATGTTGAGAGAATAGAGTCAAGCTAATAGAAATGGAATCAGATACCCAGACAGAAAGAGAAAAACGCCAGATAAGTTAATTGAAAGTATGTAGGAAGGAAGAAGAAATAAATTGTTATTTTAAAAAAATTTCTAGTCAGATGATGACATTTTTGTTAAACACATGCTTGTGTTAAGGAAAAACATGTAAATTGCCCTGGAAGTATTGATCAAAGCTGAATTAAAAACAGAAAATGCTGGAAAATCTCAGCAGACCTGGCAGCATCTGTGGAGAGAGAAACAGAGTTAACGTTCTGAGTCCAGTGTGACTCTTGTTCACTCTGTTTCTCTCCACAGATGTTGTTAGACCAGCTGAGTTTTTCCAGCATTTTCTGTTTCTATTTCAGATTTCCAGCACTCGCAGTATTTTGCTTTTATTTTGGTCATACCTGTTCTGGTTGTGATTACAGAAAAATAAATATGCAACCCAGCCTGTTAAATTTTCAGGTATTGTTAATGTTGGTTTTGTCATGTTGTATTCTGGCAACTTATGTACATATACCATTTTACATTTTAATATATATGTTGTTTATTTTAAATGGGGAGGGAGTGTAGTACATTGCTTGATCTGAGCATATGGTTCTATCGCCCTCTCTGCTACCCTCTCTGTTGGGAAGGTGTAAATAAAGTTAGTTCAATAATGGCTGCCAGATGTGGGTCAAAATGTTAGTCCTACTCTGTGCAATACAAAACAATTAATTAATCTTTGGCTTTTCCACCTCCCCAAGCAGAGAAAAGTTTTCTATTGAAGGTGATGATCTTTAATTTAATAAAGGGACAATAGCAACGTGAATGCAAAATTGACTGAGGGATAGGAAACAGAGAGTAATGGTTAATGGGCATTTTTCGGGCTGGAAGAAGGTTTGAGGTGGAGTTCCCCTTTTGAATGTCTCAGTTGGAGGCATGGAGCCACTGGCAGATCTGTTTCATCTGCTGCAAGGCACCCCTTCCCCAGTGGTAAATGTGTAACAGATAACCACAGCATTGAATTCAGCCTTTACCCAACTCTGCCATTCTGCCTACTGGATTATGTTCCTTACATTGCCCTATGCCTTGGTCTCAAAAGGCTTTATAAAAATAACTTTAATCAATATAGCCTTTACTAAGGTCATACAAATTTCTATCCCCAGGAATTTTTAATTGGCTACATTCTTTAATTGTTTTCCCATAATGTAATATTATTGGGGTCGGTATTGGGACCTTTGCTCTCCCTTATATATATATAAATGATCTAGATCTTGGTATGTAGGGGACAATTTCAAAGTTTGCAGATGACACAAAACTTGGGAGAATTGTAAGCTGCGAGGAGGACAGTGTAAAACTTCAAAAGGACATTGACACATTGGTGGAGTGGACAGAGAGGTGGCAGATGAAGTTCAGTGCGGAGAAATATGAGGTGATATACTTTGGTACAAAGAACATGGAGAGACAGTATAAAATAAAGAATACTATTCTAAAGGGTGTGCAGGAGCAGAGAGACCTGGGTGTATATGTACATAAGTCATTAAAGGTGGCAGGACAAGTAGAGAGAGCTGTTTCTAAAGCATACATTATTCTAGGCCTCATTAATAGGGGCATAGAGTACAAGAGCAGGGAGGTTATGATGAACTTATATAAGTCACTGGTTAAACCTCAGCTGGAGTATTGTGTACAGTTCTGGGTGCCACACTATAGGAAGGATGTGAACCCATTGGAGAGGGTACAGAAGAGGTTTGGTTCCAGGGATGAGACACTTCAGTTATGAGGAAAGATTGGAGAAGTTGGGACTGTTTTCCTTGGAGAGGAGAAGGCCAAGAGGAGACTTGATAGAAGTTTTCAAAATAATGAGGGGCCTGGACAGAGTAGATAGGGAGAAGCTGTTCCCGCTTGTAAATGGATTGAGAAACAGAGGGCACAGTTTTAAAGTGTTTAGCAAAAGAAACAAATGCGAGGTGAGAAAGAACTTTTTCACTCAGCGAGTAGTTAGGGTTTGGAATGCACTGCCTGGAAGTGTGGTGGAGGCAGGTTCAATGAAGCATTCAAGAGGGCATTGGATGATTATCTAAATAGAAACAATGTGCAAGGTTACGGGGAAAAGGCAGGAGATTGATACTAAGTTAAAATGCTCAGAGAGCCAGTGCAGACATGATGGGCCGAATGGCCTCCTTTCTACACAGTAATAATTCTGTGATTCTGTGAAGTGTGAAAACTATGCCCATGGCTATAGCTTCCTGGACCATCTCACAGTGATATAAATAGCACATACAGTGCAGTGTGAAAGGAGTGGAAGGGAATTTTCCTATTCTGGTGCCAAAGCATCAGATCAGATTGCAGCAGGCTGTACACCTGTCACCCTGACCAACACCCATAATGTGGCTGGTTCATTTAATATATTCGGATTTATGCAGGAAGTTTTCTGGCTGATCTTGGGCTGGCAACTTGCCTGGGAGAGATGTGGGAAATTGCACGCTGATATTACGTTGTGGGAAAACAATTAAGGAATACAGCCAGTTAAAAATACCTGGGGATAGAAATTTGCACAATCTTTGTAAAGGCTATACTGATTTTTGCAGAAAAAGGCATAGGGCAATGTAAGGAAAGTAATCCAGGGCAGTCTGCCCCATAGGCAGAATGGCAGAGTTGGGTAGAGGCTGAATTCAATGCTGTACATGCAACTCACAGGGGAGGATGTGGATGAAGATCCAATTCCTTAGGCGGCCACCAGATAAACCTACCACTTGGCAGCCGCGCATGGTAAATGTACATGCCGCAAATTGACGCTGGGTTATCTGTTGCACATTTACCACTGGGGAACTGGTACCTTGCAGCAGAGGAAACAGATCTGCCAGTGGCTCCATGGTGATTCGGAACCTGTGGAGTCACTTCCTCTTACTCACTGCCAAGTAGATGTGCGGGGGTTGGAACATCTGGTTGGTGGCATCATGACAGGAATGGCCAGTCCTGGTCTGGTGCCTGCTGATTGTCCTGGCATGCCTTCTTTCATCATTTACCACTTAAAACAAAGAACTTAGATGTTTTCAATGCAACTCCCTGCATTAAGCTAAATGCCTTATAAAGGTGCACTGCACCTAGCTTCCAGTTAATGCTCTCGTGCACTTTGAGATGGAATAAA
Organism: Cetorhinus maximus; assembly: GCF_964194155.1. NCBI lineage: Eukaryota > Metazoa > Chordata > Chondrichthyes > Lamniformes > Cetorhinidae > Cetorhinus > Cetorhinus maximus. Next base: position 95,605,248 of record NC_135895.1, on the reverse strand, counting down.
CGTTGATGCTTTTGGAGACACTTTCCAGATCCTGTCTTTGTTGAGAATCTTTCTGTTCTACAGAACTATTGGAAAACGTTTCAGTGCAGCCAGTTCCTTTCTGATATTGGTGATAATGATTCTTCTGTTCCCATCATTACATAGACATTCCCACAAAGGTCTAATCTGGAAAATACAGGAGAAACATTTTTATAAGTAGATAGAAAAAAAGAGACTTTAACGCAAGGATATTAGATGAAACATGAATGAATGAATTAATTTGTGTACAAAGCAATATTTGCAAATTCAGACATTTTTTGATGAGTGTCATTGGGAAGAGGTAATTGGTGGGAGGATGTCAGGACAAGCTGTAGGGCGCACTTGCCCTTTTGAATCTCTCCTCACCTCTGCCATGTGGAGAAGAAAGAAGGGGAAGATGAGCAGGCAGCTCTGTTGTTGCCAAGGCTATGAGACAACACCAAAATAAGGGGGCACCAACCCTGAGGTATCCAGCTGGGCAGGTTTACAGCCCAGACAGACCTTGCGGGATTCTGGTTTACAGGGACTTCATCCAAGAGCTGTGCCACCTCTTTGAAAGGGACCTGAAGCCATAACCCCAAGCCTGCTTCAGCACTTTGGTTTTCTGTGTCCCTATGACTTAAAAGAGGCCCTATTGGTAGCCAATATGATGTCCACACCACATTACTAAGCCTCAAGTGGAAATCAGGGTGCAGGGAAGGGGCATCAACTCCTGCACTATTTCAACAGCCTACCCTTATTTTAAACTTCAGTATCCCTGGATACTTGTCCCTCATTTCTTCAGAAGGGGAGGTGGGAAAATCAGGTGGGAATCTGCAGTGTTTGCCCCAAGTATCCTTGGTTTTGTGGTGAGCATTCAAATATGAAACACAGACTGCAAGTAAAGTCACTGTGCAGTCCCTGCAAACTCCCCGTGCTTTGTTTGAGATTTAAGAAGAACAATTATTTTAAAGCAGCTTCTTGTGTTGGGAATTTTTGTTTCCAGTCAGAAATCCGGGGCTGGACTTTATAGCCCCCTCCCCCAACCACACCCCCACCCCCCCGCCAGGTGTGTTTTTTGGGTTGGGGGTGGCATGTAAATTATGTCAGGTACCCAGCGCACCTCCTTCCCGCCCACTCCCAACCTGTTCCCCTAACAATAATGAAGTAAACCATTGGGACTTAGTGGAGAGGAAATGCATCTCCATGTGGGGAATGGCCAAGCTGTGTTCTACTACACCAATGGTCTGCGCCACCAGGCTTTCAGCCTTACCCTGAAAAAAAAATAATATGGAGGGGTGGGTAAAGCACCCATAGGCTCTCTTCCCTTAGGCCTATTGAGGCCTTTGACTGTTGAACTAAGTGGCAATTAAGGGCCTCAATTTGCCTCCAATGCCATAAAACGCTGGGCAGTGGGACGTGGACCAGAGTTTAAAGGCCATTTTTGAAATGGTTTCTTTGAAAAGGCGGGAGGGGAAGGAAGGAGGGCTGTGGGGGCGGGATGCTGCCCTGTGCACATCGGGGGCACACCCCCACGATATCACACCCTCTTTATTTCTCCCTGCCCACCCTCCAAATCCCCGGCTCTCAAATCCCTTCTCCCCACCCCAAGATGCTTCCCTGTCCTGAATGCCTGTGATTTACCTGTCTTCGGTCACCATGGTCTTTTTCCTGGGGCTTCCATGGAGTCCCAGCAGTGCCCGCTACTGAACTCTGGTGTTGCTGGGACTGCTAAAGCTGCCGGCCAACCTGATTGGAAGTCGGACCCTCAGCCTGTTCTAGCCCACTGGCAGCCTGTTATCACTATGGGGCAGGCCGGGGGTGTGGGCAGTCCTCCCTGCTGTGAAATCCAGCCGTTGATTGGAGATATATTGTGCTCCAAGCCATTTGATCCTTTGTAAGAAAAATGTCAGAGTTTCTCAAGTTTCAAACGGTCTGTTTATTTTTCTAAAACATTCTTTTTCTAAGATGAAGTTTAAGCAGGTAGATCTCAGAGAAACTCCTGAATAGTGGAGCTGATGATTAAATTACCGTAAGCACCTAGACAATTTGGTTAGGTTACATGTCAAGATCTTAAAAAAGGTGTGCAGAATAATCTTATGTTTGGAAGTAGGATCAATGAACGAGAGCTCATGTTAACCAATGCCAGAGATGACAGTGAATTGAAAATTCCACCCCCCCCCCCCGCCACTCTCCCAAATATGTTGGGATGTGGTTTCACGGTGCCGGCTGACTTCTAGTACCTTGCTCAAGCATGAGCCTAGATTTGGTAGCCTCTGCATTGCAGAAAGAATCATTAGATAATAATCAGGAATGGGAACCCTGGCTAAATTCTTACCCCCCACAACGAACCCGGCACTGAGGCCAACTGTGGCAATCCAATGCTTTCTTGGCTGAGATAAATAGCTCAGTAAGAATCAGGAATCAAACCGGGGATCATCCTGATTTGGAAGAGTCAGTACCATGCCACACCATACATTTACCCACTGAATCAGCAGAAGAGCCCCAGGTTTACTTCGACATTAGAAATTTGAAATTTCTAATAATTTCTGTGACATGACAGTTAGAACTCTCCCTCTCTGCTTCTCTTTTCATTCTCTCTTTAGTGCTCCCTCTTTTTTTTTCAATGTGCTTTTAGCCTTCTAAATCCACATTTTAGGTCAATGAATATTAATAGAAAGCTGGAAGCTCCATTGATGAGATGTATTGATATAAATAGAATTTGAGAAAATCATGACACAATTTATGTGAGACTCCAACATGTAGGAATGAAAAGCAGCCGCTCAGAATAGTGTATTGGAAGAAAGTTTGAGAGGACTCAGATACCCCTCAATGGTACGTAAATGCCACAGGCTCTTCTCAGCTGCTGTTCACTTTGGAGTTCAGTTCACGGGGACCAGCATGCCCATCATTCTGGGCTGCAGCGGGTTTAGCACTCTTGTCAATGGCCCTTCATGCACAACACTGCTTTGGATTAGTGATTGGAAAACTGCTCTGATGGTGGTGAATTAGAATGGCTAATTTTGCACTGGAATGCAGTCTACAGTAAGGATTAAAATAATGTTAAAATTGTTATTCTAAACCATCAAGCATTAAAAAAAATTACAGACCCAACAAAAATACAAAGGGCAGAAAATCATGAGCGAAGACCCTAATTTAGGTAAAATTATAATATGATCTCTAATTGAGCGCATTTTTATTTTAAGAATCCTTATTCCACCACTGAGCTGGATTTGACTAATACTTTAAAATAACCTTTGTGTACAAGCTAGAAATGGGAATTCAAATGTCTGTTTGTAATTTTCCATGTATCTGCTCTGAATTGGTCTGTAGTTAAGAAATAATTAGCCAAAGTAATCTTGTAATGCTCAACTTTCGATATTGTGTAATGGAAAAGTTTTGTATACATCTAATTAGAATGCAAAGGTCAGTTGTAAATTGAAATTAAACGGGCTCAGACACATACAGATGATTCTGAACATGCCAGATGAACTTTTTAAAAAAAAATAGCAAAATAAGATGATATTTAGAACAGTGATTTTTTGTAAAATAACCAGGTCAGAGAGCACACATGTCTTTTGTTTTATTGTTTCTCAAATACAATATGTTCAGAGTAGGATTTATGGCAAAGTTTTTGTTTATCCTTCTACAATTTTCCATATGAAACTGCGGATAAATAATGCATCTTATACTTGTGATTTGTGCCCTTTTGGTATCTGAATTGTCAGGAGAAGTTGCAAGAAAAAGGAAGCAAAGCTATTTAAAATTCACACTGTGAGTAGAGCTCAGTGCAGCTCAGTGGATCAGCAGAGAGGTAGTGATCCTTACATACCAGGAGTTCCACATTCAGTTTGTCCTGAGTTAGCTAATTCCAAAGGGGCAGAATATTATGTTAATTGATTCTTAGGATATAGATGTTACTGGCAATGTTAACATTTATTGTCCGTCACTAATTGCCCTTGAAGAGGTGGTGGTGATTGATCTTTTTGACCGCTGCAGTCTTTGTGGTAAAGGTACTCCCATCGTCCTGTTAGGATTTTGACTCAGCAACAGGGAAGACATCAATGATATATTTCCAAGTCAGGATGATGTGTGACTTGGAGGGGCACTTGGAGGTGATGGTGTTTCTATGCATCTGTTTTCCTTATTGTTCTAGGTGAGGCAGGTCGCGAGTTTGGGGGCACGTTGTCAAACAATTACTATAGTGCATCCTGTAGATAGTGCACATTGCAGTGGTGAATGTTGAAGGATGATTTAGGGAGCTACAGCTTCAACAGCTCTCAATTAGGGGAGGGGAAATATCACACTTGATTTCCATTCCTGGTTATAACCTAGTGCTCCCTGGTGGAATGTTTGGAATGGATTGTGATTGTGAATGTTGTGTGAAAAGATTGGGCTCAGATGTGATGCAACCTGTGGTGACACTCATCGATTGGGCTCACGTGAAGAATGGCTCCTTGGACAAGATGGAGGACGGTAGATGGCAAACGTGAAACTTTAATCCAGCATAACTCAGCCTTCAGGACAGAAGGAAATGGAGGAAAGAAAAATCGGAATGGGGCAAGTGTTCCTTTTGCAGCAAAAGGCCAATACATCTGGTTGGGAGTTAGTAAGTTGTCACAACAAAATGTAACCTTATAATATCGCTTAATGAAAAACAATGGCTTTCTTGTTACAAAATTATGGAAATGTGGCTCTGGGCAGTGAAGTGTTTTAGGCACAGCCTTTGGGCCTCTGGGACCTGGGCTTGAATTCAGTGTAGACTGAGAGGTGAGGTATGTCTCCATTCACTGATGTATTAAAAGTCTCCTTGAATTGGCTGTTAGTTTATTACATGAATCAAATTTGGACAGTGTCTGTCCAGGTTTTTTTTTTGCCTGTTTCCTCCACTTTTCAGCCCTCTGCCTCCTGCTGCCCAGCTCGTGAAGTCAGGTGGCCAGTCCCATAAACATTGTCAACTCTAATTGTAAAGAGTTTTGCCTCACAAACTCATACCAGCAGCCGATATGATATAATTCAGAGAAGGATGTTGCGATTGTCTTACTACACAGGCTGTAAAATCTTTCCTGTGTGAAAGTTGTTATTAGCGACAGCAACTCAATTTCATTTACGGGTAAAGAAAGTTGTTATTGGTCCTAGCATCAGGATCTGGCATGAACCATCCAGAATATTCTCTTTCTTGTAGCAAGCACAGTACTTAATAAGACTGTAATATCAGGCAAGGTCAATAATACAGTAATGCATTTTACTGGCCATCAGTGCCATTATAAACATTATAAACATGATAAGGTACGTGTGCAAATGATTTGTATAAAGAAATAACTTGTGTTTATATACTATCTGCCATAACCTCAGGCCGTTGTAAATACCTTACAGACGATGAAATTGCTTTTGCAGTGTAGTCACCATTGCATTGTAGGCAAAGATTGACAGTTGATTTGTGCATAGCAAGGTTCTGCAAACAGAATGAGATAAATTATCAGTCAACTGTTCTTCGGTTGTGTTGGTTGATGGGTTAGTATTGTTCAGATAGTGCCCCGTGATCTTTAATGTCCACCAGGATGCGATCTTGGTTTGAAGTGACCTACACAAAGTTGGAGGACTGAGAATCGCTAGGAATTAGCCCTCGGACTCATCCACACATTCAGGATGAACTGCTGTTGTGTCTGCACAGGTAGTTCACCTGGCGTACAAATCAGTTTCAGGTTGCCTGCCCTGCCAGTCGCAGCTCTCCGTTAAATCCTGCAAACGGTGTGTGGAGTGAGCCACGGAGGGAAGTGGGAATGATCACGATGTCTGTGGAGTCAGGGAATGTTCCTGGCCCTGCAGGAAAATTTTCTTAAAGAAAGGAATTGTTAAAAACTCTTGTTGGCTTCTTAGGGGTAGCTGAAGAATTCTGAGCGGGCAGACCAAACCCCACAGTTTGGGCGCAGGCTGCCCCATTGCCAAAATGGTATGCTTTGCACCCTTTTTAAACCCGAAAAATTATGTGGTGCATATGACTTTCCACCTTAGAGTCTCACCATTAGGACTCTTAAAAATCAGCTGTAATTGGTTAAGATTAACATTAATATCCTTGTGGTTTTTGTCTGTTTGCTTCAGTTGATTTTTTAAATGTTGTTAAAATACTGTGTACTTATGGAAATTACTTTAGAGAGAACTTGGTGACACTGAGAGTATAAGGGAGTTGGATTAACATCAATAAATTTTACATTTAGAAGATCTATAGTACTGATAGCGGGAGGTTGTAGCTCTCTGCCAGACCCCCATGTTTCCATTCCTAAAACCTTATCCTGGCAGAATTACAGACCCTTGAATAATGCTGGTGGGGGGCAGAGGTGTGGCAGGGTGACAATGCCTAAGGCCGGAAGGATGGGGGAAACACAGCCAAAGTTTAAGCTCTTGATTACTATCCAGGGACCTTCGCTGTAAAGCACACTGGGTGTTTGTTGAGTGAGGACACACTTGGACAAGACTGTGATGTCCTTTGTAATCAAACGGCAAGCTGCCACTCATTGGGTCAGTCACTGAAGTACAGCTGGACCCTTGGAACCTTCAGGAGGGGAAGAGAGAAAATTAGAAAAGAAAACTCCCTTAGTAATTACCTCATAAAGATAATTTGCTGCGTAACTATCAAACTATTAACGAATCCGGATGGTGGTATCCAAGATTCTCTGATAGCTCCAAGTTTATTGATTGGACCCTGATTGAACTAATTTTAGATGTGATCGGTTATAGTCCTTATATTTTTTCCCTTATTCCTCCCCCCACCCACCCCCCCAATCTCCTAAAGATGTTAGCTATTACTGCAGTTTTGTCTTGTCTCATTTCCTCCAAGGGGCCATTGTTCACGAGAGAGTCACAATACTGAGCACCCAGCAGTAGTAATCCCATAGTGGATGCCACAGCTGAGCCTAATCCTGCCCCTACATAGCATCATGCAGACATGCACTTTCCAGCAGAGCTTACTGGATAGCAATCAGAAGTGTGAACCCTGTTGGGTAATTTTTTAACCCTAACTCAAGCCCTTCCTGATTTGTGTGGTTTAGTTCCCAACTCCGTGGCCATCAGGAGAAATCTTGGGACAAAGGTGTGTGGGGGCTATTTAGAAACCCCTCAGCTGCCTTTCTGGTAAACATTGATATCATTAAGAATGCTATGAGGAACATTTGCTTAAATAAATGCTGTTTACCTCAACCCAGTTGCTTTGTAATGGCATTTTTTGGCCCGAATGTTCCTCTGGGCTTAGGAAAACCCAATCTGCGCACTTTTTGTGGCTCACAACCTGCACGCCCGACCATGTGTGATTTCTTATGTCACTTTTGTCTTTTCACACCAGGGTTGTGATCGCAGTGAGGTTTGTGAGCTGCACAGGAGTGTGTGAGGAGCATGGATGCAGAAGCAGGCGAGTTAGAAATCCAGCCTCAGTTCTCCAACACCATATCTCAGCTCCCAGCAGTATTTAAAGCCCCTCAAACACCTCATCCCTCACCTCCCTCGACAGCCCCCCCACACACCCCCTGTGCCAGCCCATGCCCTCTCAGATCACCCATGCCACCTCTATGCCCCCATGTTTCCTCCATAGCCACTCATCCAGTCTGCACTATGTACAGTCCTCAGATTCCATGCAATTACAGTGGAAAATATTTCACATTCCTTGGGAAGATATAAACTTCTCACCATCTAATAAAAGCTCCATATCATTGATCTAAGAAAAAAATGCGTCCTGCCTTGTGAAAAAACATTGTGATACTTGTAATACTCCTATTTAGCTTGTGTCAACAAACCAGAAGCCACATCAAAGGCTCAGCCTGTTTTTACAATGTCTTGATCTTATCATTCATTCTCAGATGAATACTGTGCAGAAACCCATGAGCGCATGAAAATTAGCCAAGGATTGATAATAGTCACAGCTGTCAGGAAGGAAAGAACAGCAGGTGCTCATTGTAGATTTATTTTCAGGTGTAAACACCGTCTTTTAATCAGTCAGAGCCATTAAAATCATAGTAGAAAAGGCGACAGCACAGGCTGACAGGACATTTTGTAACATTTTTCACTGCATTATGGTGCATTTTCCATTGTAAATGCACTATAATGCATGTAAACAAATACACAAGGCTGTTGAATGCAACGGCCAACTTACCTTTAAAGGGCAGATCCTTATGATGAATCACTCCATTACAAACACATCTACATTGCAATACAGTACCCTAAAGTGACATTTGAAGGTGTGTTTCAGATTCCTTAGCAGACTTTCCATTTTCTTCATGGGGTGCTTTTAATGGGCTTCCAAACCTCCGCACCACCAGATGAAAATGGTGTGTGGGCGGAAGTCTGATTTTTGCCCCCATTTAAAATTGGGAACCTGACCTCTGCGGGACGGGTGTACGTTTTGCACACCAGGTATTCTCGACTCGCAAAAAGGCCAGGGGAACATGACGTCGGGTTGGGAATGCCGAGGAAAATTGGATTTCCTCCAAAAAAACGAGTGTGGCAATGCATGCACTCCGCACCTAAATGAAAATTTGGCCCCTTGAATCTTTTTAATTGGAATTGTAAAGGGAGCAATGAAAATCCTTATTTTATCAAATTTAGTGCATTGGTTTGGAAATGGTAATCTGCATTACAGTGAGGACGTACAGCATGGCAAAATTTCAAAATGAAGGCTGAATTATTGCAGCTCCAGCCTTCATGCAGAGGCAGTCAAGCGGTTCTCACCTATCTGTGAGAAAGGATTTGGCTGCACTTGGATTTCGTGACTGAAGGTGTTTGGAGTTAATTACCCCATGACTTGGATGAAAACTTTATAGTTCTCTTGAGCCCTAATATTATTACAGTCAGATGCTTCAAACTGCAATTTGTTATTTTTAAGTTGAGGAATTAAAACCACCAAAACCCACGGTTGTGACAGACTTTGTCACACGTTGTTTTTCCCTAGGTTAGGGTCTGCTTTGTTGGGATTCTTTATGAAAAGTTTTGCAGCAATTGTCCAGTGCCAGTTTCTTATCTATTTTAATTTATAAATATTACAAGCCTGTTACAATTCAGCCTCACTGCAATTGACTTTCCATTAAACATGTGATTTTTAGAAATCTAATGAGCCATCGCTGTGACTTTTAATTTTGCTGCCGGCTGGCTCAGTAGGAAATCATCCATCCAGTATGGCACTAAGCTGTACCGATCAGGAAAATCTGTGGTTTCATCCCTAGATGTGCTGAGTTAGCTGAATTCTGGTATGGCGCCATAACTAGCCTCAATGCCTCTTGTGTGGGAAAGGGGAAAAGAAATCAGCCTGGGTTCCGGGGCCTGATCATGTGTTGATGTTAAGTGATGCTCAATGTCCGGGTTCATAACTGGAGAGTGGCAGTTTATTTGAGATCTGCCCATATCTGTACGTTACCATCGTTAGGTGAGGATGTTTAAAAAGGGAGAGGCCGCAAGATAAAGGAGGAATATCCTGTGCCAGACTTTTACAGAGAGTCATTGAATTAACGTTCAGAAAACTCTCTATCTTTTGGGCAGGGGAGTCCAAGTTCACTATAAAAGTTGGAACAATTGGATAGAATAGCTGTTGAATGTTATGAGCCATCTATCTATAATAACAATATCATATTGAATCTTTTACTTTCTTCATGCTAGCTATAAGGTATCTTTAGAGGTTACAATTGAAGGTTATTTTTTATATAGCATAGCTTTTCTTTAAGAATTCAAAGCATCTGCTCTGCCTTCCCCCCCCAGTTTGTATCTAGATTTTTTATCTGCTGATTTATAGGTTCAGTGTGTGGTTATATCCAGTGTTTCATTTTCTTAACTTACTCTCGTTGCATTATGTATGACAAGAATGGACAATACTTGTGATCAGTGGAGGACCTTTGCAGATTATTCTGATGTTCAGTGCCTTAGTTAGGGGGAAGGGGTAGTAGGTTAGTTAGGATTTCATGAGAACATTTGGTTAAAGGCATGTTCATTACTTCCTCCCATTTGCTTTGTAACAGCTTTGCCTCAATTTCTCCTTTAACTATGAGCAATTTAATTTATCAAGAGCAGTACAGCAGTCGCAAAGGGACAACCACATACCAACACCAGCCAGGTACCCCAGATCAGTAGATGGTTTCTATTATAAGAGTTGAAAAGAAACTTTAAAATGCTATAAATGCGTAATAGGTCCATCAGTATCTGGTTAGGAAAAGACAGTTTAATTTTCCAGGTGGAGACTTGACAAAAGGACTTGATTCAAAATGTAAATGTCCTTTCTAGCATTTGAGTGTTTTCATTGTTTTTTTACTAACTGATCTCCTGTGGTCTGGTGTGTGATAAGCTGAAGGATACACTATTAAGAACAAGAAGTCATACCATGCAATGCATATGTGCTATTCTGTTGCTCAGGAGGAGCTGCATTTATGATGCCTTGACTCTTGAAGGCTATAAATTCTAAAATCAATTTCAGAGTGATTAACTTAATTTGAGGCTCATGGTGTAAAAACTGAAAGAATAAAATAGTTCCTTCTTCTTCACACTATCCATAATTGTGTTTCAGTAACAATGTACTCTGCCTATAGCTAGTATGCTGCATAAATCTTTTCATAAACATTTGTTTTATATTTCAAAGTGCAAACAAATGAAAGCGTGCTTGCTGTAAATCATCTTTCTTTGTTGCTTCCTTTAATGGATTTTCTCTTAAGCAAAAATAGTAATTAATAGTTTTAGTGAAAAACATTTTGCACAAAATAAAGTTACTCTGCCATCTTGTTTTCAAATCATTTGGAAGTATGAAGAAATAGTCAAATCCTGTGACAGGCCGAGGAAAGACTAAGTTCAGTACTTAAAAAAAGAAAATATTTTGTGTAAACAGTGATTGCTTTGGATTTTCAGTAAAAATAGTAATTACAAGTGAGTTAGCTTAATATCTGTGGTTGGGAAGAAGGCTGAGTCTTTAATTAAGTATGAAATGACCATGTGCCTAGATAAAGAGAAATTGTTACAAGTTGCCAGCAAGAATTTCCAAAGAGATGTTTGTGCTTGACGAATTCTTTGAGGAGTTAAAAAAACATGGTAGATGTTGCAAACATGGACTTTAGGAAAGCCTTTGTCAAGGAATCACACAGGAAATTAAAGGGGATGGAATTAAGGGGAGGTTAGCAAATCTAATTAAATTTAAAAATTGTTAAAAGGGAGAAACCAGAGAGTTGGAGTTAAAGTCAGTTTTTTGAGTGACTGGAAGTTGGTTGTGATGTCCCATAGTGTTGAGTTCTGGGACCACTTAGATATGCTATGTGTATCAGCAATTTAGTTACAGGACTAGAGGGAACGATGGCAACATTTGCTGATGATACCAGAATAATAGGTATAGTGAATTTCTTAGAAGCTAATAAGTGGCATAATATTCAGGTATGAAATAATGCATTTTGATAGTAAAAACCGCACTAATAAAACATTGTATGGAAGTAGCATGGTGCTGTGGGAGGGCAAGAGGGACTCGGGGCACAGCTTCACTAATGAAGGCAGCATCTCCAGTTAAGTAAGGAGATAAAAACAGTGGATGGAATTCTGGAATATAAGAGCCACGAAGTAATAATGAGCTGATATAATACCTTAACAAGACCTCAGAGTATTGTGTGCAGTATTGGACTCCACACTTTAAGATGTATATTGAGGTTTCAAAGAGCTCTTCAACACAGGTTCACTAGGATGCTGTCAGGTATGAAGAAATATAAATCCAAAGAAAGACTTGAAAAATTGGACCTTGCTTTGTAGCACAGTGTCGATCACATGACAATGTAATATATGTGTTTATAATTATCAAATAGTGGGACAGGTTAGATAGAAGCTGACTTTTCCCAGTAGCTGACAGGAGAAACTTCTTTACATGGAGAGTAGTGATGATGTGGAATTCACTTCCAGGATTAGTGGTTGCGGCAAAAACTATTATGGTAATTGCCACCTAACCTGCCCAGCAGGAAACCAATGGGATCAGATTGATCACTCGTTTTATACCCTGCTCTATTTTCCTTTTCATTAGCTTCCATTGACTTCAATGCAAACAGGCAGCTGATCTGATCGTGTCAGTTTCCTAATGAAATGACGCTCATGTCATCATTCAAGATTAGATTGGACAGGTGGATAAAGAAAAATGGGTTCAGGGGATATGGGAACAGGGTGAATAGGTGTGACCAGAATTATTTGCTCATGTGGAGGGCAAACACTAAATGGCTTGCCTCCATGTTGTAACTTCTTTGTCTTCCGATGTAAATTATTGGGCAGGATATTAAGCTCGGTGGGCAGGTGCGCGCCTGACCCGTCTGAGTGCAAAATGACACGCGATGACGCGACGGGCGAGTGTCCTGACATCATCCCGCAGTCCTGCAATATTTCATTTGGCGGATCAGCAGCGCGCCAGATCAGCAGCGTACCCACCAACAATTAAAAGGCCTGTTAAGGCCATTAAAAAGGTAATTAAAGTCAGAAGTTACGCTGCCCGTCCAACCTAACGGTTGGCGGGCAGGTGAAAAGGCCAAGTGGCCTTTGCACTTTTTAGGAAACCCCATCCTAAAACAAATAAAAATCAAATAAAAATTTTACACTTGAGCTAAAAACATGTTCCTGCTCAGGTGACAGAGTCACATGGGGGGACATGTTTTATGAGGTTTTTATTTTCTTTATTTTTTTTTTAACAGCGCTTCATTCACCTCCCTGTGTCAGCTCCGTGCCTCAGGGAGATTATGAAGTGCTCACTCGCACACATATGCGACGTTCGTGCTTGGCCCGCTTGCCCTCCTCCCTGAGCGTTGCCACTCGTGTTCCACACTGGGCAGGCCTTAATCGATCCGCCAGTGTGAAGCCGCAGTGTGGTGTCGATTGCAGGCGGCAGTCAACTTCCCACCCACCCCTGCCAAGCCTGCACACCAAGGGCAAAAATTCTGCCCATAATCTTTTTAAATTTCCAGTATCAACAATAGAGAGCACAAAGAAGTAATCAATCCTTTTCTGTCTCTTACTGAAATAGGCATTCTTTCCAAAGTAAAGTAAGCACTTGATGATAAATTTTACATGAAAAACTTTTTAGAATTTATTCTCCAGCTTGTTTTCAAATCACTTGGAAAAACAAGAAGATTAGGAATCTTGTTACAAAGCATGGAAACATATTTTAAGTCGGACAGAGACTAAGTCACACTGACGGGCGCTGAGAAATTCTGCGTGCATTCAGATTGCAGCATTATGGAAATTGCAGGCACAGTTTCTGGGAAAAATATCAAGTTCAAGTGAGGGCCTTTGAGAGAGGCTCAGGTCTTGAATTTAAAACATTAACGAGGTACTCAAAGATACCAATGACAATTTGAGAAAGAAATTGTCACATCGATTTTTAATAAACCTTTTGAGAGGTTTGACTGATTTGGTTTCCATATGTTTTTGATTTGTCTGACCCTTCAAGCTTCTGATTTGTTGTGGTCTAAATGATTTTGAATTTATTGTCGAGTGATATGATTGGTTCACCTGATTTCATTACACAGATGTACCGCTTTCAATATGTCATAACTGAATTTCCATTGGTACTCCTCACAATAAGTCAGAAGCGATTTGTGCTATTCCGCTGATTATTTGGGCGGGATTTTCATCACGGAGGCAGGAATCGAGAATCGGGAGTTTTCCTGATGTTGAGATCCTGCCCTCTGGCCTGGCAGTGCCGGGTGGTGGGATTTTCATCTGGTAGAGCTGACCTAGAGTTGGGCCTGCTACATCAGGCAGAGACAGGTCAATGCTGAGATGGCCAGGTTAAAAGGACCACCTCTCTTCACAGAGACGTCGGGCGGAATTGTCCCAGATTTGCACTGTGCGGTAGTAGGCGGGTAAAACGACGTTTAACTACTGTGCTGTGGTGCTGTATGCGAAGCCTGGCGCTGATGCCGCCTGAAGCAAGATAGGCAAACAAACCTCGAAGACCCCAGTGAAGTGTAGCTCGTCAGGTGCATGTCACTTATGTGCAGCTGTGAAACACGTCGGTGTGAAACGATGGCAAAGGGGGTAAGGGGTAGGGATGAGGGGGAGAGAGAAGTAGTGTGGTGACGGGTGAGTCTGGTGCTCTAGCCTCATAATGAAATGCAAATGCATTACAAAGAGGTTCTCGACATCTGATGCCGGGTAACACAGCCCGCCATCGATGGGCTGAGCGGACGATTGCAAACTGGCTTCACGATATTGTGAAACCAATTTCTGGCCTTCTCGCCATATTGTCCGCTCATGCAGCCGAGCACACCCAACGCCAGCGGGCACGGACGATTCCACCCATTGGCTCAGTTCTGCAGATCAGTGTAAAGCCTGCTCACCCTCACCCCACTACCTCTCTGTCCCTCTCATCCCTACCCCTTACCCTCTTTGCCCCTCTACCCTCCTTTATCCCCTTCAGCCCTCCTCAATGCCCCTCACCCCTCCTCAACCCCCCTCAACCCCCTCACTTCCTTATCCCCCCCAATCCACTCACCGTGTATCCACTATAAACAGAATTCATGCGCCCTATAATAACATTTGGAAGTCTTTTGAAAAGCTGATAGGGCAGGATTTTACATCCCGTGGGTGGGCGCGTGCCCGACCCGATCTGGTGTAAAATAGTGCGCGATGACATCAGGCGAGCATCCTGACATTATGGTGCATTTTTGGCCGGCGGGTGTGCACGAGAGTCGGCACTGCACCCGGCGACAATTAAGAGGCCAATTAAAGCCCTTAATCAATTAATTGAAAGCTACTTTCCTCTGCCCGTCCAACCTTACGATGGGCAGAGGGGTGAGCGAATTGGCCAGGCAGCCTTTTAATGCTTTAGCAAACCTCATCCACAGGCGGGATGAAGTTTCCACAATTAAAAAATAAATATAAATTTTTGGGCAGAATTTTTTCTTCTGCTTATGTTATTGTGAGTTAGCCCCATTTCGGGACATTTTTTTCTGATTTTAAAAATCTTCTTTTTTCGATGTAAAAAATTTTCAGCTTCCTGAGGCAGCTCCCTGCTTTCAGGGAGATTTCAGTGCATGCCCCACACCAACCCCCCCACCCCCGCATGTGCAGGCTTTTACACTTTGCACTCCTCCCGCCCCCACCCCAGCAGCACTGAGCCTTTCAGTGCACCTTTCCCGCTGGCTGGCCGTTAATCGGCCAGCCAGCGTGAAATTGCGATCGGGAGCCGATAGCGGGTGGCGAACTGTTTGTCGGCCGCTCCCAGGCCTGCCCGCTGTGCCCGCCCGACAACCCTAAAATCCTGCCCATAAGTCTGTCAAGATAAACAAACATTACTTGAAAGGGCATTTAATCCTTTTCAGTATCTCATAAAATTCTGTCAGAGTAAACAAACTCACAGTCCACTGGTCAGCCGTGTAAACAAAACATGCAGAGCAAAATCTGTTGGTGTGTTGGAAGGCAGCCAAGCTATCAAACTGACATTTCCCTGAACAATAGTGTTGCAGAGCAGAACCCATTAAAACCTTTGAGGACAACTAAGAGCTCAGATATCGGTCAATGCTTTCAAACACCCAAACAGATGGCTGAGGTGTTCTTTAAAGATTTAGTGAAAGCCCAGGAGGAGCATGAACACATAGCTCTGGAAATGATACTGGATGACACGTTCCATATTATACAATGCAGCGTAGTATTTTATCCAATGGATGACTATTCTAATGCATCTGAAGATTTTTCCACTTTTACGATACTGTATGGGTGAGTTAGTTTATTGTTGACGGCACCACAACTGACATCAATTTTAGTCTCACTTAAATTCTGCACATGCACTTTCCAGTGTGAGTCACCAGGTGTCAACTAGAAGCCAAAGTCCTGGCTGGTCTGTTTATTGCCTCCCTAGCTCGGGTGACCTAGGTTAGTTTTACTGTCACTCTGTCTGAAGTAAGCTAACTCAATAAAAAGCCTCTACAAAGCTGGAGTCTTATCTGTTTGTGTGCTGGTGCAAATGATTTTAAAAGATGCCCGTGCATTATTCCATGTTGGATACTTGTGGAAGCTGAAGAAGATGCAGTGACTTGCACGCTAAATTGCAAACAGAAAGAACAAGACGATAAACATCCCGCATTCGTGGCAAGCAACCCTTCTGAAATCCCAATGATTGGAACTCCATGTTTGTTTTGAAGCATTTAATAAAACAGGAAGATATAATGCACAATCAGTCCCTCCAATTGTAACTCATTATTAAATGAAATAATGCCTGGTAGTTTCCAAAAGATTGTGCACCCTGTCTTTGGGAAGATGGGCATCTTTTGCCCATTTAGCACCAACAGAGGTAAGCATCCATCTTCTGTACTTCAGTTTCTACTTATTGTTTTTTTAAGGCTTTTTTAAAGGGGATTTTGAGTAAGATTCTATTTTTTTGATTGTAATTTTTGCCTGGTGGCTGTAGTTTAGGGGATAGGTACAAGGTCAGTTTTCAGACCAATGCTGATGTCCCTGCAGCCACAGACCACCCAGGCATGAGTTTTTTTACATTCTGCTTTTTGAATGACATTGAGACCGATTCAAACCAACCTTTAAAACCACTTTTTCCAAATTCTGACTCAGAAGAAGCTGGCTCCCACTCTCAGTGAAGCCAGGATCCCAGCTGTGCGCATTTTGCCCACAGTCAAGGACTTTAATTATTTCATTTTCAAAAAGCACACATGGCCTGTTCTTACCATCCAGGCCCAGGTTGCCTTCAGTGTCGGCAGAAGATAGAGTCCTGGTTGGAATAAGGCACCTGATTCAAATGCCTGCAACTGGTCAGTGGAAAATGGCCTGGGTGCATATTCTGGCTACTTCCTCCTGCTGCTTGAATCTTTGTACTTGTTGGTGGGTTGTAATCCTTACAGAGATTAGTCATTGTTTGAATGGAGATTTTGGTTATTTGCATATCAAGGTATGTGTTTTTAGTAGTTTGAAGCTCGCCGGTCTTTAGGGTTACAAACGTCTTTGTAGGATCAAACTGACTTCTTGTATTTCTTATGGGGTTGAATATTTTGCTTTCAAAATGATAAAGCGAAATCCATGAAACATGCATGAGACACAATGAATAAAGGTTAACATACAAAAAGACTTCTAATTATATAGCACCTTTCATGACATCCAGTCTGGACATGTCAAAGTTTTTTTTACAGCCAATGAATGAAGTACTTTTGAAGTGTAGTCAATGTTGTAATGCAGAAAACGCAGAAGCCAATTTATACACAGCAAGCTCCCACAGACAGCAATGTGCTAATGACCAGATACTCTGTTTTTGTGATGCTGATTGAACAATAAATATTGGTCAGGACACCAGAGATAATGCTCCTACCTGAAGTAGTGCCTAGGGATCTTTTATAAACACTTGCGAGGGCAGACAGATCGCAGTTTAAGATCCCATCTAAAAGATGGCACTTCCAATAATACAGCACTTCCTCAGTACTGCACTGGACTGTCAGCTTTGACTTTTGAGGTCACAAGTCTCTAGAGTGAGACTTGAACTCATCACCTTCTGACTCAGAGATGAGAATGCTACCGAGTGAACCACAGCTGACACCCTTGTGGGTGAGCCTTGCTGGGTATACAGCAATCTCTCTCAGCCTTACTCATTTTCCTCAATTTTACTATTATTCCTAAAATCTTTGCTATTACTCAGGTTGTTGCTCAAAACTTACCTCTCTCATTTCTCCTAAGCTTTAAATATGCTATGTACATGTTGCTCCTGTTGCCCGCATTCTCACTGTGTTGTAAACATGACTTGGCACACTTTTTCCTACTCTAAATTCCTCTTTGCTAAGACTTCATATCATGAAGCTTTAGTGCTACTTGGTTGTAGTGTCCCTACCTCCACCTCGGCTGACCTCAGTCAACTTGGCACAGAAGCTTTGAGGGGATAACTATGAGGATTTATTGGGTTAGCCCCTGAAATCAGAAGACCTAAATAGCAGCTTGCCCCTTCACCTAGGTTTCTCGATTAACAAGTAAATCCATTGCTCACATTATTAGTCCATTACTTGCAGACAGCAGATTATGGAATGACCACTGTCGTTTCATGTGAAAGCTCGCTTTCCCTCTCTGCACCATCCAGCTGCCAAGTTTTTGCTGGATGGACATGAATTCAAACATAAAGACAGTGAAATGACTAGGGACCAACACCACGTGGTTGGAATATGTGGACTTGTTAAATCTGTGAGAATATGAGGAGATCAAAGTATTGGCTTCAGTACTGACTTCAGACCCTTGAGATGTAACCATTCCCTTTGCAGCAATGTATTATGTATTGATAAAGTTGGGGAGAAGATTTCACAGAAGGCACCTGATTTTTTTTTAGTTGAACACTGAAAAGTCAGCTAAAAGCAAGGAGATCTTTACCCTATTCTCACAGTATCACACAGCCCCCTTTTGGAATGAATTTGGATGTTTCAATGCTGTACACCACCGATCTCAGTTGCAGCTTGCAAAAACCTCAGGTCTGTTTGAAATTATTATTTGAAAGCCAGAAAGCAGTTGCTTCTTGCTGAGGGCAGTGCAGTTTATGTTACACAGCAGTGCTTTTAGATTTTGATTTTGTGTAGCAGAGAGGCTGTGCTCAGCCCCAGTGAGATAATGCAGTTTATGCATCTCACATTTAAAGAGTCTGGGTAATGCATTTGATGCTGCCCTGGAACATAAGAAAACACGGAACAAGAATAGACCATTTTGTACATTGAGTCCACTGCCTTCAAAGATCATTCTACCCACTCGAGTAATCTACCCAACCCATTTCAGCCTAAGTACTGTTGGTGATAATAGTAGGCAAACACTTACATAGGACTATGTAGAATTACACAGGCCCTGATATTTATTGGGGTGCCGAAGGGAGGTGGGGAGCAGAAAGGGAATAGGCGAGCATATTTGCTGAGGCATAATGGGGTGGGGGGCAGGGGTGGGCAGTGGGGTGGGTGGGGCAGCCCCAGAAGCCCTAGGAACATAGAGGTCCTATTGGATTTAAAGGCAAGACCTCAGAATGAGTAAGACATTTGATAGGTCAGCTGTTGCTGGGTGGAAAAAGCGGTTGAAGTCTACACCTGTGAATCGTTTGGCTGGTGGAGGGAGACGGAGAGTGTGGTCTCAGAGTGCAGCAGTGAGGAAAGAGAGAGAGAGAGAGATAGAGAGAGAGAAAGATTGTGGCATCGGAGCTAGGGGGTAATTGGATGATTGTGATGGGCTGGTCGATTGTGGTAGAAGATTTTTGAAGAGCCAGTGGGCTGGGGGAGGCACTCCTGCTCCTTTTGATTCACAAGCCATGCTGTTAAAAAAAAGAGTTAGCCTGCTGGATCCAGCTGCTCCTGGCTCCTTTAACAGTGCTAACTTAAAATAGCTGCAAACTCTGAGGAACAGAGCCTCATTCTTCTTCAGTTCTCTAGCTGAAGGCAGTGCACCACAACTTCCATGATTAGGGTAAGGATGCAGGACCCAAATCCTCCCCAGCTGGGGCAGGATCAAACCCCATGCTGTTGACATCAGCCGTCCAAGCAACTGAGCCAACCAGCTCCCCAAGTCCAAGTTGCTGTGGCAACTTTGACATGCATGTTGTAGCCTGGATAGCGATAGTAGAGGCTCCAATTTCTTTTTATTACATGGCTGACTGGGAATCTCTCTCACTCTTGGCACCTGCCATTGGCGTATATTGGAAGGATTTACAAGTTGATACTGAGCCTGTTTGGCTACATTACAAATGCACCATCCTTGGCCATCAGGTCCTGGAGTGCGGCTTGGACCCAGTTTCAGTCTCAGAGGCAGGGGTACTACCACTGCGCCACAAGGTTACTCGCACACTCCCAAATCTGCTACAGTTAAGTAGGCATATTTGCAGCAGGTTGGGGTCAGATTTCACATAGTTATCAATTTAACCCCTTCCTCTACTCAACTCTTTTCCACTTGTCGTGTAGGGTCCGGGTGTGGGGATTAAACTGTCTCCCACGGAGTCTACAGCACTGACACAGAGCATTGTATCCAATAGGTCCATGCCAATTTCATGCACCACACAGGCCTCCTCCCACCCCTCTTCATCTCACCCTACCGTATCCTTATATTCCTTTCTCCCCCATGTGCTTATCTAGCTTCTGCTTGAATGCATCTGTACAATTCATCGCAACTATTCCCTGTGGTAGAGATTTCCACCTTCTCACCACTTTCTGGGTAAAGAAGTTTCTCTTGAGTTCCCTATTGAATTTATTAGTGTACATCGTACATTTGCAGCCCCTGGTTTCACCCTTCCCAACAAGAGCTAACATCTTCTCTAAGTCTACCGTATCAAGCCCCTTCAGAATTTGAAAATCCGTTACTAGGTCACCCCCTCGAGGGAAGGTTCTATATAAATACACCATAGCTCTCATGATGGTTGTTTCTCCTATGCCATGCTGGAGCCATTAGGCAATCAGATTAGGCAAAGGAGCAACATTTATGTTGCACCTTTGACATGAAACATGCCTTAAGAGATGAGGAAATATGGATGCCAGGCCCAAAGATATTAAAAGGGATGATCAAATGCTTGGTCAAAGAGTAAGGTCTTAAATGAGGAGAGGCATGTGGAGAGGAGTAGGGGTTTAGGGAGGGAATTCCAGGATGTGAACCTTAGGCAGCTAAATGCACAGGAGATATGGTTAAATTGACTAATAGATTTTATGTTAATTACCAATTGTTGAAAAAATGTTAACAAGTCAGATATGTATCCTGTGTCAGATGTGAAGATTAATCAATGGATTACACCTAGCTAAACTACCTGGGTATTCAATTTCTGCAAGCAATTTCCTGGCATAATTTTGGAAGAAGGTCCATGGAAATTCGGGAGCAACAACCTAAATATCATCTACACCTTTTCACTGCATTTCTGTGGATCTTCCTTCAAAGTCAAGGTGGATGACCGTGAGAAGCCCTATGAAAATTCAACTCCCTCGTTCCTTTCATGTAACAATTACTGCTATAACATATAACATACACTGACTATTTTATTGTATTATAAATACTTATGATGTAGTTATAAGAAACACGGTTGGTTTATATTATAACTTCTAAATGGGGTTTTATATAGGTCACATATCATAAAACATATACTGATTGTGTGTATGAATAGATATAAATTATAAGTACCTTATTTGACTAAATATTCTCCTTGGGGCTGACATGCCTGCCAATGGAACTCAGAATCAAGTCAACCATTTGCAGCAGAGTTGGTAATCTGATACCGAAACCAGGCAATTTATGACACTACTGATTACTGTTGATGATTGACTAGCTAGCCCATCTCTAATGGAACCTGGAGGGGTAGACCTGTCTTTAGAGGTTGGGATTCTTCTCACTTATCTCCAAATAACCCTGCAAACTAATGGCCAAGATGAAAAATTTTAGCAATGGGAAGTCTACCAGTGCCCTTTGATGGTAGATGGTGCACTTTTAGCTTATTAACAGAATCCAATGCAAATTTAGGTATCCCTAAGCACTGACTATGTTGACCTATGCTTTTCAGACTTAGGGATGTGGGGTGTGTACTGATTGGGAGAGAATTTGGTCCCCATATTAGACAGACAGAAATGGTAGCATGGTCTGGACACTCCAAAATATAGTGATGGATTTCTCTGTGTGTCAGACATATAAGGTAGAATTTAATGCCCTCCCCCAAGGTGAGTTTGGTAGCGAGGGGGCATTTAATCAGGCGGGAGAATAGTGGGCGGGGACCTCACCACCTTCTCGCTTCTGCCTTGATCAAGTCCAGGATGGGAATGCTCGTGGACAACTTTCCCGCCCCGCCACCAATTGAAGCCCTTAAGTGGGCATTAATGTCCGCTTAAGGGCCTTATCCCGCTTAAGGGCCTTATCCCGTGTTAACCCAGCGGCGAGTGGGGGACTTAGCATGCAGGAACCCCATCCTACCATCACTCAACTGTGGCCTGGGCCCCTTAGTGATCCTGGGCCTTGGGTGGGTGGGTGCATTACTGGCAGTAGCCACCACTCCCCTGCCTGCCGCTCACCACGCCCCTAGCTGTCGAGGAAGCTGCCGCCTTGAGATTGGCTGGCAGCTCTTCGGATGGGGGTTGGTGGGTGGATTTGTGCGATTTGTGCGATTTCCGCCCCCCGGGGTCTTTGATCCCTGGTGATGCTTGCTGTTGCCCAGTTAAGTGCCGATTCAGGCCTTCTGAAAGGAGGCGATGCGGGGGTCTCACCAGTCGGCGGGTGAGAACCCAGTCGCCTCCATTAAATACTGTCTATAGTGTGACCAAAATATATATAATTTGAACCTATTATATGTAAATGTGCTGCTTTTAATCACTGTTAGCATATGTATCATAATATTGGGATTAACATTTATTATCATGTATTATTAATTTTATACGATATGAAATATGAGTGGATCACCATGGCATTGCCGATTCGTGAGTTGCTATTATACAATGTGAACCCATTAAGACCAGAAAACAGCTGTTGCTTCTGTGCCCAACAATGCCTCCTTGATTTATTAGATCAGGTTGCCAGATGTGGATAGCTAGCTGGCCATGCATGCAAGCATGGTGTACCTGGAACCTAGGGTGTCCATGGGCTTGATGGAGGCTGTTTGTCTGTCTGTGAAAGAAGTGGGAATGGTGCTAGAGCCATGGCTATTGGCAAGTCAGTGGTTTTCTTTTTGTAATTTCTTTTTTACATGCCTTTGTTGTAATCAGACACAATGACCTCTATAGTTGATTGTCTGACCTACAGTCCCATTGAACGAGGCACCCTGCCAGAACATTAACTCGTTTAATTTACCTCATTGTGCTTTATAAAAATATAGCCTAATATCTTAGATGCATTATGATTGACAGAAGTGCTTTAAGATACGATTTAGCTCATACCTTGTACCTTGTCCACTAATAAGAGTAAAGTTATAAATGTGTGGCATCTTATTGAAGTTTTTGATTTTGTTTCTAATTTCACAACTGCAATATTCTTTGTTGCATATAATTCTATTCAGTATATTGAAGTTGGATAGAACATTTATGAACTGAAAGACATTTATTTTTAGCAGTGATCTTGGATCAGACATAAGTAACTTCTGCATTCTGAATGGATCAATGTAATGTAGAGAAGAAGTCCAAAACTAGGAACTATGAATATAAGGTAGTCACTAATAAATCCTGTAAGGAATTCAGGAGGATTACCTTTACTCAGAGAGGGGTGAGAATGTGGAATTGCTGTCTCATGGAATGGTTGAGGTGAATAGCATAGATGCATTAAAGGGGAAGCTAGATAAGTGAGGGAGAAAGGCATAGAACGATATATTGATATTGTAAGATAAAGAGTGGCGGGAAAAAGCTCATTTGCGGCATAAACACTTGCATAGACCTGTTGGACTGAATAGCTTGTTTCTGTACTGGTCTCCTACATTCTATCTTGCATAAACTTGAGGTCATCCAAAACTCTGCTGCTCATGTCTTAATGCGCAGCAAATCCCATTGCCCTTTCATCTCTGTGCTCGCTGACCTGCATTGGCTCCCAATCAAGTAGCTTCTTGATTTTAAAACGACAGCCTTGTTTTCGAATCCCTCCATGGCCTTGCCCCTCCCTATCTCTGTAATCTCCTCCAATCCCACAATCCACCGAGATATCTGCTTAGATATCTTAGAATTAGATCCTCTAATTCTAGCCTCTTGTGCATTCTCAGTTATAATTGCTTCACCATTGATGGCTGTGACTTCAGCTGCTTAGGGCCTGAGCTCTGGAATTCCCTCCTCACATCTCTCTACCTCGCCTTCCTCCTTTAAGATATCTCTTAAAACCTACTTCTTTCACTGAGCTTTTGGTCATCTGACCTAATACCTCCTTATTTGGCTTGGTGCCATACTTTGTTTTATAATGCTCCTATGAAGCACCTTGGAATGTTTCATCACATTAAAGTTGCTACATAAATATAAGTTGTTGTTGTAAAATTCTCTCTAATATATTTAACTTAAGGAACTTAAATTAACAGTGTTAAGAATGTCACTGGCAGCTGTTCAACATCTAAATAGTCACATATGTTTCATTGTGTTCTTTAATGAAATGTTTTTGTTACAATATTGATTTAATAGTATGTTTTCATCACAAATTGTAAATTTTTTAAATAAAATTTTATTTCAAAGATAATAACTGAGCTAATATCGGCCAACATTTGGGTTAATGAACCTTTCAACATTTATACCAGTTTGCTAGTTCCTTGAGGAGTATTAAAAGATTGTTACTGGTGTTGCTATTTTCTCATTACTCTAATAACATCGGCCCAAATCCTGCGTTCAGGGTCGGAACCCCTATTACCGACCCAGATCAGACAAAAAAAATACACACTTACCAATCTTTCAGCGCAGTCTTCTGGTAGAGGATAACTGCAGAATTCAGTCAGTGCAGGAAACCTCGGCGGGAGCAGCGGAGAGAATCCGCGCAGAAACCACACCCCCTTTTTACAGCACTAACTGCCACATTCTGTAAGTGGAGTTTAAGTGCCCCAAAGTTTGTCTGAAGACCTACGGAGAGAAGGCAAGTGTGTAAGGGGGTGGGGTGGAAAGGTAAGGGGGTGGGTGGATGAGGGGGTAGGGTGGGTAAGGTACGTGTGTAAGGCGGTAGGGTGGGTGAGGGGGTAGGGCGCAGAAGGTAAGTAGGTAAGGGGATAGTGTGGTAGGTGGGTAGGGTGACGGGTGGGCAGGGTAGCAGCGTGTCAGCTGGGTAGGATGCTAGGTTATTAAAAATTCATTTACAGGATGTGAGCATTATTGCCCATCCCCAATTGCCCTTGATAAGGTGGTGGGTGAGCCGCCTTGAACTGCTGCAGTCCCTGTGGTGTAAGTACACCCACAGTGCCGTTAGGCAAGGTAGTAGGTGGGAAGGGTGGCAGGTGGACGAGTGGGTAAGTGAGTCAGGGGTATACAGGTTGTGTTGGGAGGAGTTGTTAGGTTGGGGGCTAGTCAGGTTGGGTCAGGGATGTTTTATATTCGTCGGACTGGCTGCGGAATGATTGTTGAGACATTGGGATGTCTAACATTCTATTAGATATAACTGAACCATATAAAGATATACATGACTAGGTGTTACTCTACTGAAGCTAGGAACACCCCCCCTCCTCGACTCTTGGTCATGTGTCTCATCATTATGGGAGGTGCTATTTACACAGCTCCGTACATTAACCCTTATAACCATAATGCAATATCTCCTCCTAGTCTTTGTCCACACATTTTTTTACATTCATATTTACATACTACCCCATCTCCACCAAGTTTCTGACTTCACAGATTCAGTCTGTCAGGAGGCTTCACAACTCTCCCTGTTCGTGTTCATGATGGACTTGGAAAATCCGTTGTCTCTCTTTGACCTTTATCTTGACTTGGACGGTCTTCATTGAGAAATGCAGTATCTGGTTCTTTGTTAATTTCTGACTCAACGTCTGGTTCTTTCAAATGTATGAGTAACTGTCATCCTTGATTGTCATCTCTCTGGACTATTACTCCTTCTTTGGTCCCTTACCCATACCTCGTCTTCTTCCATCAACCTGGGTAGGTTCCTGGTATGGTACCTCTGATTATAGTTGGAAGCCTGTTGTTTTCCATAGACCGCTCTTGTTCTTGAACTCTTCAATAATCCTGGAGTTCTAGCCCTGAAAGTAATTTCTAGGGTAGGATGGGAAGTTGTGTTCTGAGATTTTTGGTCATCAGCAGTTCTGACGGTGCCGACCCATGTTGCAGTGGAGTAGGCCTGTACATTAGGATTGCCATCGGAAAACCCTCGTTCTTCTTTCAAAGGGCTTTGAGGGTGTGGATGCCCCTTTCAGCCTCGCCATTGGATTGGGAATATCTTGGTGAACTTGTGAGATGCAAAAACTCATAGTTATCGGTGAAGTTGGTGAAGTAGTTGTTGGCAAATTGTGGGCCATTGTTGAAAACACCTTGGTCGGAATGCCATGTGTTGCAAAGATTCCCTTTAAAGCCCGAATGACTGTCTCAGTGGTCGTAGTGTATAGACTTTTAACCTTAATCCACCTGGAGAAGTAATCAATGAGTATAAGGAAGGACTTCCCATTAAACATAAACAGATCCATCCCCAGACGTTCCCACGGCCTGGGCTGGGAATTGAGTTGAGATAAGTGGTTCCCTTTGTTCTGGCCTGTGCACTGTGCACACATCTGGCACTGAGAAATCATCCCTCCTGTGGATCGCGATATTCCTGGCCAACATCTGGAAGGCTGAGCTCGTACTCTGCATTTTGAGGTACCCATGCGGCCCTGGTGTATTCCTGCCAAGATCTCTGGCTGGAATGAGACCGGAATCACCGGCCTCTTGTCATATACCAGCAAATCATCCGCCATAGTAAAGTGCTTTCCTTCCTCAAAGTAGGTTCTCATCATTGTACCACTGGGCCGCTGCTGCAGCCAGCCTTGCATGCAGTATTGGCGAATGCCGATTCATTCCTCATCCCGCATCTGCGCGGGACGAATTTGTTACCGCTTTTTTGAGCTTGCCGGCAATTGCATTGCAACAAACTGAGAATATGACTCAGTCTCATTAATGAGGTTGACATCCTGTTGTGTAGCATGGTCAACGGTAGCTCTGGACAATGTGTCCGCTGTTGTTTGCAGCTTGCCCTGGACATATATCGTTTCATTGGCAAAATACATTAATCTGAACCGTAATCTCTGGATTCTCTGGGGCGTTCTGGCGAGTTCCTTTTTGTCAAGTAAGGAAACTAAGGGTTTGTCATTTGTCTCTTTGATGACTTTTAAACCAATTGATATAACCAGGGAATTTCTCGCAGGGCCACATGACTGCGAGAGCCTCTCTCTATGACTGCGTATTTCCTCTCAGTGTCAGACAATGCCCGAGATGCATAATAAACCAGTCTATGACAACTATCTGGTTGTTCCTGAGAAAGGGCTGCCCCCAGTCCTGTAGATGAGGCATCGGCTGCAATTGTGTTCAGTGTGGGTGGGTCATAATGAGCTAAGACATCCGGTGAAAGCAGCATTTCCTTAATTCGCTGAAATGCCTGCTCCTGTCATGCATCCCAACACCATGCTTGAGCTTTCTTCAATAGCAGTTTTAAGGGTTCAGTAACTTGTGCTAATTCAGGCAGGAATTTTGCCAGCTGATTAACCGCACCAAGAAATTGAGTTCAGAAGTAAGGATGTCTTACTGCGGTTATACAGGGCCTTGGTGAGACCAAACCTGGAGTATTACATGCAGTTTTGGTCTCCCTACCTAAGAAAGGATATACTTGCCATAGAGGGAGCACAGCGAAGGTTCTCTTGGCTGATACCGGGGATGGCAGGACTGTCGTATGAGGAGAGACTGGTTCGACTGGGCCTGTATTCACTGGAGTTTAGAAGAATGAGAGGGGATCTGATTGAAACATATAAAATTCTAACAGGGCTAGACAGACTAGATGCAGGGAGGATGTTTCCCCTGGTTGGAGAGTCTAGAACCAGGGGCCAAAGTCTCAGGATACTGGGCAGGCCATTTAGGACTGAGATAAGGATAAATTTCTTCACTCAGAGGGTGATCAACCTGTGGAATTCTCTACCACAGAGGGCTGTGGACGTCGGGTCACTGAGTATATTCAAGAAAAAAATTGATAAATTTTTGGATATTTGGGGCATCAAGAGGTATGGAGTGAAAGCAGGAATATGGCTTTGAGAGAGAGGATTAGCCATGATCAAACTGAATGGCGGAGTAGGCTTGAAGGGCCAAATGGCCTACTCCTGCTCCTAGTTTCTATCTGGGATGGAAGTAGGGATTGGGGATTCACTAATGGCTCTTATTTTTTGAGGTCTGCAATTATGCCATTGCTACTAACAATTTGCCCTTGGAAACAAATAGACCTTTTTGAAAATTCACACTTTTCATTACATGTTAGGCCTTCGTCCTGTAAACAGTTCAGAACCGCTTTAACCCTCCGGTCATCTTGTTTGGCAGATGCATTGTGGACTAAGATATTGTCCATGTAACATATTAATCCTTTGAGGCCCTGTAGAATGGTAGACATAGTTCGTTGGAAAGTTTCAGATGCTGAGGTTATACCAAATGGTAAACGGTTAAAATAAAATCTCCTGAAGGGAATAATGAAGGTCGTTAGTAATTTTGACTTCTCATCCTGCCAATAGCCTCTATTGGCATCCAGTTTCATGAACATGGCACTATTGGGCAGCTTCGCCATGCAGTTGTCCACTGAGAACTTCGGATGAATTTCCCTCGTGGTCTTATTAAGTAGAGTTAAGTCCACACAAATGTGAAGGGATCCATTAGGTTTGGGAAACGGAACCATTTTGAAGCAGCACTCTGTGGGCTTAGTGACTGGAGAGATAACTCCCATCCTGATCACCTCTTCTAGCTATAAAAACAAAAAGCTAAAAGCTATAGTTTGACCTGTTTTATTAGCGGGTGTGGTATCTTCCTAGATGTGAAAAGACACACAGATTTAGCATCTCTTTGCAAAGTAATGCTCTATTCAGGCTTAAGTCTTCCTAAACCAGTAAATAATTTCGGAAAGTCCTTTCTGAAATCACACCTGGATCCTTGCAGATTGATTTTGTCCATTTTCCTGATAATGTTTCCAAGATCTGCTTTCCCTTGTCCTGGAGTGTTGCCTGTAACTTTCCCTTGACTCGTAGTTCGGTCCTGCCTGGACCGTATAGTTGGGTTTCCGTTGGTTGCAGGCATTGTGTTGGTAACCACGGTTCTTTGATAAAACCGTTACACTCGCTCTAGTATTTAGTTTAAAGTTGGTGATATGCTCGTTGACATTTATCTCTGAGTGCATAATTGGGGTCTTTGATCTCACCCAGGAAGTATTTTTGTTCCTCTTCTCTTTGAAATTCTTTAAGTTAATTAATAGCCTTACGTGTGAAGCCTTTTTCTTTTGACACCTGTAAAGTTAGAGGTTTTACCTTGGCACATTGTCGCAAAATGGCCAAGTCTTTTGTGGAGACAGCATTCTGCAGTGTTTACAGGACAATGTTTGCACCTGTGGTCCTTTTTGGTGCTATGGCTCTGGCATGGTTTGATGGTGTCTTGTTCTTGTCCTCGTACCTTTCTGTTCTGGTGCCTCTTTTACATTCCTTGGCTTAAGGAATTTTATGGTCCCTGGAGATTTCCTGAGCCAAGGTTTATCTTCACCTCTCAGTATTACCCTGTTCTGTTTACAGACCTCTGTTTGTCTCACCAGCTGTATTGCCTTTTTCTAAGGTTAGGTCTTTCTTAGATTGCAATCAGTCTGATAAGGAATCATCAGTAACACCGACTACAATGCAGTCTGGTATTAATTCTGTTTTTAAGTCTCCACTCGCGTCCTTCACTGAGCCTGTACAAGTCATTAATAAAAGCATCTACTCGTTCACCTGGTTCCTGGGCCCTTTTGTTGAATGTGGCCCTTTCCAGAATCTTATTGCTCTTTAGATTGAAATAGTTATCAAAGGCTTTTAAGATTTCTTCAAATTTATCAGGCGCCTCATTGATGCCCAGTTTGGAGTTTGGTTTGGTTCTTCCATATGTCCAAACCTCTCAGGTAGCATAAATTTAGAATCCATGTTTTCCCTAAGCTTTCTGGTGGTTTACCCGAAGTTTTAAATTTTCCTTGCAGTATTTGCAACTTTCCTGTGCTGATCAGCCTCTCACTGAGACCCGCTGTGGTCACTGTCTCTTTTAGATATTTATTTCTCGAACTCTGCAAGGTCTTTAAAAACTGCTTTGCTGGAAGTTATCGCAGTACTCTTCACC
This sequence comes from Cetorhinus maximus, assembly GCF_964194155.1. Taxonomy (NCBI): domain Eukaryota; kingdom Metazoa; phylum Chordata; class Chondrichthyes; order Lamniformes; family Cetorhinidae; genus Cetorhinus; species Cetorhinus maximus. The sequence goes on along the minus strand of NC_135895.1, from coordinate 95,575,540 downwards.
TCCTTTCCCTGTATTTGCAGCCTCTTATGCTGCCGCACGGTCACCACCTGTAATGGTGCCAGCCTCGGACCCGGACTGTAGGGTTTAATCGAAAAGCGCTCTTGTTTGGAATGTGGTTTGCCCAGTGCTGCCTGCCTAGTGTGCTGTTAAAATTGATTTTTTAAACCCTTTTTAAAGGGTGCCTTCCAGTTCCAAAATGTTTGTTTGGGTCACCGACTCATTGCTGGATCTGGATTTTCTTCATGGATCACCATATGCTGTGGTGCAGCCCTGGGTGACTTTCTGACTCTTCCTGCCTTCACTCTGTCTAAGGAGCAGCTTTGGAGTTCTTCAACTGTGTGCCTGACCGAGGTTCTGCAATTTTAATGCTACTTTTCCAGGTCAGACTTGCAATCATCTTTAAAACTGAATTTTCAGAGTTTTAGGATCCATCACTACTGCCACAATGTTGTATGTTAGTTGGACTGGCTGAGGAATAATTGCTGAGACATTGGTACATCTAAACAGTAACTGGTTTGTTAGATATAACTGAATCTATATAAAGATGTACATGACTAGTTGTTAATCTGCTGAAGCTAGGGACATTCTGTTCCTCAACTCTTGGTCATATGTCTCTTACATCGTCATTATGGGAGTAGCTATTTACAAAGTCCCATACATTAAGCCTTACAACCCTAATACCACAGGTGGCTAGTCAGGTCAGGTCAGAGGGGAGTTTGGGTGGGGTCAGATTTGGGTGGTGGGGTTGGGTCAGATTGGGTTGGGGGGGGGAGTTGGGTGTTGGGGACTAGCCAAGTTGGGTCGGTGGCTTGTCTGGCCAGGTTTAAGCTAATCAGGTTGGGCTGGGGGGCAATTGAGGATGTCAGTGAGGGGAAACGGGTGGTGGGGTCGGGTCAGGTTGGGTCAGTGGGTGGAGTAGGGTGATGGGGGCTGGTTAGGTTGGGTCGATGGGGGAGTTGGGGGGTCGGGGGTGGGGGGAGTTTGGGAGCCAGTGTGAGTGATTAGGGGCTCAGTTGTAGTCTAACCCAGGAGTTAGACTATGATTTTTTTTCTGTCTAACATTTCCTGGGCAACTATTCAGGTAAGTCAGAATGACCCAAAGCCTCCGACTCTAACTCAGAGTTGGGGACTTTTTCTGAGGGTCTATGGGAGCAGGGGAATTGACCATTGGAAGTTCAAACTTCCCGGAAAGTTCCCATTGAGTCTTTGTGTTCGGATTTCTGAGGGGTCCCGTAGTGCACCTTCCGGGATAAGTCCGGTCTCTGATCATCTCGAGATTGGAAGACCTGGGCCATTATAATTCACTGGGCCCCTAGTTTTCAAAGCCAACTTGAATTCATTGGCAGGTCATAAATTATGATGAAAGAGTAACATTTCACTGATTTTTGAGAAAAGGGCCTTTCTGTCGTTATGCTAAGTGCAATGTTACACCAAATATCAAACTATCCCACAAATCTCAATCTACTCAGTCGAATTTGAGTAATCACTTGCATGTTATCCATCAGGTAATAAACATAAAGAGAACGATCATAACCAAAAGGATAGTTTGATCATCTTCAACATGTTTGAACCAATTAAATGAGTGGGCTAAGGAGAAGTAGAATGTTTCTAACACAGATAAATACAATTTAATGCATTTTAGAATGGGGAACATTTATTTACACGATACTGGAAGATCACTAGCTATTGTGGAAAAGAGTTTAGGTGTGAATACTGACTATTCACGGAAAGTATACAGTGTGAAGCTATTACTATCAAGGCTAACCACACACAATGTAGGTTTCAAAGGGGATTCCAGGGGGTCTGTGAGATCTTCAGATTTCTGTATTTGCTGAAACATACATTATTTCTGTTGAATACTCATAAATATTTCCTGGAATCATAGCACTTTATTTCCTTGGGGTACTCAACATTGTCATTTGGAAATTTGGACTGGGCTCTTTTATGTCCACCGGAGAGAGCCAACATCTCTGAAAAACAACACTTTGCGCAGTGCAGAACTGCACCAATATCAGTTTAGATTATGTGCTCAAGTTATGGAGTCCCCTGTTGTATACATGAAAAATGGACATGGAGCCAACAAATTTCTAAACCATTGTCTTCAGCTTAGGATGTCGTACTTTTAAAAAAAGACATCCATGCATCGAAGAGGATTCAGAGAAGAGCAGGAAGGATGGTTCCAGCATTTAGGGCTCCACCTCAACACACGTCAGGGATTGAACATTGTACCTTCCTGATCTATGTTGCTTAATAGTTCCCATATGGCAAGTTATCCACTGAGGCATTAAGACAATTATTAGCCCAACATTTTAAGCAGCTTTAATTCTAAAGTTCCGTGATCAAAACTGATCCTGTTGTGTTTTACAGCTACCAAGCTCCTTTCCTCCCTCCTCCACCCTGACTGAGCATTTGCATTGCAGAGACAAAGGCCTGGATTTTCGCTCCTGGGTCGGGAGTGCAGAGTTGGGACATTTCCTAGTTCTTCAAACCCAACCTAGAAGAAAGTGGCCCAGAAGGTCGGATTTTCGTTCCAGGGTGGCAGGGTACCCAGGAGCAAAGCAAGTGCCGGGTGTGGAGGTCTGCTGGGCTGAAGACCTGACTCAGTGCACCAGTTTATACACTTTTTATGCATATTCATGCCTAATTTTAACAATCCCAAAGGGCACCTGACCTCTTCCAAAGGACACCTGACCTCCCCCAAAGGACATGTCACCTCCCCAAAGGGCACCTAACCTCCCCAAAGATATCCCGGGATCATATCTAAAGGGGTACCTTACCTCTCCAAATGAATCCACAAAGTTTAGACCAGGTCTAATCGATGCATGTTGGGTTTCAGAAACCTCTCACATCAAATCACACATGAGAGGAGGTGGCTGTTGATTTCTGTGGGCAGCTGCCTCCGCAAAATGCGCGTGCGCGAATCCCGACATGGGCCCATTCCCGCTCCCAGGAAAATAGTAGGTGCTGTGCTTAGGAGCAGGACTTCCAGATTCAGGCCTGTTCCACCATTTTCACAATGACAGAGTGGCTCTTCATCATTGGGAAAATCCAGGCCAAAATGATATGGTGAAAGGCCTGTCCTTTTGCTGGAGTCTCAGTGTGTGATACACTGTAGACTGACTGGATGTTTCTCACAGAGAATTTGTAAGGTCAGTCCCATTGATCTAAGACATAGAAATTGTTTAGGACTCTGTAGAAACTTAGCATATGAATACACTGCATTTAAGGAATAGTAAAGAACAACAAACTTAATTATAGTTAACTAACTAACAATAATGCTTGTTATATTTTCCCCTAATTTTCTCCATTCCTCTCCCAGAGATGTTGACTCTTGGTGTGATATGTTTTTGTAAAGGTTGGTAACTATATGGCACTTACTCAAGTAGGCATTCTTCACGTATGAGCCTGGTTATTGAATGCTATTCAATGGGTAGGAGGACTCTCAGTTAAAATTGGTTCTTGTGGTGGTAGTGTTCCCACAACAAAGTTAACTCAGTTCAGGACCATGCAAACAGTGAATTTATCAACTGGGCATCAGGACAATCTGATTATTTTTGAATAAACTAAAGTAAACTGTATTTGTTACACTATTACAGTAAAAATGTCAAATTAAAAACAATTTGAAAAGTTAATGAATTTAGTAATTCCTAAGGTAGGAGAGATTGAGCTATTTGGTAAACATTTGCAGGAATTATGGATTGCAATGGTATTGAGAACTTCATTCTGAATCATTTATAAGGCCCTAAAACAGTTTAACTAATGTCTTTTTGGTTCTTCCTTTGAATTAATTAATTCATATGGAAAAGCAGCATATCGTCACAATCTAGTGCGGGAATTGTCTTGTTATGTTCACAGCCTAATTAACCCTGTAGTTCCTAAATTTGAAAAATGATAACCTGAGGGGGAAGAGCGTAGCTACACTGGTATTGTTTGCCATGGAAATGAGGCACAAACCTTTTGGACATGCACATTGTTTCTGACTTTTTAGTGCAGTCATGTCATTTTTAATTCAAATTTAATTTAGGCATAGCCCGGCCATTGAGAGACCTCAGCCATCTCATCGTGCTGCAGCTCTTGCTCTTTCAGAGTAAATGAGACATCATTTCAGCTTCTTTCCCCAAACCATATACCATGCTGCCCACCACTGCCCCCGCGCTCCGCAACCCCCCCCCGCCCCCCCCACCACCACCCCCCCACCCCCACCAGCCCCGATCCCCACACTCTTTCTTGTTTTGTAGGTTCTTTCAGATATTAGATTATATGAGCGCCTAACAACTCCCAGAAATGTAATCACTTGGCTATTGATATATTAGTGAAATGTGAGGGCATCAACACAGAGACCAATCCGGTCCACACATGTATTCTTTCCAGCAGAGGTCGCTGGAAAGTGATCACAGGCAAGAATCCTGTGAGGTTTTTTTCCCCCACTCTCTGGCTCAAGGGACACTAAAGCCAATGAGAACACACAAATCAGTAAACCCCACCCCCCCTCCTTCTGAGCTTCGATCAGTTAATTGAATGCAGATCTGCGACTGAAGCAGAAGCTCTCCTGATCTTTATGGTTCAGTATTACAGTCAGAAAAGCTTTTAACAGTAGAGCAAATGGGAGAACTAATCCTGTAAAACTTCAGTCTCTTTTGTTGCTTTCTCTGTACAACAGAGGATTCATTTGACATGCCACGTAAGAATAAATAGGCTAAGTAAAAGAGCATTCAGCACATGACTGCAAGTTATCTACTGAGAGGAATACTCAAACATTGAAGCACAACTGTGACAAGAGAATCCTGTGAAATAATTTGAGCAAAAACTCCAAGATATCAATCTAGCATTATTTAACCCTGATTGGTCTTCCTCAAAAGATATTTCCATCATCCCAAAAGATTCAAAGCTTCCTGCCATGTGATCACAGAGTATTTCATGATTTTAGCCTAAATTGACCCTTATAATCTATAATCTGTAGGTTATAATCTAATATAACCTAATCTATTTAATCTATAATCCTGCTCTTAGTTGTTCATCCAGTTCCTTTGAGAACTTTCTTATATTGATTCATGTTTATTTACTGATGAAATGAGTGATTTCTCCAGTAAATAGGTCCCATCAGCTACATACCTGAGTGGAAATTTTTTTTGTTTTGTTTTTGAAAGGTTCAGTAACCATTTGAATGCTTAATTTCCCTGGAACAACGTAAAAGACTGTTGTTGTTTTTGAAATGATAAATCCAGTTACACAGCTTTCAAAAAAAAATGCTCATCTAAGTGACATCAAACTATGACATGCTCCTTCAATTTCCTGGGTTCTGTCATTGCCTGCTGGCCTGAGCTCCATCCTCCTGTGGTAATCTTCAGCTACAAAGTTTGCTGCTGCATCTATTGAGTCATGATTTCCATTAGCAATAACCTCCTTTTTGGGAGTTGAGGGGATTCATGAAGGTGTCATTGTATCTAGTTTGTAAAGGCTGTAGGTTCAGAGAGCTGAATGGTCTTTTTTTTCCATACCATGTTTATCTGCCCCACAATTGGAAGATTGTCAGTTGCCCTGGTCATGAGTTTCACCACCCACACACGCAATGTGAACGTATACAACATCTGCTGAAGTTCATGAATATTTTAAGATTAATTCTTTGGCCTTTTCGGGCCTTTCCCAAATTCTGGTCTCTTGGAATCACACATGCGGGGCACACATGTACACACATCAGAAGATAATAAGCACCACAAACAAACTGAACTCCAGATAAAGGAACACATGTAGGATGCTTGCATCAACACTATTTCTAAATTAGCTGAATATTTATGTGTGTTTGCATTTCTGTTTGGTTGCAGCAAAACATTGTTGTCACCTTTCAGAATACTTAACAGGAACTCACAGCAGCGAATAAAACTTAACATTTGTAATATAATTCAAGGGTTACATAAGAACATAAGAACTTAAGAAATAAGAACAGGGATAGACCATTTGGCCCCTCTAGCCTGCTCCGCCATTCAATAAGATCATGGCTGATCTTCTTGTGTTTCAATTTCCACATTCCCATCTAACCCCAATAACCTTTGATTCACTTGCCTAACAAGAATCTATCTACCTCTGCCTTAAAAATACTCAATGACCTGGCTTCCACCACCTTCAGAGGCGGAGAATTCCAAAGTCGCACAACCCTCTGAGAGAAAAAATTTCTCCTCATTTCTGTGCTAAAAGAGTGACCCCTAATTTTAAAACAGTGCCCCCCTATTTCTGGACTCACCCACAAGAGGAAACATCCTTTCAACGTCCACCTTGTCAAGGCCGTTCAGGATCTTTTTTACTTCAATCAAATCACCCCTTACTCTTCTAAATTCCAATGGAAACAAGCCCAGTCCGTGCAACTTTTCCTTATTAGACAACCCACTCATTCCAGGTATCAATCTAGTGAACCACCTTTGAACCGCCTCCAATGCATTTACATCCTTTCTTGTATTCGAGGTGCGGTCTCACCAATGCCCTGTATAACTGAAGCAAAACATCTTTACTTTTATGGTATTTGCAGATTTTCTTATGAAAAAATACACAGGTGGTTGAAGAGTTATGTTTACACTTGTGAGGTTTTCTCCAAAAGTTTGCCCAAGCTTGTATTCCTTATAGTGTAAGGTGTGATATAGCCCGGTCTTGTCATGGACTCACCCTATTTAACTTAATCGCCTGAAGGAGAAGCAGAAACCACAAAGAAAACAAAACCCGATGAAACTTATCGCTGACTTCAGCATACAATCAAGCAAAAAAATCTATGATACCAATCTAGCACTGCCATTCTTCATGTTAGATGTTTATCAAATATTAGGCCTTGCTAACACCATGCCTTGCTATAAACTAGCTTGCCATTTAAGATCTTTTTGGATCAGAGAGTGGTTATGCTAAATATTTGTTTAACAGATTAAAAACGTGCGGCGAGAACCATGGATGGGATTTTCCGGCCCCGCCGGTATCGTCCGTTCCTGTCAAAAGTTGTTAGACTTCTGGCTGGGCTGCCAAATCTCCCGCAGCAGTCCCTGTCATCGCCATGAGAAAGTAAATTGTATACAGTTTGTAGAAGGAAAGGACTTGAAGAGTCAAACGGCCTTTTGTCATCACAGGTTTCTCTTAGGTTCGTTGCCTGCTTATGTACATTTCATATACATCAACATTTTAAATACCTGGATCAAGCCTCCTCTGAATCTTTTTAATCTGCTTACATAGCAGCAGCGATTAAATGGCTGTGAAGTACTTTGGGACTGGAGGATGTAAAAGGCACTAATAAATGCAGGTTCTTTCTTCTCTTGAAAACAAGTTCCATTCAGTGAGTCTTTCTTCATCATGTAGAGTTGAAGTATTTGTAAGCCTGAGTGACAGATGCTTAAAATAACTCAGTGTAAACTGATGAGTTAATAAATTGGTCACAGTGTAAATGGAGTTATGTGAAGTGGAGCTGAGTTATATAATTCATGAAGATGTTATTTACATCATTTCACTACTTTATATATATTAACTACAGCAACTTGTTGAATACGGGAACGCTATAAAATATACCACAGTGCAAAATAATTTCCAATTTTAATTAGTATTTGATGCAAGTCTTTTCCAAAAAAATTATGATATCAAATTATGGTCTAATAATCTGTCTTAATGCCACTTTTTGAAATTGCTTTAATGTGTCACCATCAAGCACTCACTACAACATAATTTAAGTGCAGCTTAAAAATTCTAAATTAGCTTTTATGATATGCAAGTATATGCTTACTTCAGTCTGAATTGCAGAAGAGTACTCCCAGCTGCACCATTGTGAATTCTTCATTTCCCACACCATCCATCCTTGTGAGCTCTTTGAGTGAGATTTGTAATTTAGCTCCAAATTTTGGACAGTTTTGTGACATGAGTGAGGCTGTTGAATTTATGCTTAGTTTTATACTTTGGACTTGTAACCATTGGAAACTAACTTGAGGCTGCTCTCAAATTATCTCACCTTGAAGCAATACAAAGTACAGATGCTGGGGGTAATTTTAATTTTGGGTAATAGTGTAATATTGACAATATTGATTGAGCGGCCTGCTTACATCTCTGCCAGTTTTCATTTCCATTAACTTCAATTGATATCATCCAATTCGCACTATCACTCAAAGTCAAAAATTATTCCCGCTGTGACTTCCATTCACCTGGGGTGCATAGAACAAATGGGCTAGAGATCAGAAAGAAAGCAATTGAAAATAACACAGTAAAGCCCATTTTATATATCAGGGCATTTCGTTAGAATTGAGATACTTTTTCAGCTTGTCCCTTTCTCTTGAGAACCAAATGTCTCCATGGTTCTAAGTTTCAGGAAGTTTGGCTAACCTTTTTTCACCCTCAGCCTACTTCCTTTTCCATCAGATGTGGCAGACTCTTCTTTTCAGTTGATTCACATTTTTTTACTTTTCTTGTGCTGTCAGTGTCCTAACCTGCTGACCCATCTAGTCCTAGATTTCAGATTGGCTTCCATTTCTCATAACCTCATTCTAGGAAGGCCCAATAAATATTATCCATAATGGAAGCCTTTGCTGGATCTCTGTTGTGGATTTATTTCAATATCAACAAGTTGTTAAACTGTCACATCGTGTGTGTTCTCGGTCTGCAATTACAGTGACTTGGCTATTTCAACCCAGCTACTGAGAGTAAAAGGGTATCACTTGCTGAAATTTAACACAGTTCAATCCATTCATTGATAGGGATTCAGAAACCTTTTTGATTCAAAAACGTACACTCATTGTGTCGAAGAGCCCCCATGTTTACTTGTCTACCCTCTGTTATGATCTGTTATGTCCACAATCATTCTATGTGGAGATGACCCCTCATGTTTATGGTCACTTTTTGGATATACGGGGCAGAACATTTCATCCCGTGGGTGGGCGTGTGCCCGTCCTGATCAGGAGTGAAATAGTGCGCGATGACGTCGGGCGAGCGTCCCGACATCATTGCGCACTCTCACGATCTTTCGGTCGGCGGGCGAGTGTGAGAGGCGGTAGCGCGCCCGCCGGCAATTAAAAGGCCTATTATGGCCCTTAAGCAATTAGTTGATTTGTATTTTTCACTGCCTGCTTGACCGTTCGGTTGGCGGGTGGGCGAATAGGCCAGGTGGCCTTTGCATTTTTTACGAAACCTCCTCCACGGCGGGATGAGGGTTCTAATGGTTACTAAAAAAAATCAATTAAAACTTTTTAGCATTTTTTATATGTCCATCTTCATGTGACTGAGTCACATGTGGGGACATGTTTATTTCATTTGTAATATTTTTATTTTTGTATTTAAAATTCTTCAGCTCCCTGAGGCAGCTCTTTGCCTTCAGGGAGTTTTCAGTGCACACTCCCCCGCCCACGTGCAGACTTCAGTGCTCGCCCTCCCCCCGGCACGCTGAGCTTTGCAGCACGCCTTTCACGCTGGCTGGCTGTTAATTGGCCAGCCAGCTTGAAATCGCAGTCAGGGCCTGACCGCAGGTGGTGGACCATTTCTTGGCCACTCCTGGGCCCGCCCACCGCAACCACCCGGCCAGGGGAATATCCTCCCCATGATCTCTATCTCTGGTGTATGCAATCACTCTTTCTGTACGTTGCTGAAAAAAGAGACACGCTGTTGAAGCTTTTCATCTTTCACTTGTCAGGACAGATTTTCAATACCAACTCCAAAGGGAAACAATTTCTACTGCATGAGAAGAGAGTGCTAATTGGTTGGCAAGTGGACAAAAATTTGAGCAACATGTGAAGCTGTTTCACGCTGCTAGCAGGATGTGTAAAAAAGCTTTAAAAATGTCATACATTCATGAAAATAGCTTTTACTACAGCCCAATAAAAGTGTCAGTCATCCAGATCCTTTAAAGTATCAATGGCAGAAACGGCAAGCACTTGAAACCACTTTACCTTGTGTAAGTGATACGCAGCTGTATTACAATGAAGTTTCTGGAATCATTACCCCACGCTGGATCATCTGAGCACGTTGATGTGATTGCATGCCAGTGTGTTTCACAACTGAACATAAGCGGCGTGTACTTAGCGAGCTGCACTTCACTCGGGACATTGAGTTTTGTTTGCCTACCTTGCTTTGGGCAGCACTCACGGTCATCAGCGCCAGGCTTCACAGGCAGCACAACATCACTTTTAGGGGGGCTCACAGGCAGGTCTCTACTTACAAGACCAGTCGTAAGATGGGGGTGGCTTTTCAATGGCTGCAGGGCTATGTCTTGCTTGGGGAAGGGGGAGAATTGGCCTCAGGCAAGGGAAGAGGCTGCAGGGTTTGGGCATTATTGGGGAAGGGGAGTATCCTATTGTGTGTGTGGGGACACATGTTGATCTGTGCAAGTGGCCTCAAGAGGGTGAGGGCTGAGGAGACAGTCTCCAGAGGAGATGAGGCCAGATGGAAATGTGAGGGTGTGTGTGAGAGAGTGAGTGGTGATGTCCCTTGTCCTGACAGTGAGTGAGATGCCAGTGACTGTGTGATGGCATTGTGAGTGTGGGAGTTTAGAGTGATAAGACGGTTGCCTTACTCTGGCGACACGGATGAGATCATTCATCCTCTTTCTGCATTGGATGGAGAACCTCTTCTGTGCAGCGGTGACCACCACTGCCACCATCTCCCAAGCTGGATTGGTGATGTTACTGCCCCTCCTGCGGCCAGAGCGGGGCGTAAACTACATCACGGCAGACCTCCATGGCATCCAAAAGGCATTCCAGGGATGCATCACTGAATTGGGGGGCTGCAGTCTTCTTGCCTTTTGGGGCCATGGTTTCTGTGCAGCAGTCCTGGGCTGGAAGCACTGAGAGGTGTGAGCATGGCTGCAGTTTAAATATGGTGCCCGGCATGAGGAAGCTGCGAGATGATGATATGGCGGGCGAATGAGAGCTAGCCCACCATTGAAACGGCATGTTTCCCAGGAATGCATGATTAACAAGGTGGGATTGGGACGATGTGGCGTGAAAAGCTGCCATTGCGGCCGGTGGGTAAAACATTCTTTTTCCCACCCGATACTGCACTTAGGGTGGTATCGGCCCAGATTTGCACTATGTTGATTCTCCAGGGGTAGACATGCCCCACGCTGCTACCTGCACAGACTGCATGCGTTTCCTGATTGGTATCATTGAAGAAACCCACATGGGCACCTGAAGCAGTGTTATGCGAATGCATTTTTCCCCTTGTGTGTACATGATCTCTTGTGTCAATGATCACTCATTATATATATGATCTCTCGGGTTGCTCTTGATCTGTAGAATCACTCTTTGGTGTGCATGACCAGCTGCCCGATAGTCCCACCAGGTGTCTCAGTCCAATTTGAGGACTGTGCTTCATTTGTGCAACACAGGGAACCTCTGGGGGAGAGTTCTTCTTTAGTTACAGAGTTTGATGCACACATGTAGTTGCTGCTGCTGTCTTCTAATTAAAGTTAAATGTGCTCACTAAGAAAAACTGCCTGGAAGATCAACTCTATAACAATCTATAACCAATGGACCATCAAGAAGCTGCTCTCCAGGATCTTTATTTCATTATCTTACTATATTTTAAAAACAAATATATGTGCCGTTTCATACTTGAACCAGGACTGCACAAAACCTATTTCCTTCATCTTTGTAGTGAATGGAAGCAGTTAAATAGCTAATTTGGTAGAAAATATATTTGAATTTTGGATTAATTCTTAACTCTTACGGTTGGAATTTCCTAAATACAGAAACAAATGTTTGAAGAAGTTTCATGGGGGGGGAGATGTTGGATAATCTGCTGCTGTGAACGGGACAACCCCTGCATCAGAACTGTTAGGCCTGAAGCACACCTGATACTGAGCCTCAGGCTTCATTTAAATTGGCCCAGTGAACTGCAATGTGTTCCACAGCTCAATGACGGTGGTTGTCAGGTAGGTCCAGGTGGGAGTGGGGGGAGGGAGGGAGGGAGGGAGGCCATTGGAAAGGAGTCAAGCAAGGGATCAGGAGAGGTGTTCGGGAATGCTGTGGAACCAGGAGACCCATAGGAACTGGAGGAGGCCGTTCAGCCCCTCGAGCCTTTTCCAACATTCAATGAGATCATGGCTGAGCTGTGACCTAACTCCATATATTTGCCTTTGCCTCACCATATCCCTCAGTAACAATGTCTAACAGAAACCTGTCAATCCCAGATTTAAAATGAAGAACTGACGAAGCCTTAGCTGCCGTTTGTGGAGGAAAATTTCAAACTTCAAAATAGAAGTTTGAAATATCCAACATCCCCCCTGAAACTTCTTCAAATGTTTGTTCTGTATATGTAGAAGTGTTCCTAACACCTGCAAGATCAGGCTCTAACTTTTAGGCCATGTTCCCTCATCTTAGACTTCCCAACCAACCAGTTTCTATGTATCTACCATATCAGTTGCTCTTAATATCTTGAAAACTTTGATCAAATCTCCTTGAGCCTTCTAAATTGTGGGGAATACAACTCTAGTTTGTTTAACCTCTTCTGGTGGATTAACCCTGAAGTGCAGGTATATTCTAATAAATCTACACTACACTCCCTCTAAGGCCAATATATTCTTAAAGAGTGGTGCCCAGAACTCCTCATAGTTTTCCAGGTGTGGCCCAAAAGGACTCTGTATAGCTGAAGCATGACTTCTACCTGCTTGAATTCTAGCCCTCATGATATAAAGATCAGTATTCCACTAGCTTTTTTGATTATTTTCTGTGCCCGTCCATGACATCATAATGATCTATGTCCATGGACGAACCCCCATTCCTTTGGACCTCCACTGATTCTAGATTTCACCATTTAGAATGTATCCGATCTATTCTTTTTATGTCCAAAGTGGATGACCTGACACTTGTCTATATAGAAATCCATCTGCCATAGTTTTGCCCATTCACTTTGTAATTTTTGAGGTGGGATTGGGATGATGCAGCGGGAAAAGCCACTATTGTGGCTGGCAGGTAAAATATCCCTTTGTAATTTTAGGTTTCCATCTACACTCCTTACAATGCCACCTATCTTTGTGCCATTGTCAAGCTTGAATATGCAGCTCTCTGTCCTATCGTCTAAGTCATTAAGCCATTGAATAGTTGAGGCCCAATAAAGATCCCTCCAGGACACCATTAGTCACATCCTGTCAATTAGAGTAGCTGTTCCTCAACCCTACTTGCTGTCTCCTGCCACGAAGTCAATTTCCTAACCAGGTCAATAATTTGCCTTCAGAGCCTAAACTTCAACTTTAGCTATTAATGGCTCATGACAGATTTTGTAGTTATCCATTTTATTACCTTCTGTTGTTCTTTGCGTTGTCTCCCAGTCACCAGGGTCTGCTATATTTTGCATGGTTTTTCTTTTAGGCTTATGTTTCCTTGCACTTCTTTTGTCATCGTGGCTGTTTTTTTTTGTTGTCAGGTAGGCTCTTGCCAGTTGGGGATGTAAATTGAATAAACAGGCACAAATTACTAGTTCTGTATTGTATTAAATTATTTTTTGAACACCTTCCTCTGAACTTCTGTCACTTTACTTATTAATGGATTTGCCCAGTTTACTGTGGACAGCCTCTGTCTCATCCCGTTGAAGTCAGTTGCATCTAAATTTGGAAAACACAATATCAAACTCAAACATATTGTGTTCGCTATTAGATAAATTTTCACACACTGTTAGGCTGTTAACTAAATCTGGCTCATTACTCACTATTACATCTAAAAAAGACCTGTCCCTTTTGGGACATGGTGGTAAGACCTTCAGCACTTATAAAAGCTTTGGGCACCACAACCATTTTCAGGAACAGGGATGTGAGAGGGCCAGTGGAGGGTCCTCAGGACTGTCCAGCCGCCAGTCCTGTTGGGAAAAATGAGGGCTACTAAAGAGCAAGGAGACCTAGAAAGTGCCGCAAAATGGAGTTGCTCACGAAAGGCTCCACAGTCAGTTTGAAATAAAAAGGCCCAAAACCTTGATGGGCCTCAGCGTGCCTGTGGCCATGAATGGATTCCTTGAACATTTGACTCCCTGATAATTTCATTCAGCCTTGGATGGCCCTTTGACCTCCCACCATGAAGCTGCCTCTGAAATATTGCTGGGCTCCCATTACAGCGGGTGCTCGTGTGACAAGAAAATTCCAGTAAAGTCAGAAAATGGCCCTTGGTTGAGGCCAGTAATTACTTTGATTGCCTGCCTGTCCCAGGGAAACATGCCCGGTAGTGGGACCATGTTGGGGAGCTGTACCAATAGGGTTTTTAGTTTTCACCCCCCCTCACCCCCTCCGCTATAAGGGGCTGGAAAGATGCCGGCCATTGTTGCAAAACTCCATCCTGGGCATGCTCAAGAAATTTGCTGTCTTTCTGACATGAGCTAGTCAGCTTAACCATTCCATATGGAAGCTAAAAACCTCCATTAAAGCTGATCTGTCTTTGCTACATGCTTGTCTAATCTCTGCATTTATACATTCTACCACTTCACAGCTGCTACCAGAGGGCTATATACAACTCTTACTACCGTCTTAAATCCTTTTCTTATCTCTTAATTGCACCTGTTAAGTCCCACAGTTTTTATTTCAGATCTCCCGCATCCACAGTATTTTGCTTTATCCCTATCTTTCCTGTCAACTTTATAACCTGATAAATTCAGTTCCCAGTCCTGACCATCTTGCACCATGTTTCACTTATGGTTACCATGTCATATCTTTTTCGTTGAATTTGTGCCTGTTTATTCAATTTATTCCTTATATGTCCTGTTTATTTGGGCCACACATCCTAACTTGTCCTTATACTCTATGTTGTTATTCTCACACTTTTCTCAATTGTACCTTCTGATATAATTTTCCCTTTACCTGTAGTGCCCAGGACAAAGCAGTCCGCTTGATTGGCACCAGATCCAAAAAACATTCACCCCCTCCACCACTGACGCACAGTAGCAGCAGTGTGTATCATCTACAAGAGGCACTGCAGGAATTCACCAAGGCTCCTTAGACAGCACCTTCCAAACCCACGACCATCTAGAAGGACAAGGGCAGCAGATAGATGGGAACGCCACCACCTGGAAGTTCCCCTCCAAGTCATTCACCATCCTGACTTGGAAATATATCGCTGTTCCTTCACTGTCGCTGGGTCAAAATCCTGGAACTCCCTTCCTAATAGCACTGTGGGTATGCCTACACCACATGGACTGCAGCGGTTCAAGAAGGCAGCTCACCACCGCCTTCTCAAGGGCAACTAGGGATGGGCAATAAATGCTGGCCCAGCCAACGAAGCCCACATCCCGTGAATGAATAAAAAAAAAGCACAGTTTCTAACAATTACTCTACACTCTTCCCTTTTATTTGTTTTAGAATTATTATTTCTACTATCTTTTTGACCTGAGCCTTTCTGCCCTATTTGCTAGTATAAAATCCTCATGCCTTCCCTATTTATCCTTTCCATTGGGATCCTGGTACAAGTCCAGTTCTGTTTTAGCCTGTCCCAAAAATATAGTTCCTTCCTGTCCCAACACAGGTGCTGGTGTCACATGAAATGAGGTGCACTCTTGCTCCTTTGGGCTCCACATTCAGGTCAGTTTTTTTTAATGTTATCCTTGTGATGGTGGCCTCCAGCAATCCCATTAGGGACTGCTTGTTAGGCCACATGCTTCCTTGGCTATCTAAACGCACTAGCTACATTCAAGTTAGCCCAATTTCAGGAGGGGATCTTGAAAAAGACATTAGACCCCTATTTGCATATATCATAAGCCCCAGATTACCTGATATCTGCCCTCCCCAGTAGACATAAATGATTCCATTGCACTATTGTAAAGGAAAGCAGGGAAATTACCCCCCTCCCTCCAACCGACCTGGCTATGCTCACATATATTAATCCCTCAATCAACCTGACTAAAGACAGTTCATCTGCTCATTATCACAGTTGCTGCTCATAGGATGTTGATGTGTGAAAATTAGCTGCCATGTTTCCTACATCGAGTATACTTTAAGTACCACCTCACTGGCTACCTCACTGGCTATAAAGCGCTTTGGGACATCCTGAGGTGGTGAAAGAATCATAGAATGATACAGCACAGAAAGAGGCCATTTGGCCCATACTGCCTGTGCCACCTGTTCTTCCAACCCATTAGTCGTTTAAAGTCCTTGTGTCTGCTGCTTAGGACCATAGCCCCAGCTTTGAAAGAGCTATCCACTTAGTCCCACTCTTCTACTCTTTTCCCGTGGTATTTATTCAATTCCCCTTTGAAAGTTAATAGTGAATCTGCTACCACCACCCTTTCAGGCACTGTATTCCAGATCACAGCTTACTGTGTATGAAAATTCTTTTCTTTTGCTCCTGTTCTTTTGCCAATTACCTTAAAAAGCTACAATATAAATGCAAGTTCTTTCTTCCATATTAAAGTAGTGACAGGTTTGCCCCTCCAATCAGTCTGGGTTTAAAGGCATTGACTACCGTAGCTGTAAGCCATGCAGCCCACCAAGACCACAGGTTTGATACCTGCACTCCGTGGTGACAGTGGAGCATTGCACTTAGCTCCAGCATCGCAGGTAGAGAGAAATTAGCCAAGGTTTCAGCCCTGATTGCCATCCAGTGACAGGATTGTACTCAACCCTGGTGCACCTTCAAAGTTAAATAGCTGCTAACCAGGGGTGGAGTGCCAAATATTGAGGTGCCAGAGCTCCAAGAAAGTGTGTTGGCCATATCATTTCTAAATCTACTATCACACGCACAAACACACACGCTCTCACTCCCACACACACCCTTGCTCTCACTCCCCCCAACACACGCACTCACGCTCTCACTCCTACATGCACTCACGCTCTCACTCCCACACGCACTCATGCTCTCACTCCCACACACACTCCCACTGTCACTCCCACACACACTCCCACTGTCACTCCCACACACACTCACACTGTCACTCCCACACACACTCACACTCTCACTCCCACACACACTCACACTCTCACTCCCACACGCACTCACACTCTCACTCCCACACACACTCACGCTCTCACTCCCACACGCACTCACGCTCTCACTCCCACACGCACTCACACTCACGCTCTCACTCCCACACACACTCACACTCACGCTCTCACTCCCACACGCACTCACGTTCTCACTCACACACACACTCACTCTCTCACTCCCCCCAACACACACACTCACTGTCTCACTCCCCCCAACACACACACTCACTCCCCCCAACACATACACACATACACTCTCACTCCCCCCAACACACACACATACACTGTCTCACTCCCCCCAACACAAACACTTACTCTCACTCCTCCAACACATACACACATACACTCTCTCACTCCCCCCAACACACACACTCTCTCTCTCACACCCCCCAACACACACACATAAACTCTCTCACTTCCCCAACATACAGAATCACAGTACAGAAGAGGCCCATCAAGTCTGCACCGACACGTGAGAATCACCTGACCCACCTACCTAATCCCATTTACCAGCACTTGGCCCATAGCCTTGAATGTTATGATGTGCCAAGTGCTCATCCAGGTACTTTTTAAAGGATGTGAGGCAACCCGCCTCCACCACCCTTCCAGGTAGTGCATTCCAGACCGTCACCACCCTCTGGGTAAAAAAGTTTTTCCTTACATCCCTGCTAAACCTCCTACCCCTCACCTTGAACTTATGCCCTCTTGTGACTGACCCTTCAACTAAGGGGAACAGCTGCTCCCTATCCACCCAGTCCATGCCCCTCATAACCTTGTACATCTCGATCAGGTCGCCCCTCAGCCTTCTCTGCTCCAACAAAAACAACCCAAGTCTATCCAACCTCTTTTCATAGCTTAGATGTTTCATCCCAGGCAACATCCTGGTGAATCTCCTCTGCACCCCCTCCAGTGCAATCACATCCTTCCTATAATATAGCGTCCAGAACTGCACACAGTACTCTAGCTGTGGCCTCACCAAGGTTCTATACAACTCCAACATGATCTCCCTACTTTTGTAATCTATGCCTCGATTGATAAAGGCAAGTGTCCCATATGCCTTTTTCACCACCCCACTAACATGCCCCTCCGCCTTCAGAGATCTATGGACACACACGCCAAGGTCCCTTTGTTCCTCAGAACTTCCTAGTGTCATGCCGTTCATTGAATACTTCCTTGTCAAATTACTCCTTCCAAAGTGTATCACCTCACACTTTTCAGGGTTAAATTCCATCTGCCACTTATCTGCCCATATGACCATCCCGTCTATATCTTCCTGTAGCCCAAGAAACTCAACCTCAATGTTAACCACCCAGCCAATCTTTGTGTCATCTGCAAACTTACTAATCCTAGCCCCCACATAGTCATCTATGTCGTTTATATAAATAACAAATAATAGGGGACCGAGCACAGATCCCTGTGGTACGCCACTGGACACTGGCTTCCAGTCACTAAAGCATCCTTCTGTCATCACCCTCTGCCTCCTACAACTAAGCCAATTTTGAATCCACCTTATCAAATTACCCTGTATCCCATGTGCCTTTGCCTTCTTTATAAGTCTCCCATGTGGGACCTTGTCAAAGGCTTTGCTGAAATCCATATAAACTTACATCAACTGCACTACCCTCATCTATACACCTGGTCACCTCCTCAAAAAATTCAATCAAATTTGTTAGGCATGACCTTCCTCTAACAAAGCCATGCTGACTATCCCTGATCAAACCTTGCCTCTCTAAGTGGAGATAGATACTCTCCTTCAGAAATTTCTCCAATAGTTTCCCTACCACTGACGTGAGACTCACTGGCCTGTAGTTCCCTGGCTTATCTCTACAACCCTTCTTAAATAGCGGAACCACGTTAGCTGTTCTCCAGTCCTCTGGCACCTCCCCCGTGGCCAGAGAGGAATTAAAAATTTTGGTCAGAGCCCCTGCGATCTCCTCCCTTGCCTCCCTCAGCAGTCTGGGACACAAATCATCCAGACCTGGAGATTTGTCCACTTTTCAGCCTGCCAACACCTCCAATACCTTGTCACTCCCTATATCAATTTGCTTAAGAACCTCGCAGTCTCTCTCCCCGAGTTCGATACCTTCATCCTCATTCTCTTGGGTGAAGATGGACGTGAAGTATTCATTCAACACTCTAGCGATGTCCTCTGGCTCCACCCATAGATTGCCCCCTTGGTCCCTTATGGGCCCTACTCTTTCCCTGGTTATCCTCTTCCCATTGATATACTTATAGAATATCTTGGGATTTTCCCTACTTTTACCAGCCAGAGCTTTTTCATATCCCTTTTTGCTCCCCTAATTGCTTTCTTAAGTTCCACCCTGCCTGTACTCCACTAATGCCTCTGCTGACTTGCTTCCCTTGTACCTGCTAAAAGCCTCTCTTTTCCTTCTCATCGTAACTTGAATATCTCTGGTCATCCATGGTTCTCTGGGCTTGTTACTCCTTCCTATCACCCTAGAGGGAACATGTTGTGCCTGTACCCTCCCCATTTCCTTTTTGAACACCCCCCACTGCTCCTCTGTAGATTTCCCCACAAGTAGCTGTTCCCAGTCTACGTTGGCCAGATCCTGCCTTATTTTACTAAAATCCACTCTCCCCCAATCCAAAACATCTTTTTGCAACTTGACTATTTCTTTGTCCATAACAAACTTAAACTGTACCATGTTGTGGTCGCTATCACTAAAATGCTCCCCCACCACCACCTCAGCCACCTGTCCGGCTTCATTCCCCAGAATTAGGTCCAGCAATGCGCCATCCCTTGTTGGACCCTCTACATATTGGCCTAAAAAGTTCTCCTGTACACATTTCAAGAAATCCACTCCATCCAAGCCCTTATCACTATGTCTATCCCAATTAATGTTGGGAAAGTTGAAATCACCTAATATAATTACCCTATTGTTATTGTTTTTACAAACCTCCACAAATTGTACACATATTTACTCCTGAATTTCCCGCTGACTATCTGGGAGTCTATAATAAACACCTAACAATGTGGTTCCCCCTTTTTTATTTCTAAGCTCTACCCACAAAGCTTCATTCGATGCCCCCTCCAAGATATCATCTCTCCTTACTGCAGTAACTGACTCCTTAACTAATAATGCAATGCCTCCTCCTCTTTTACCCCATCCCCTGCCTTGCCTGAAGATTCTATATCCCAGAATGTTGAGCTACCAATCCTGCCCCTCCCTCAACTACGTCTCAGTGTTGGCTACTATATCACAATTCCACGTGTCAATCCTCACCCTTAACTCATCCATTTTACCTGTAATACTCCTGGCATTAAAGTAGAGGCCATCCAGCCTTGCCTTACTCCCTTGAAGCTTATTGCAGCTGTACTCCCTCTGACTTGATTGTTTTACTGTATTATGATGTGTCCCTATTCTGCTAACATTCTGTGTCCCCTCCCCCTGCTGAATTAGTTTAAACTCCTCCCAACAGCACTAGCAAACCTGCCCGCAAGGATGTTAGTCCCGCTCTGGTTCAGATGTAGACTGTCCCGCTTGGGATAGACATAGTGTTAAGGGCTCGGATGGAGTGGATTTCTTGAAATGTGTACAGGAGAACTTTATAGGTCAATATGTAAAGGGTCCAACAAGGGACGGTGCATTGCTGGACCTAATTCACACACATACACTCTCTCACTTCCCCAACACACACACATATACTCTCTCACTCCCCTCAACACACACACTCTCTCACGCTGCCCAACACACACACATACACTCTCTCACTCACTTCCACATACACTCATGCTCTCATTCCCACATAGATACTCTCTCACTCCCACACACATTTACTCTTTCATTCCTACACACACTCAATCTCTCACTCCCACACATGCACACACACTGAAACTCTTACTCCCACATACTAACGCTCTCACTCCCGCACACACTCACTGTCACTCCCACACATACACTCGGTCTCACTCCCACGCATACACACACTCATTCTCACAAACACACATACACGCACTTTCTCTCTCACTCCCACACATAGGCCTGAATATTTCCCGCGTCGGGTGGGCTTGGCGGGAGTGGGTGGGGGCGATTGGAAACTCAACCAACGCCCGCGATTGGGTGCGCACCGCCATTTTACGTAGGCAGGCCAACACTCCCATGCATGCGCCCGAAAGAGCGCTTCAATCTCCCTGAGGCACGGAGCTGCCTTAGGGAGATTGGAGCGATTGTTAAAAAAATAAATAAAAACAATGAAAATTTAATAAAGCATGTCCCCTCATGTGACTGTCAAATGAGATGGGACTTGTTTTTATTGTTCATAGAAACTTTGTATTTAATTTGTAAAAGCTGTAGGAAACTTCACCTGCTCACGGATGAGGTTTCCTAAAAAACGTAAAGGCCGCTTGGCCTTTTCGCCTGCCCGCCAACCACAAGGTTGGACAGGCAGCGTAAAGTTGAACTTAATTACTTTGTTAATGGCCTTAATAGGCCTTTTAATTATTGCTGGGCACGCAGCTGACTCTGGTACGCGCCTGCCGAACAAAATATCACAAGACAGCGCGATGACATCAGGGTGCACGCCCACGTCATCGCGCGTCATTTAACATTCCGGCGTGTCGGGCCCGCCCCCACACACCGACTGAAAAATCCTGGCCTTACATGCACACACACTTATTCTCACTCCCACACATACACACACACACACACGCACTCACTCTCACTCCCACACACACACACACACACTCATAAACACACACACACACGCACTCACTCTCACTCCCACACATACACACACACACTCATAAACACACAAACACACACACTTTCACTCCCACACAAACATACACACACTCACTCTCACTCCCACACAAACATACACACACTCACTCTTTCACCCCCACATATACATACACACACTCACTTCGACGCAGACACACACCCTCATTCTGACGCATACACACACGCTCACTCTCACTCTGATGCATATACACACATCCACTCTCTCACTCCGATGCATACGCTCATGCACTCTCACAAACGCACAAACACGCTCTCACTCCCACACATACATACACATACTCACTCTCCGGCGCATTCACTCTCTCACTCTGACACATACTCAAACACTCACTCTCTCACTCTCACACATAGATACACAACCTAACTCTCCAGCGCACACACACACATTCACTCTTTCACTCCGATGCGTACGCACATACTCACTCTGACACATACACACACACACTCACTCTCTCATTCCCACACACACACATACTCACTCACTCTCTCACTCCAATGCATACACACATACTCACTCACTCTCTCACTCCGACGCATACACACACACACTCACTCACTCTTTCACTCCCACACATACATACACATTCACACTCTCACACACACACACACTCACTCTCTCACTCCCACACACACACACACTCACTCACTCTTTCACTCCCACACATACATAGACATTCACACTCTCACACACACACACACTCACTCTCTCACTCCCACACACACTCACTCACTCTTTCACTCCCACACATACATACACATTCACACTCACACACACACACACACTCACTCTCTCACTCCCACACACACACACACACTCACTCACTCTTTCACTCCCACACGTACACACACATTCACTCATTCTCTCACACTGACTCATTCTCTCACACTGACGCACACATACTCCCACTCACACTAACACTCACTCTCTCACTCCGACGCATACGCACACTCACTCCAAAGCACACACACACACTCAATCTCCTACACACGGCAGTCAGCCTCTTCCCCTACCCAGCCACCCCCACCCCCAACACCCCAACCTGGGGCTCCGCAGTGTCTAACCCCGGCGCATAACAGCCACCCTCTCCTCCCTGGGGCCCCGGCACTCCGCTCCCTGGTACTTGGCTCCCCTGGCCCTGGTTGGAGGTGCCAGAGCACCTCTCTGGTATGCTTCACTACAGCAGCACCACACCCCTGCTGCTAACACTCTTTTTCTGGAATTACCCATGAAGTATGGTGACGTGAGAGAGATCCCACAGGGCAGGTAGCAGCAAGGCCACTGTACCTGAGAGCATGGGTTGGCAACTGGGAGAACTTTGGGAAGAAACATGACAGTAATGAGTTCAGCTTTAACTGGCAGACTGCTTTGCAAAAATCTGTGTAACCTGAGCCACTCATGTGAGTGGAACAAAAATAACATAATTATACTTAAAATAAATTATATTTTAGCTGGAGGTTTTTGTGTTCTTATTACCAAGTGGACTCTAAAGCAAATAAACTTACTTGGTTTGTCAACCGTGCAGTTTGAAGAAGCCCATTTAGGATTACAAGAGAAGAGCTGGTTTAAAAGGCGACATTGTGGCATTATCCCAAACCATTAAATGTAGATTTAAGAAACTGTGACCCTTATCCCAACCTTCTTTAGGAAAGTTTTATTCAGCTACCGGAGTTTTCTTGTCTAGGGCTTCAACTATTTTAATTAGTCTCAAAAATGGGTATATTCCCCACCCCCACCCCCCACATCTAGAATATGCTAATTTCTGGATCTGCATGCAGAGTCTGTAAAGGGCTGAATGTAACCTGAAGGACACTGAAGCCCAGGCTCGTCTGTCGTGTTCGTTTGATTGCAGTACACAGATGAATGCGACTCACAGATTAACAACATTGATAATGAGCTCAGTTTTAAATATTAAATAACGCACTGCATTTTAAAGGAAAACTCGCACATTGGAAGGATAATGCATCCCTGCTCACTTGAGAATAAAACCTAACAACTGGAAAAGTAAAACAGAAAAATACAGTTATGCTCTTCATCTGGGGCAGTGTTTGGGACACTAGCAATTGGCCTCAACACTCATAGGCTAAGGAGAGGAATCGGCAGCTATGTTTTCTGCTTCTGATTGGTACATGGCCACTATTTAGGAGAATGCGCACACGTGTGTGTGTTGGATGAGGAATGAGTTCAGATTTTATGGTGGAATAGCCTATCGAATCATTGTAGGTGATCACAGATGAAGAATGGCCATTTGGGTGATGTAACGGAGGGCAGTCAACACTCTTTGCACCATATCCCAGTAAGAACCATTGCTTCGGGAAAGGAGTGAGAAAATAGGGGAAAAACAATTGAAACTTTGTGGACATGTTAACATTCACAATTCTCTAAATGAGCAATAAAAAACACAGTTATTGCTGGAAATATTTGATGATTTTATTTTTTCTATTTTCCAATAGAATATTTGTTTTACAAAAGTCCAATATATCAGCAGTCTGTCTCTTGGTAATCAATCACAGATTTCGAATCACATGAGGAACAAATCTCTAAGATATGTTCTTCATGTCTAGTATGTTGGGTTATTTTCATGTCTTGTGGTTTGAGTTTGGCTGCTATCATTTCAGAGGAATTTCCTGCCATCTGTATTCAATAGAATTTTCTCACAGATTTGTGCTTGCTAGTAAATATTGTGTTCTGGCAATAGATGCTTTGTTCATCTTCAGTGACAGCCATCTTAGTCAAACTGTTAACAGTATTTTGGCAAAATCCATTAAATCCAAAGGAGCTTCACACAATTATTAAAAAATACCCTAGATAGGAGTTTGCATAACTTAGTGAATACATGACATTGTTAAAATTCACCAATGGAGTAGTAATGAAACAAGTCCAGAGGATCAGGCAGAATGGTTGGAGGCATAACTGAAAGAGTAAACAAGTGCTGCATTTGGTTAAAGATGTCCGTTTGATGTTTTGGGGAAATTGTTATTAACACAAACATTTATTTATCGTCCTGGGATTTGGTGTGGTGGTTATCAATTCCCTGAGATGGTACCCATTTAACAGAAGACTAGAAAACCATTTTGATTTAAATTGTAACCCCTAGTAAACATATAGAGAATTTATTTAACACACTAAACAATGATCAACTTACAAAATAAAGATATACAGTTCCTATTTCATGCATGACTTACTTGCACACTATTGTAATGAAATATTGTAAATGTGCAAAATAAAATTGAACATTGATTATATTTGATAATATGAGTAAGTTTTTCTTAACGATGGCAGCAAAACAAATTTCATTATATAAAATGAAGAATTTGCCAAGAATCTAATTGCTCATTTAATAATATGGGTAAGTTGTACAAAGGGTAAGGGAATTACAGATTTAACCAAAGAGTCAAGTGATTTATATATGAAATAACTGATACTTGACAGTCAGTTACAGGCTGGGATCTAATTGAAGGATGAGGATTTATGTATTGAATATTAGATACCTGAGAATGAGCTAATTGAAGAACTCAGGCAACTTATGCTAAGATTAGCAAATACCCAAAGCAAGTTACTCTCCTAAATATAAAGGCTGATTCTCTGCACTCCCAGTAAAAAAAGAGAGAGAGAGAGAAAACAGGGAACTGCGTGCCAATTAGCCATCAGTCATCAGGGAAATGCTGGAATCTATTATGAAGAAGGTTTTACCATGGACTTAGAAAAACATTGTATGATCAGAGTCAACATGGTTTGATGAAAGGGAAATCATGTTTGACAAATTTAGTAAAGAGTTTTTTGATAATGTAACTAGTAAGGTAGATAAAGAGGTAAATCATATTCTTGGATGTAGCATACTTGGATTTCCAAAAGACATTCAGCAAGGTTAATATGCTCATCAAGTTGGGGGTAATATATTAGCATGCATGAAGGGTTGGTTTAAAAAAAACTTGCATTTATATAGCGCTTTTCATGACCAGCAGATTTCTCAAAGCAGTTTACAGCCAATGATAACAGCAACAACATATCTTAATGCAGCCCCTTTAACTTAAGAAAACATCCTAAGGTGCTTTACAGGATACAAAATATGACACTGAGCCACATAAGGAGGTATTAGGTCAGATGACCAAAAGTTGTTTGAAAAGGTAGGTTTTAAGCAGTGCCTTAAAGGAGGAAAGTGAGATAAAGGCTGGGATTTTCCAGCCCCAGTGTGGCGTTTGTCACGGAGGCAGATGCAGGGAGCCAACCAAAAGCCCATTGACCTCGGTGGGACTGGAAGATCCTGCCGGGGCCGGAAAATCACGCACATAGAGGCAAAGAGGTGTAGGGATGGCATTCCAGAGTTTGGTGCCGAGGCAATTGAAGGTGTAGTCACTGATGGCGGAGCAATTAAAATTGGGGATGCACAAGAGGCCAGAATTAGAGGAACACAGATATCTCGGAGCGTTGCAGAGCTGGAGGAGGTTACAGAGGGGTGAGGCTATGGAGGGATTTGAAAATAAGGATGAGAATTTTAAAATAAAGACGTTGCTTGTCCACGAGCATCTGTAGGTCATCGAGCACAGGGTGGTACGTAATGGGACTTGCTGCTCATTAAGACATGGGCAGCAGATTTTTGGATGGCTTCAAGTTTACAGAGAGTAGAATGCGAGAGACCAGCCAGGAGTGCATTGGAATAATCAAGTCAAGACATAACAAAGATTTAAACAGGGGTTGCAGCAGTGGATCATCAACAGACGTGGGTGAAGTTGGGTGATGTTGTGGAGGTGGAAATAGGTGGTTTAAGTGATAGCACAAATGTAAGGCCAATAAATCATTTTGGGGTCAAATATGATGCCAAGGTTGTGAAGACTGAAGCTGGAGAGAGGGATGGAATCAGTAACTAGGAAACAGAGCTTGGAGCGGGGACCGAAAACAATGGCTTCAGTATTTTCAATATTTAGTTGGAGGAAATTTCTGCTTATCCCTTATAGATGTTGGATGAGCAGTCTGATAATTTAGCGACAGTGGAGGAGTCAAGAGTGTTGGTGGTGGGGTAGAGCTGGGTGTTGTCAGCGTACACGTGAAAACTAATGCTGTGCTTTAGGATGATGTTGCTGAGGGACAGCATGTAGATGAGAAATAGAGGGACTAAGGATAGGACACTAGAGACAGCATTTCAGGAGCAGAAACAGAAGCCAAGTGATTCTCTGGATATGATTAGATAGATAAGAATAGAACCAGTGAGAGCAATCCGACCCAGGGGGATGACAGTGGAGAGACGTTGGAGGAGGATGGTGTGGTCAACCATGTCAAAGGCTGCAGACAGATCAAGAAAGATGGAATACTTTTGAAGTGTAGTCAGCAACCAATTTGCACATGGCAAACTGGTCCATATTCAGCAAAACCTGGACCCATGACCCCTACCACCTAGAAAGTCAAGGGCAGCAGATACAATTGAACACCACCACCTGCAAGTTCCTCTCCAAGCCACATACCATCCTGACTTGGAAATATATCGCTGTTCCTTCACTATCGCTGGGTCAAAATCCTGGAACTCCCTTCCTAACAGCACTGTGGGTGTACCTACATTACATGGACTGCAGCGGTTCAAGAAGGCAGCTCCCCACCACCTTCTCAAGGGCAGCTAGGGATGAGCAATAAATTCTGGCCCAGCCAGCGACACCCGCATCCCGTGAAAGAATAAAAAGAAACTCCCACAAACAGAAATATGATAATGACCAGATGATCTGTTTGTGTGATGTTGATTGAGTGTTAAATATTGACCAGGACACCTGGGATAACTCTCCTGCTCATCTTCAGAATAGTGCCGTGGGACATTTTACATCCACCCGAGCAGGCAGATGGGGCCTTGGTTTAATATCTCGATCAAAAGACAGGCTCCCTGAACAGTGCAGCACTCCCTCAATACTGGACTGGAGTGTCAGCTTTGATTTTTGTATTCAAACCCTGGAATGGGACTTGAATCCAGAACCTTGCAACTCAGAAGTGAGAGTTGAACCACAGCTGAATGCACAGGAAGTAGATAGAAGTGAAAAATGGGGCACTTTCAAGTTGATAGGCTGTTACTAGTGGAGTGCTGCAAGGATCAGTGCTGGGGCCCTAGCTGTTTACAATCTACATTAATAACTTCGACAAAGAGACTAAGAGCAATGCAACCAGGTTTTCTGACAAAACTATGTGGGAATGTAAGCTGTGAGGAGGACACAAAGAGGCTGCAAAGAGATATAGACAGGTTAAGTGAGTGAGCAAAAAGATGGCAGATGGAGTATAATGTGAGAAAATGTGAGGTTATTCACTCTGAGTAGAAAAGCTGAATTTTTTTAAAAGGCTTGAAACTTGAAGATGTTGATGTTCAGAGCGACTAGGGTATACTTGTGAAAGGAACACAAAAGGTTAACATGCAGGTACAGCAAGCCATTAGAAGGCAAATGGCATGTTGGCCTATATTGCAAGTGGATTGGAGTACAATAAAAAAGAAGTCTTGCTATAAGTATAAGGGCTTTGGTGAGGCCACTCCTGGATTACTGTGCGTAGTTTTGGTTTCCACACAGCAGTACGGACATACTTGCATTGGAGGCGGTAAAGTGAAGGTTGCCAAAATTGGCCCCTGGGATGAGAAGGTTGACCTATGGGAAGTGACTATGGAGTTTAGAAGAATGAGGGATGATCTCATTGAAACATGCAAGGCTCTGAAGCAGCTTGACAGGTTAAACATGGAAAGGTTGTTTTCCCTGGCTGAGGAATCTAGAACAGGGGGCCACAGTCTCAGGATAAGGGGTTGATTATTTAGCACTGAGATGAGGAGAAATTTCTTCCCTCAGAGGATTGTGAATCTTTAGAATTGTTTAGCTTACAGGGTTGTCGATGCTCCATCGTTAAGTATATTTAAGGCTGAGATCGACAGATCTTTGGTCTGTCAGAGAATTAAGGGATATGAGGAGCAGGTGAGAAAGTGGAGTTGAGGCAGAAGATCAGCCATAATTGTACTGAATGAAGGAACAGACTCGAAGGGCTGTATGGTCTACTATTTTTTCTTATGTTCTTGTGAGTGGCAATCACAGAGACCATTGGTTGGGAAATTGTGGGCTTTTTCCATTGATGGGTTGAAATTAATTGAAAAATGCAAATTCTCCACTGGTATTCCAAGCTTCTCGCTGAAAGCCCCAGATTGTGAAATCAACCTAATCATCAATGGCTTTGGATATCATCACATTTCATGAGAAGCTGCTTCGATGATCAGTTCTTTAAATTTTATATACCTCCCCAGTATGTGTGAATGTCTATGCATGCCATTGTATTTGTGCAGGTGGTCATATTTGGGTTGGTGACAAAGTAGCGCACCAGACTAAAGCATTATCGGCAGCCAGTGCTCTCTATACAGGTGATGCACAATGAAATCCACATTGATTAACAGTTGCATTGTATTTATTGTGTTTATCAAACAATTGGGGGAGGCGGTGGTGTAGTAGTATTTTCACTGGACTATTAATCCAGAGACTCGGGTTCAAATCCACCATGGTAAATGGTGAAATTTGAATTCAATTTTTAAAAAAAATCTGAAATTAAAAGTCTAATGATGACCATGAAACCGTTGTCGTTAAAAAAAAAACCCATCTGGTTCAATAATGTCCTTTAGGGTAGGAAATCTGCCACCCTACATGTGACTCCAGACCCACAACAATGTGGTTGACTCTTAAATGCCCTCTGAAATGGCCCAGCAAGCCACTCAGTTGTATCAAACTGGATGGCCTCCCTAGCAGCACTGTGGTGTACCTACACCACATGGACTGCAGCGGTTTAAGAAGGCAGCTCACCACCATCTTCTCAAGGGCAATTGGGATGAGCCTAGCCAGTGATGCCCACATCCCAAGAATGAATAAGAAAGAATTATTACAAGCAATAATGTGCCAAACTTCACACCATGGCATATTGATCACCTAATCAGGGATTATAGGGACTAAGCGCTGCAATAAGTATCTCTGATATCTTCTTTGTCTACTAACTTTAAAGGTTCTATGTGAAATGAACTTGGCAGGATCAACTATGTTCCTAAGAGGCATGTGATCCTAATTTGGCATTAAGTTGGAATCTCAGTCAGACAATACAAGATGTCAGGAATGCAAATTGGGAAAATGTCACGCACAGGCGCTGTGGGATCCTTCTGGGAGGCTGAGGCTGTTGGGAGTATTGTATAGGGTAATTCAATTGCTGTTTAATCAAGTTAGACCTAAAGTGCTAGATGTTGATACTCATGCCAATAGGAAGGTTGGCATCCCTCAAATTCAAAAACACAAAGTTTAAAAGATATGGAAATAAGAATGTCAAAAGCATGGGCATTAGAAAGCTGTGGGAATGAGCAATGGGTCAACATTGTTTGACTGATTTCACTCAGTATACTGAATATATCCAGCAAAGAATTGAGTGTAGTTAGGAGAGGGGTGAAATATAAGCTGGTTTAAGGTGGGGGGTGGGGTGGGGGGAGAGAAGTTGAGGGTGGGGTGGTTGTAGGGGCAAGCAAGCAGTGATAGGAGCAGAGAATCAAAAGATGTCACAGACAAAAGAATCAAAGTTTGATCCTTGTGTCTGTGACATCTTTTGATTATCTGCTCCTATCACTGCTTGCTTGTCCCTACAACCACCCCACCCTCAACTTCTCTCCCCCCACCCCACCCCCCACCTTAAACCAGCTTATATTTCACCCCTCTCCTAA
Organism: Cetorhinus maximus; assembly: GCF_964194155.1. Classification (NCBI taxonomy): domain Eukaryota; kingdom Metazoa; phylum Chordata; class Chondrichthyes; order Lamniformes; family Cetorhinidae; genus Cetorhinus; species Cetorhinus maximus. The sequence continues at coordinate 95,545,184 of NC_135895.1, read as the reverse complement.
CTAAACCCAGTTCTGTTGAAGGGTCATTGGACTCGAAACGTCAACTCTTTTCTTCTCCACCGATGCCGCCAGACCTGCTGAGTTTTTCCAGGTAATTCTGTTTTTGTTTTTGTTTTGGATTTCCAGCATCCGCAGTAGTTTTTTGTTTTTTTTTAGTTTTTTGTTTTTATCCATCAAAGAATTACCTTTCCCCTGCACTGTGTTGCCTTACTAGATGCCTTACTGCTACTGATGTTTAGAGTTACAGTGCACACTTGGTCTCATTGCAATGGTCTGTCCTATCAGATCTGTGCTGGAATTTTCAGCAAAAATGGCTAATTGAAGATATAAAATGAGAGGAAAATAATCCACTTGGTTAGGAATCTTTTAACATTTGGTTTCAATTTCATTCAAGACGTTCACCACAATTTTCAGATTAAAATACCCTCTATGAAATAAGCATCTCTTTTTAATTAGTTGGACTCACTGTTTAAATGCTAAGAGTGCCTAATGAGACTAATAGATGCAAGGATTTGAGAGTTTCTTGACAGACTTGTTACTTGATCATGTAATTATGTTGTCCCATGGAAAAAAAAGAGCAATTTATTTTGTTTCACTGATCAAATTCTGTGCTCATCAAGGTCAAGGATGTTAGTGTTGGGAAAGGGAACACTTTTCCTAGTTTAAGCATCCAGGGCTGAAAATTCGTCTGCTCCCGTCTTCGGGCGCAGGGGTTGGGATTCGCGATCGGCGAGCCCCCAACAACTGAGTGAAATCAGTCAAACAATGTTGGCCCATTGCTCATTCCCACAGCAGGCAGTATGCGGAATATGCGGAATTTGCACTACATCCTCATTTCCACGATTGCGGTGCTCTGTGCTGCTGGCTGCCTGAGTGCCACCCAGGGACCCCAGCAGCGTATGTGGCTAGCACCTGTTCCAGCACCACCTCTTAAGGCAGTCTGCTTCTTGTAAAGGAGAGCGGCACTGAACGTAAGGAAGCCGCTGCTGGCTGTTTTCCGCAGGAATTGGCTGCAAAGAAAAGCACCCCAAAGGCAAGAGAGAGGGCTCCCAAGCCGCCTCCACCATTCAACTAGATCATTGTTGATCTTCTACCTTAACGCCATTTTCCTGCACTATCCCCATATCCCTTGAAGTCTTTATTGTCTAGAAATCTATCGATCTTTGTCTTGAAAATACTCAATGACTGAGTCTCCACAGTCCCCTAGGTAGGGAATTCCAAAGATTTACCACCCTCTGAGTGAAGAAATTTCCCCACATCTCAGTCCTAAATGGCTTATCCCTTTTTCTGAGATTTGTCCCTCACCAGGGAAACATCCTTCCTGCATCTACCCTGTCGAACCCTGTTTTGTATGTTTCTATGAGATCGCCTTTCATTCTTCTAAACTCTAGAGAATATAGGCCGAGACCCCTCTGCCTCTCCTCATAGGATGATCCCACCATCCCAGGAATCAGCCTGGTGAACCTTTGTTGCACTCCCTCTATGAAAAATAGATCCTTCCTTGGGTAAGGAGACCAGAACTTTAAAAAAATACTTCAGGCGTGGTCTCACTGAGACCCTATACAATTTCAACAAGGCATTTTACTCCTGTACTCAAATCCCCTTGCAATAAAGACCAACACACCATTTACCTTTCTAATTACCTGCTGCACCTGCTTATTAACTTTCAGTGACTCATGAACAAGGATAGCCAGGTCCCTTTGGACATCAACACTTCCCAATCTCCCACCTCGCTGGCAATGGCATTGGAGACAGCCTTGCTGACTGTGCTGTCTTGTTGGCCTTGATGACCTTGGCAGTTGTCCTCTGGCCAGTGGAGCCTGTGCTGGCCCCGCCTGGGAGGGAGCAGCCAGTGCCACGGCTGGCATCTCCCCAGTCGCTGTTTCCTCATCAGGTGCCACAGACACTGGCAGAGGGGCAGAGGAGCTGCTGCCATCATCCAGAGTGCCCTGATAAGAGCCCGCAGAGACGACAGGCAGCTCATGCGCCAATGTGAGGTCGCTCTGGGCCTCCCTGCTCACCAGTGATGGACGGGAACCTGGCTGGGATACTGGGTGCCTAATCCATCCCCCACACTAACACTGACCACCTGAGGTCTGTGCCTGTGTGAGGGCTTGCAGGTCCAAGTGCAACTCCAGGAACCCCTCATTCTGTCCCTGGAGATGCTTCTCCATGAGAGTCACCACTGTCTCAATGGAGGAGGCAGTGTGCTTGGCCATGACGGTCAACGTAGTGCTCACGCTCCACATTGACTCCTCCATCATGGAGACAATGGCATGCATACCCTTTTGGATCTCAACCAGATCCTCCCGCACATATTGCTGGACATACAGCATCTGCCACCTAATGGACGACTCCAAAGGCTCATCATCATCCTTTGACTAAGCATTGTCCTGGCCCTCAGCACTCCTCCAACTGCCGGTGCCCTGGGCACTCTCTGCCTCCGCTTGCACCTCAGTGAAGCGAGTGTGAAGTGCCCTTATCAACGTGCACCGAGATAATGCTCACCATGGTACTGGTATCTGCGCCGGTGCCTGCTTCAGAGAACGGGTGTGATGCAGGTGCAAATGACGCCCGGTGGTCCTGCAGTGTCAAGGGTGGCCCTTCAGGTCTGCAGAGCGCACACCTGCTGGTGAACCTAAAAGGAAGAACAAGGACATGCCATTAATTAAAGTCAACACACTGTCACTGTGCATGCCAGGCACCTTGGTGAGACCATGGAGATCTGCATCACGGTGCCATTGTCTTATGATGATCAATGGGGACTGCAGGTTCGAGACTCACATCAATGAAGAGACTACACTAGAATGGTTGCACAAACCGAAAGTCTCACCTCTGTGCACTGCACTGTTCCCTTCATCTGGCACTACTGCCTGTTCACACCCGGTTGCACGGGGCACATGCCGGCTCTCAAGCTCGAGGGCATCTTGCTCGTATCTGGAAAGGATTAGGAGGCCATGACCTTTCAATATTGCTGTGGGCCGTCTTCTCCTGAAACAACAGAGGAGCATTGATTAGTCCACTCTGTACCTGCAGCTCCATTGCAGCCTGGCAAACCCCAGCTGAGGAACACCTGGCAAGGCACATCCGAGTCATGGCCCTCGAGCCGCAAAGCACTCAGTCCAAGTAGACAGGGCTCACTCCCTTGGCCAGCTCCGGTGTCATTGACAGTTGGCACTTTAGATTCTTAGCACCCCTGAGGTCCACGGGGGGGACGACCACACCTTAACACTTCTGCACACTGACCCATGCCAACGTGGTACTCACCCTTCCTGAGCACAGCAGGTCATTGAAGAGCTGCCGGCACTGGACCCAGGTGCACCGCACCACGTCACGGCTGCTGACCATTTCTACCACCTCCTCCCATGCTCTCTTGGAGAGGTGCAGTGGCTCCTGCCATCCCTGAGGACAAGAGTGTCCCTCCTGGCTGCCACCTCCCCCAGGAGGACAGCGAGGCACTCATCAGGAAATCAGGGGAGGGCCTAGTGCCCTCCTCCCAACCTGCTCTCCCGCCTGCCATGTCCAGCCACACTCGACTCCATTGTGAAAGTACAGGAGACGTCTTTCCATGGCCAGCCTTCCAGGATCCAGCAGCCGACAGACCTCTGCCCCTGCTTGGCCCTTCCCTGCCAGTGCAGAACCACGTCTCACACTGGGTGGGCCTTAATTGGCTCGTCAGCGTGAAATCGCAGCCCGATGGACCGTTTCGCGGCCGCTCCCGGACCCGCCCACCGCACCTACCCGACGACCTCAATATCCTGCCCCATAAGTTTTTATGTGTTCAGTTATCATATCCTTTGTAATAGATTCCAGCATTTTTCCCTATTACTGATGTCAGGCTAGCAGGCCTGTGGTTCCCTGTTTTCTCTCTCCATCCTTCCTTAAACAGTGAGGCTACATGTGCCACCTTCCAACCTGCAGGAAACATTCCTGAATCTATAGAATTTTGGAAGATGACCACCAACGCACCCACTGTCTCTGCAGCCACTTGTTGCGACACTCTGGGATGGAGATCATCAGGTCCAGGGGACTTAGCAACTTTCAGTCCCATTAATTTCTCCAGTATCACTTTTTCTTTATGAATATTAATTTTTTACAGTTCCCCATTCCTGCTAATCCCTTGATCCTCTAGTATTTCTGGGAAGTCTTTTGTATCCTCTTCTGTGAAAGTTGGAATTTTATGGCCCCGTCGTGCCTGGGGTGGGACTGGGAAAGTGGCGAGCCGTTCAACAGTCCATTGACTTTGTCGGGACCAGAAAGTCCCACCGGCGGGAGGGGCTGTAAAATTCGGGCCGAAGTGTTTGTTTAGTTTCTCTGCCATTTCCTTATTCCCCATCATAAATCCTCCTGTCTCTGCCTGGAATGGGCACACCATTTGTCTTTGCTAATCTTCTCCTTTTTATATACCAATAGAAGCCTTTACAGCCCATTTTTACGTTTCTTGCTAGTTTACTCTCATATTCTATTTTCTCTTTTTTTTCAGTTTCTTGGTCCTCGTTTTGCTGAATTCTTAAAAACTCCCAGTCCTCAGGCTTACTATATTTTTTGGCAAATTTATAAGCCTTTCCTTTGATCTAATACAATCTTTAACTTCTCTTGTTAGCCATGGTTGGATCACCTTTCCTGCTGGATTTTTGTGCCAAATAGGAATATATGTTTGCTGGAAACTATTTATTATTTTTTTAAATGCTAACCATTGCCTGTCTACATCATACCTTCTAATGTAGTTTCCCAATCTACCACAGCCAACTCGCCCCTCATACCTTCGTAGTTTCCTTTGTTTAGATTTAAGATTCTAGTTTCAGATTGAACTACATCGCTTTCAAACTTAATGTAAAATTAGACCATAAGACCATAAGACATAGGAGCAGAAATTAGGCCAATCGGCCCATCGAGTCTGCTCCGCCATTCAATTATGGCTGATAAGTTTCTCAACCCCATTCTCCCGCCTTCTCCCCGTAACCTTTGATCCCCTTACCAATCAAGAACCTATCTATCTCGGTCTTAAATACACTCAATGACCTGGCCTCCACAGCCTTCTGCAGCAATGAATTCCATAGATTCACCACTCTCTGGCTAAAGAAGTTTCTCCTCATCTCTGTTCTAAAAGGTCTTCCCTTTACTCTGAGGCTGTGCCCTCGGGTCCTAGTCTCTCCTATTAATGGAAACATCTTCCCCACGTCCACTCGATCCAGGCCTTTCAGTATTCTGTAAGTTTCAATCAGATCCCCCCTCATCCTTCTAAACTCCATCGAGTATAGACCCAGAGTCCTCAAACGTTCCTCATATGTTAAGCCTTTCATTCCTGGGATCATTCTCGTGAACCTCCTCTGGACACTCTCCAGGGCCAGCACATCCTTCCTGAGATATGGGGCCCAAAATTGCTCACAATATTCTAAATGTGGTTTGACCAGAGCCTTATAAAGCCTCAGCAGTACATCCCTGCTTTTATATTCTAGTCCTCTTGAAATAAATGCCAACATTGCATTCGCCTTCCCAACTACCGACTCAACCTGCAAGTTAACCTTAACAGAATCCTGGACTAGGACTCCCAAGTCCCTTTGCACTCCAGATTTCTGAATTCTCTCCCCATTTAGAAAATAGTCCATGCCTCTATTCTTCCTACCAAAGTGCATGACCTCACACTTGCCCACATTGTATTCCATCTGCCACTTCTTTGCCCATTCTCCTAACCTGTCCAAATCCTTCTGCAGCCTCCCCGCCTCCTCAATACTACCTATCCCTCCACCTATCTTTGTGTCATCTGCAAACTTAGCCAGAATGCCCTCAGTTCCTTCATCTAGATCATTAATGTATAAAGTGAAAAGTTGTGGTCCCAACACTGACCCCTGCGGAACTCCACTAGTCACCGGCCGCCATCCTGAGAAGGACCCCCTTATCCCCACTCTCTGCCTCCTGCCAGACAGCCAATCTTCTATCCATGCTAATACCTTGCCTCTAACGCCATGGACTCTATTCTATCATACTCTTCCCTAAAAGCTCCTGACAATGAGATTATTAATTAGCCCTTTTTCATTGCACAATAACTGGAGCTGGAGGCCTTAGTCCAGGAGGTTGACAGGAGGAGAGAGGCCACAATTCCATGGGGGGCCTCAGAAGGGAATGGGAGCAGTTGCCAGGAGGTCAATTCTTAAAGTTTCATCTGAGGACCTGGCAGCAGCCCTGCCAGCAGTTCAATAACCTCACGAGATGGTCAAGGCCAGTGAATGCATCTTCACATGACATATCGTATTCACAACACCATCAATCTATCACACTGCTCAGTGCACCCCATCCCCATCACCCCAACAACAGTTCATAGTATTCATAACTGTTCCTAGCATTGCAGGAAGCAGAGCAGAATCGGAGGTTGGCAAACGCACCTCCATCACTTTAAACCCACTGGAGGAGACGGTGTTCCACATCATGGGGTCTGCTGTGGCAGGGGCAGTTTCATTCGATGCTGCTGAGACCATTCACGATGATGGTATGTTTTTGCCGTGTGGACCTTCTCAAATTCCACCTCACCCTCATGTTGCAATCTGGCATGAAGTGCAATGTGCTGAGAGTGGGATCATGGATCTCCAACTTTCAACCACACACCTCCTTCCCTCACCTGAATCCTCTCCTAATTTTTTTACTTTCACAAGAACTATTGCCTGCCTAGCCTCAGGAGGAAGGGCGGGAGCTGAACCCTAAGGAAGAAGCACTATCACTTGTTCTGACACTCGCAGCCACCAACTTAGTTACTAGCACTGAGTATACGTTAGAGGGTAATATAGAGTCAGGATCAGCATGTGGTGAATCACTGGGCATGAGTGGGTTGCACACAGGCCAAGGGAAAAGGGCAGTTCATGTGCCAGGTCCCCAGAGGGCGAGGTTGCAGACGGGTTCCGCTACAGGAGAGCCACATGAGGACTTTGATGGGACAGCCTACAGGAGAACACTGATGACAATGCATATCAAGATACTTGGTGCGTTTGCAGGCCTGCCACACACCCTCCTGTCATTGTTAAGGAATGTGGAGCGTGGCACAGGGCACCACGCAGACCTTGGAACCCATCCTTTCCACCATGGAAGTGGTGGCTGACTCAGTGACAGCACTTGCAGATCCAACCTGGATGCAGCATCTGGTGACCACAGTCTCTGCTTCCCATGCAACATCTCAGTGCTTGCAGTGTAAGTTCATAGGGAGGTCATGAGATCCATGCTTGCTGCCATACAGGCTCAGGCTACTATTGTCATGGCTGAGGAACTCAGTGCTCAAAGGGGCATTCAGGCACTCACAGCAGCCCAGCAATCTGTCCTCCAACAGATTACTAAGATTACTGAGTCATTGCTCCATGAGAGTGATAGTAGCTCCATGGAATATGAACCCGCAGTCCTCTCTCAAGAGGACAGCATTTATGCTCCCGCCACTGTCACTCTGCCAGTGCCTTTGCTATTTCCTATCAGCCAGCTGGCCCAAACTTTTGTCACCCATTGCTGAGGTGGTGCATTCTGAAGCTGGGCCCCCAAATTCCAGAACTGTTCGAGGGCATCCTGCAAGGCTATCTGCAGTTTCCCCCAGAATAAGCAGCCTTCCAACAGTCATGCTCAGCCGCTGGAGTAGCACTGCGTAGGAGCACGTGGTGCAGGCAAAGACACCTGCAAGACAGACACTGAGGAAATGCATAGTGGTGAATAGTTTGTTTTGTTTTTGTTATTGGATGTGTTGGTAGATAAAGTTGTTATGAAAGGTTTTTGTTCGTGTCTCTTATTGCAGGGTTTTGGTCACAAGAACACAGTGATGGGAGGCAGGTGAGGATTGTGGGGCAGGGATGGTGAGGGATGATGTTTTGACACAGGAGTCAGCAACCATGTGGCTCTTTAAGGACCCATATGCTGCTCCCAACCTTGATTGTTCAAATTTTGGTGGTAATTAAATGGATTGTTTTGTTTTTGTAAACTTTTATTAGCATTGTACTTGTGAAAAAAATATCATTCAATGATCAACGTTTTTCTAACAACCTTTAAAATATTGTTGAAATGTGTGTCTCTCTGTACTGTTTTTAATTGTTATTGGCATTTGAGTAACAACATTGCGGCTCTTAAGATATTGTGTTTTTGACTACATTTCAAAAATGGCTGCTCTTGTTATTGGGGGTTGCTGTCTCCTGTCCCAAGGGAACCAGAGTCACGGTAGCTGCTAACAGACAGCCCACTGGAGTGGAGGGGCCCCGGATGGGTTGTCTCCTGCCTCCTTCCCTTCCTTCCTGCTACTCCTGAGGTTTCCTCCTTACACCTGGTGGCAATGTCTGTGAAGGATGCAGCAGGCCACCACAAGCTTGGAGATAACCTCCAGCGAGTATTATTGGTAACCCCCAGAACGGTTCAGGCAGCGGGACTGTTGCCTGAGAACATTGATGATTTGCTCCTCAACGTTCCTGGTATGTCCATTGTCTTCACATGGTCAGGTGGCGGAGGGGAATCATTGGCCATTTGTACCCTTGTCTTCAAGCAGCCACCCTTTGGTTCTTCGCGATGACTCAAAGACACCAGGAACGGCAGACTATCTCAGGTTGACGGTATCAAACAGGCTTTGGCTGGTTGCTGCCTGGATAGTGGGCATTCACCGACTTGATAGTTTGGGCATGGTCACCATACCAGCTGCATATTGATGGAGTGGCATGTGGGGCCCACAGAGCCACATGCATGCAGTTAATGGCTCCCCGCGCCATTGAGAATCCTGCTACCCTGGCAAAGGCATGTGCCTGCTCATCCTGCTTCACTCTGGTTAGAGAGAAAACAATTAACTCCCCTCCTCACCTACAGGGCCTCGGTCACCATCCGGATACAGCGATGGGCGGCGAATTGGGATGTGTTTGCAAAGTTGCCTGCTGCTGCCTGGGGGAATCTTCCTCACTGGGAGTTAGGGTGTCAGTGACCTTAATGGCCACTGACACCGTTGTCCTCACCCTGCTGTGAGCCTACAGGAAGTGAAAATGTTCAGTGACCATTGGTGAATCTCAGGGACTTCAGGCATTGCTCCTGGTTGAGGTGGGGGTAGGAGAAGTGCTCTCTGAAACCACCCCCCACCCTCGCCCCGAGCTTACCCTCTTTGCAACCTCAGTTCCATCCTCTGTCATGTTGCAGACCCAGAGATGCTGCAACTACAGCCCATAACTGTAACAGCCTTCCTGTGGATAGATCACAAAACTCCTCTGCTCTCCCTGTCACTATACAGCAATATATCCTTCCAAATCCAGCAAGTCACCCAACTCCTCCAAAACACAACAAAGTATTTCCGCAAACTTTAGCGGAGCCTAGGTCAGGTAAAAAGGAAAAAAGAAAGACTTGTATTTATATAGCACTTTTCATGGCCACTGGACATCTCAAAGTGTTTTACAGCCAAAATGGTACTTTTTGAAGCATAGTCACTGTTGTAATGCAAAAAACATGGCACCTAATTTGCACTCAGCAAGCTCCCACGAACAGCAATATGATAATGACCAGATAATCCGTTTTTGTGATGTTGAGAGGTAAGTATTGGCCAGACCACAAGCGAAAACTCCCCTGCTTGCCTTCACAATAGTGCCATGGGACCTTTTATATCTACCCAAACAGCAGATGGTGCCTTGGTTTGACATCTCATCTGAAAGACAGCACCTCTAACAGTGCAATGCTCCCTCAGTACTTCACTGGAGGGACAGCCTTGATTTTTGTGCTCAAGCTCTGGAGTGGGACTTGAACCCAAAACCTTCTGATTCAGAAATGAGAGTGCTACCAACTGAGCCACAGGTACAATGGATGCACGGTAAAACTTCTTCTACATTGTTCCATCAAAACGTACAGGTTAAGTCCACAATAAAAATCTCTTTTCATTGTCTTACCATTACACCTCAGCTGTAATCTCAGACAGAGGGACAGCCTACTCCATCCACCACCTCATCCTGGAGGCTGTTCTTCACACATTGTTCAGATCGCCAGCAGGTTTTCAGACTGTTATTGGGGGGGGAAGGGAAATCAGAGCCAAACCTGTTCTCACCTAAACCATGTACGTTCATTTCCTATTTCACTTATTTTCCATTACCAGAACTGAGATCAGGAGATGGAGCCTTAGCTTTCCCTGCTTTAATCCCAGGGGGTGCAGAGACCAATTGTAAACCCCAACTACTGCTCTAAATGGGATCAGCAAGTTCAGTGTGAGCTGGGGGCTGCTGGTTCAGTTGGCTTTTTTGAGCCAATGGACGGGAACCTTTACTGACCAGAGTGACTCACTGTGGGTACCACCCAGTATGGTACAATATGAAACTAATTCAAGCAAGACACTGACTATCTTTGCTTTACATTTGATCTTTCCCTTTGGAGTAGAATATAAAATATTTAATTATGTGCAGTCAGTCCATTGTAAGATCCCTGGTACCATATGTTGTGTGGGCTTAAAGTGAGGTATCTCTTTCCTTTACCGCAAGTTAAGACTGTACCGGAATCTATAAAAGAGCACAACTTGTCTCCATTTGAATTCACTTCATTATTTAATCTCAGGAGTTTTCTTTTCCATGTTAGTTGAGTTTCATTGTTGTAATCTGTTAATTGCCAGCTATAGTAAGTGGATTGATTGATGTGTCAGCAATTAGAGGAAAATAATAGAGAAGAATTTGTTTGAGTTTGTTGTGACACTTAATGCCTTGGTCGGGGGAAGCCCAGAGAAGAAGAAATATCCAAATTTGTCAGTGGTTTTTAATCTTTTTACAGCTAAAATTTCTGACCGATTCACCTCTCACTGCTGGTTTCTTTATCGATGTTTCATTGCTCACCTGAATGTCGCCCTCTTGCTCCCAACATCTACGTACAGTGTCCTACATGTTCTTTCTCACTAAAAAGTTGGGTTTTAAAAACCTGAAGATTATAGGAGGTGAAAGGGAATTCTGAGAGGAGGTCAATAATCGGTCTCATTATCCTTAGGCCAGGGAGAGGTCAAAGTAGCCAGGAATCCTGCTCCTGTTTACTGCGGCTGGATTAAAAATATGTGCCCGATTAGCTGAGGGCAGAAACAAAGTTAGCTGTGATGCCCTCCTTGGTGAAAGAGCCTGTTCACCATGTGGGGGGTCACGTATGAAGTATGGCTATGTGAGGTGAGGCACGAGACGGCTGCTGGTGTCTGAATTGAGAGTCAGCACCATCACAAGAATAGGTGAGATAATAATATCTACCAATAAGTTCAAGTGATACCATTGAGGGAATGGCTGGATTTAAGTTAGGAAAATTTGATAACACTCAGATGAAAGTAAATATCAGGAGGCTTTAAAGCTGTTGAAGTAGATTGGGGTTGATGGTCCAACTGAGTGAAATATATCTTTCAAACAACAGAAATAAAGAGAGGCAGGCATTGTGTGTTCATTTTTGTCAATACAGTATAATCTGATTACCAGTTTCAGGAATGCAATTTCGCAATTTTCTTGCTTTAAATCTCTAACATCATGAATTAAATCCAATTTATAATTCACTAACGATATGGAAATTTACAGGAAATGAATTGTGCCAATTTTTCCTTGACAGTTTTTGCTTGCAATTTGTGCTTGATTTAGATTGAGAATCAGGCAGGGATTTGAAACTGTAGGATTTTCTCCTTCAGAATGTTTTTTCCAACGTTGCTACAAGCTTTATGGGAAAGGAAATCATTCTTTTAGCTATGAATTGTGAAGCTAAATATAGGTCAATTACACTGGAGTTTCAACCGACGGAAGACTGTTATAGTGCAGCTGTAATTGGGCTGTGAAGACACACAAAATACACTCCGCGTAAGGGGTGTGAGACCATACCTCAGAGACAGCCTTCCATCACTTCCGATTCACAATCTAGTGCAACCATGCGGCTTAGTTGGTGAAAGCACCTGCCTAGTAAACAGGAGGTCCTGAGTTCAAATCTCAGCAGTGCTTCTACTGGTTTCTTCAGCAATTCACAATTATTAAAGAAAGAAAAACTTGTGTTTATGTAGTGCCTTTCATGACCATAGGAGCTCCCAAAGTGCTTTAAAGCTAATGAGGTATTCTTGAACTGTAATCGCTATTGTAATGTAGGAAACGTGGCAGCCAATCTTACAAACAGCAACATGATAATGACCTACTTTTGTCTGTTGATTGAGGGATAATTAATGGCAATGACACTGGAAATAATTCCCCTGCTGTTCGTCAAAGTTCTTTTCCAACCATCTGAGAGGGCAGGGGCCTTGGTTTTACGCCTCATCTGAAAAGCAGCATCTCCGACAATGCAGCACTCCCTCAGTTCTAAACTGGAGTATCAACCTTGATTTTTGCGCTCAAAGCTTCTGACACAGAGGCGAGATTGTTACCCACAGTAAAACAAAAGATTCTGGGTAGTGAGTGGATCACATTGTTAACATCACAATGTTAACAAACATTTGACTTTTAGGTGCTGCTAAGTGGAGCTCTGTGTATTTTCGCCAGCATGAACTCTCAGGCTTCTGTTGGCTCTTGGGCAAGGAAACCAGCTGCGTTAACTGAGTCAGCGAGTGCTCCCAGCCATTTGATACATGCACCAGTTATGTGCTCAGTATGTGCAATCTAACTGGCCCCTAAATGTCTCAAACATAGGTCGATATATAGTTACAAAAAATACTTTTCAAGTTCCACTATTCATTTTATTCAAACCAGTTGATTTATGAAGGGAGAAATTCTTCACATCATTGAAAACTAGCCTTCACTAAAAAGAACAATATGATATTCAGGAAGCTGTGGCTTATATTTGGTATTGTGCCAATTGGATAAAACAGATTTTATTTCTTTTTTGTGTGTGGCGCTTCACATACTGCTCCAACAAAAGGAACTTCACTTAAACAAAGTACTTAATTTTTTTGTTGTAACTGTATTAATCCTACATTGTGCAGCTGTGAGTGTACAAGGATCTCTTCTAAATGATTTTACTGTACATTTGTTGCTGTACTCCCCATTGATGTTCTAGCTCTGTGCTGGCGCTCTCTGTTGATGATTTAAAGTGAGACTGATAGTTTATCCAGTCACAACCAGTTGTCAGGATTCTGTCCAAAGTTTTAATTTCCACAAACCACTTCAAACAGGACTCACACATAAACTGTCTGAAACAAATTACCCAAGTGACTAGGGGTGAACATAAGTGTCTTATAATGAGGTAGATAAAATAAAAAGCTTTAAACTAACTCCCGGCGGAGGGCTGATAAGTTACATTTTTTTTGCTAGAAGAGACTGCATTTTCTTTTAATTCAATTTTCCTCCCTTTTTTTTTAATACACTGGGTATAGTTGCATGGATGGCCTTCTGATAACTGATTCAAGTGATCATTCATGCGTGGGCCTAGACTTGACAAGCCTATGTCCTGTTGCCTGCTACTTCCTGGGGGAAGTAGGGGTGGTGACGGGGGACTCAGCGAGACATTACAGTGTAGCCATATTCATTGTACACATGTGCATTTTCAGCAATATCAATGAAGAGTGATCAGGGGCTGGATTTTAGATCCAGCGAGCGGGTGTGGAAACAGGCTTAAACTTCCACTTCTACTCAGTCTTGTGGCCCCGCAGTGATTTAATGTCCGTTGGGACATTATTTCCCTGAGGCGAGTCTTCCACCCCCATCTGGGGAGGAAGCCCAATGTCCAAAAGCTGCCGGCCAATTGGATGGCTGGCAGCTCCTTAGTCCCAGCAGTGCCACTGGAAGCAGTGGTCACTGCTGGGACTGCATCTGGAAGATAGGCGAGGGAGGGGCATCACCAAGGCCAGGCTAGCAGGCTGCAGCGAGGGGGACAAGGAGGGTCGGGAGCCAAGATGGAAAGGGCGGGCGGGAGGGAGAAGGGGAAACTCTGAGGTCTCTGGAGCTTGGGGAGTGAGCTCCGATTGAAACAGGGGGCCTGTAAAGGAGGCGTCCTCCCTTTCCTTCCTGAAGCCCAACCAGTGTTTCCTGCCGGGTTCCCAACCCATTGCCGGCTTCAGGCGTGAGCAGGGAGCAAGGAGCCATTATTTGGCCAGTTAAGTCCCTTAAGTGGTCCAAGGGCAGGTGAGCTGCCCGATGCCTCCCCCACTGCTCATAAAATTGCAGCGGGACAGGGGTGGGCAGGTAGACACTGGGAAAGGCATCCCTGACATTTTACAGGGCCCCCACCTGCAAACCCAGCCACAGGGGAATGTACAATTTTGTCCCAGGATGGGAACTCAAGGAATTTTTCCATCAACAATTTTATTCCCCTTCACTCATAAAATGCCAAAGCGTTCATTATTTACATGTGGGTCTTGACACTGAAGCCCCAGTTTTGCAGTCTCAGAAGATTTTGTGCCTGAACCAATGTGGTTGGGCCTGTTTTTGCAAATCATTAGCATAAGTTCCCAACACAGTATTGGCAGCTTACCTGTTGAGGCCTGTGCAAAACCTATCTGACAGCTCAAATTTAAAGGGATGCACGCACTTAAAGGTGAGTGGTTGCATATGTGGAATATACTGTTTCAGCTCGTATAAAGCTTCAAAGCAGTTTTTAAACATTGTTCAGGTCTTCAGCCTTTGCCAAGGCTGTGGGAATTAAGAGGTGACGTGGTAGTGGAGGCAGTGCAAAGAAGACAGAGTGGGAGGGAGGGAACAATAGCCAGGCATAAATGAAAGAAAAGGAAACTCAGTCTGGATCGTGTGGGGAAGTTACAAAGTGACCAACCCCCTCTTTGATCATGGTAAAGTGGGCATGTAACTCCTTGAAAGGGAGCCGAAGGAAGGTTACCTGTTTGGCACTTCAGGCCTCCCTCCCTAGAGGTCAGCACTACACCTTATCTGGTAAGAGGTGACTGCCAAGCTCAACTCTGTCCAGAGGACATGGATCATGTATGCTGTTGAAAACCTAGCACCAGAAACATACTGGTGTCTTTTTACCACATTGAAATAGGTGAGCCAAAGAGAGAGAGGGATGTGGAGGGGTGGCCAAAAGCTTAGTTGAAGAAATTGGTTTTAAAGAGGGACTCAGAAGAGGAACAAGCTGTGGAGAGAATGAGGATTTAGGGGCACAACTGCAGAGGACAGAGCCTGGACATTTGGAAGTACAATCGCCAATGTTGGGGCAAAGGGAGGAGGTCTAGCACAAGGCGTCAGATTAGAGGAATGGAAGTTTGGGGAGGATGGGAGTTGTAGGACTGGATAAGGCCATGGTGATAGGGAGAGGGCAGGGCTATGAAGGGATTTAAACACAAAGATGAGAATTTTAAATTTCAGGTATTGGGCGACCTCAAGCAGTATCATTTCTTCATCATCACAAATTACTCCCAAAACATCCATCACCAGGGACAAACTTGAAACCATAAGTCTAGTGAAGAGAGCAGGAGGGCATGCAAGGAGCAGCACCAGGCCTCCCTAAAAATGAGGTGTCAACCTGGTGAAGCTAAAACACAGGGCTACTTGCGTGCCAAACAGCATAAGCAGCAAGTGATAGACAGGACTAAGCGATTCCACAACAACGGATCAAATCTAAGCTCTGCAGTCCTGCCACATCTAGTCGTGGATGGTGGTGGACAATTAAACAACTTACTGGAGGAGGAGGCTCCACAAATATCTCCATCCTCAATGATGGGGGAGCCCAGCACATCAGTGCAAAAGATAAGGCTGATGCACTTGCAACATTCTTCAGCCAGAAGTGGTTGATCCATCTCGGCCTCCTCCGGAGGTCCCCAGTATCACAGATGCCAGTTTTCAGCCAATTTGATGCACTGCACATGATATTGTTATGGCACAGCGGATGGTAAATGCTGAGCTGCTCAAATCCCAGAAGGAAACTTGAAACGGCTGCCACAACTGTTTGCAATTTGTATTTTTATTTCAAGATGCGTGCCTTGAATTCAGTAGTAATAAGCCCACTGAGTCTTAGAGGATTTTTACAAAACTAAATTAAATATATATTAATAGTAGAAAAGATTTTAAGCAAACACATAGGTCTACAAATTACTACTGTAATAACCCTTAACTCCCCTAATTAATCTGACTCCCAGTTACACCTCTGTTAAGGCAAAAGTAAAAGAAATAGATTTCAATAGACCCAGGCAAAGCAACACAATACCCTGGACAGGGATATTCACAATGAGTTTTCTTAGCTTCAGTTCCTGTAGACAGCAGCTTGATGCATAGAAGCTGGAGGCTTTTCACACTTGTTAGATCTTGAACTCCTTCTCCCTTACGCATAATCTCATCTTTTTTATACATGTTTCTCCTTATCAATGTAAATTCCAGTTTCCAATATGTCTTTGCAATTTTACTTTTTCCATAAAATAAATCTTTCATAGTACTCATATTATCAGTAATCTTTGGGGAAAAATAAACACACCGTTTGGTGTAACTTCTTATGGCCAGGTGTAACATCCTATCATCTGTTTGAAAATCAAACTACTCTGGTTTATCTAAAAATGCAAATGTTCCTCACACTTCACATTCTAAAACTTCAGCCAAGTTTACGTATTTAGCATTTCAAACCTAGCTCCCCTTTTGATCACAAAACTCTAGACTAGTTGTCTCTAATTCAATTAAATCCACCACACACACACATCCACACAGAGAAACTAATCGAAACCCCACTATTAACCTACCTTTACAATAAATCACAGTAATATTATGAAAATTATATTTTCATGACTATCAAGAAACAGCTAAAGGCACTGGATAGTGCAAAGGTTATAGCCCCTGACGATATTCCAGCAATAGTAGTGAAGATTTGTGCTCCAGAACTTGCTGCACCCCTAGCTAAGCTGTTCCAGTACAGCTACAACACAGGCAATGTGGAAAATTGCCCAGGTATGTCCTGTACACAAAAAGCAGGACAAATCCAACCTGGCCAACTACCGCCCCTTCAGTCTACTCTCAATCATCAGTAAAGTGATAGAAGGGGTCATTAATAGTGCTATCAAGTGGCACTTGCTTAACAATAACCTGCTCACTGATGCTCAGTTTGCTTTCTGCCAGTGGCACTCAATTCCTGACCTCATTACAGCCTTTTTTGAAACATGGACAAAAGAGCTGAACTCCGAGGTGAGGGGAGAGTGACTACCCTCGACAAGGCAGCTTTTGACCAAGTGCGGCATTATGGAGCCCTAGCAAAACTGGAGTCAATGGGTATCAGGGAGAAACCTCTCCGCTGGTTGGAGTCATTCTTAGCACAAAGGAAAATGGTTGTGGTTGTTGGAGATCAATCATCTCAGTTCCAGGGCATCACTGCAGGAGTTCCTCAGGGTAGTGGCCTAGGCTCAACTATCTTAGCTGCTTCATCAATGACCTTCCTTCCATTATAAGCTCAGAAGTGGGGATGTTCGCTGATGATTGCACAATGTTCAGCACCATTTGCGACTCCTCAGGTACTGAAGCAGTCCATGTCCAAATGCAGCAAGAGCTGGACAATATCCAGGCTTGGGCTGACAAGTGGCAAGTAATATTTGCACGACACAAGTGCCAGGCAATGAACATCTCCAACAAGAAAGAATCTAACCACTGCCTCTTGACATTCAATGATATTACCATCGCTGAATCCCCCACTATTAACATCCTGGGGGTTACCATTGTCCAGAAACTGAATTGGACTAGCCATATAAATACTGTGGCTACAAGAACAGGTCAGAAGCTAAGAATCCTGCAGCGAGTAATTCACTTCCTGACTCCCCAAAGCCTGTCCACCATCTAAATGCACAGGTCAGGCGTGTGATGGAACTTCCTCCCTAACAGCACTGTGGGTGTACCTACACCACATGGACTACAACAGTTCAAGAAGACAGCTCACCGCTACCTTCTCAAGGGCAATTAAGGATGGGCAGTAAATGCTGGCCCAGCCAGCGACGCCCACATCCTTTGAATGAATAAAAAAACGCTTCCCCCCACGTTACATTGATCAAAATTCCCACTTTAAATTCCAGTTTGGAAATACAAACTCTGTGGCCTTGATATTAACTTCCCATGATGGACGGGGAGAGGTTTAAAAAATTTTTAATGAAGAACTGGTCCCCAAGCCACCGCATGCATACCTCACACCATTTTTACGGTAGTGGGTGGTGTCCCTCCCCGAGAGGTGGAGCACCTCATTAGCATATTTTAATCAGATTCCCATGGTACAATTCAGTTTGCTTTAAATTTAATGGCGGCCACGTGAGATTCCCAGGGCACAGCGAACCTAACTTCTTATGAACCAGGAGAACAGGCTACTCCCCTCAGGGAAGTGCCCTTCTTCTCCTGTACTGCTCATGAACCCTTTCTCACCCATCCCCTCGTTGCTGATCTAACTCCCCCCCTTCCAGCCCTGAACCCTTTCTCTCCTGATTGACACTTTGTGCCCCTGGCCCACCCCAAGCCCTGAGCTGCAGCTTGCTCACATCCTGATTGTTGGAGACCATCCCAAGGGATCCCAGCTGAGGCTTTCTGCCGCTGGTGTTCCACCCAGCAGCCAGCCAGCCTATTCATTTGGCTGCCTCAATTTGGCAGGATCATTCCATAGCCGGCACAGCTGAGTTTCCCCTGTGCTGCCCTGCTCCTCTGCACCCTACCGCCTCCTTGTAAATACCAGGGTTTATATTCCTTATACATGAACTGGAATTGCTGGAAACAATCCACACACTCGCTGTTACACTCTTACTGAAATTCTAGTGGCACCAGTGCTAGCATCCATTAGAGTTTGATCAATTTTCACTGACATATGCTGAGTTCTGTCTATTTTACTGCAATAGTCAAGCGTTAATGATTGACATTACACCAATAGGTTGCGTTTAGATAACAAGTAGATTCAGATCTTTATTTCTTCTGCAGCACTTACTTTTCTCAGTACACGTCTCTATCAAACTTGATTTCATAGAGCCATTTATGGCACATAAGAAGGCCGTTTGGCCATTGAGTCCATGCTGGCTCCCTGGGAGCAATCCAGTTAGTCCTGTTTCCCTTGCTCAGTCCCCGTGGCTCTGTAAGTTTATTCCCTTCAAGTGCCCATGGAATTTCCTTTTGAAATCAATGATCATTCCTGCTTCCGCCGTGCCTGTGGGCAGTGAATTCCAGGTCATTTTCACCAGCTGCATAAAAAAGTTCTTCCTCACATTCCCCCATGCATTCCTCGCCCAAAATCTTATGGGCGGAATTTTAGGGCCCCATCGTGGTGGGGGGTGGGGCCCTAAAATGCGGAGAGCCATTCATAAGTCCATTGTCTTTGGCGGGACCGTAAAATCGCATCGGCGTAAAACTCTACTCTATGCGTCCCCTAGTCCTTGTACCATCAGCTAATGGGAAGCCTTTTACCTTGTCTACTTTATCTAAGCCTGTCATAATCTTGTGCCATCTTTTATCTCTAGAGGATTGTGAAACTTTGGAATTCTATTCCTCAAAAGGTGGTTGAGGCAGAGTCTTTGAATATCTTTAAGGTAGAAGTAGATAGATTCTTGATAAGCAAGGGGTTGAAAGGTTATCAGGGGTAGGCAGGAATGTGAAGTTGGGGTTAAAATGAGATCAACCATGATCTTATTGAATGGTGGACCGAATGGCCTACTCCTACTCCTAACTCGTATGTTTGTATGTACCTCTATCAGATCTCCCCTCAATCGCTTTTGCTTCAAGGAGAACAACTCCAGCATTTCCAACCTAACCTTGTAACTAAAACCCCCTTGGAACCATTCTGATAAATATCCTCTGCACCATCCCAAGGACCTTCATATCAAAACCCTGGAGCAAAATCCTGGAATTCCCTCCCGAACAGCGCTATGGATATACCTACACCACATGGGCTGCAGCGGCTCAAGAAGGCAGCTCACCACCACCTCCTCAAGGGCAATAAGTGCTGGCCCTGCCAGCGACGCCCATATCCCTGAGTGAATAAAGAAAAATATTTCCTCAAGTGTGGTGATCAGAACTGAGTACAATACTCTGGCTGAAGCCTAACCAGAGCTTGATAAAGGTTCAGCATAACTTCCCTGCTTTTGTACTCAATGTCTCTATTTATATAGCCCAAGATCCCAAATGTTTCGCTAACCACACTCTCAATATGCCCTGCCACCTTCAAAGATCAATGCACATGCACCCCTCTGATCCTGCACACTCTTTGGAATTATGCCCTTAAGTCTTTATTGCCTCTTCCCATCCTTTTTTCCAAAATGCATCACCCCACACCTATCTGTATTAAATTCCATCTACCATTTTGCCTGTCCATTCTGTTAGCCTATCTATGGGCCGGATTTTCCCATTTGTGCTCTGAGTGTGGTGGCAGGTGGGAACAGCAAAATTTTCCCTGCCGAGCGCAGCAGCAGGTTTTTGTGCCATATTGTCTGCTCCCCACTTCATTACCGATGCAAAACCAGGAAGCATGTCAGATCGCGGGTAGGCGGCCTGATTTGCACGCCCCACCATGACCTTGGCAGTTCTTTCCTCCGGGTGCCATATTTAAAGTGCAGCCACAAACAGCCTCCTCCATGTCTCCAGGCCAGGATAGTCCAAAAGGCAAGAAGAGTGCAGCTCCCAAGTTCAGTGGCGCTTTGCTGGGCCACCTGCTGAACACTGTCGAGGCCCGCTGGGATGTCCTCTACCCCAGTGATGGCTGGAGGAGGTCCACCAATGCCACCACTCCGGCTTGGGAGGCAGTGGCTTTGGCAGTCAGCACAAACACGGTGCAGAAAAGATCTGCAATCCAGTGCAGGAAGAGGATGAATGAGCTCATCTGTCCCAGCAGGGTAAGTCAACCATCTCATCATCTTCAAAGCACACATTCACAAGCCCATCAGGATGACACTTCACAGGGGCCTCACACACTGCCAGCTGAAGGCACATCACTATTCACACACTCTCTCTCTCTCACATACATTCGCATCTCCATCAGGCCTCATGTCATGTGTACATCGTGTCCTCATCCCGTACACTGCTCCACTCACCGCACACACAAGGCAGGCATCCTTATCATCTGCCTTGGCATGTGTCCTGCTCACAGTCTCTCCATTTGACTTCATGCAGGACAAGCTCGTACACAATGGGAGGGCGAGATCCCAGAATGGTGGCTGCCAAGGAGACCTTGGTCCGGGACATAGGACACTGCTGAAGGAGCAGCACTCCATGGCTGAGGCCATTGGTGGCATCCATCAGTGGCTATGCAAAAGGGGGGCAGGGGAACTCAATTTCGCTTCTGCATACCCTTCTCCTCAAGGAGTCAGCCAGGGGCCCTCGGATTTCCATAGGAAGGGGGACCGGCATCTGGACACCCCAGGGCCATCCACCCAGGTGACTCTGGGAGCATCCAGCTGATTCCAATCTCTTCTTCCTGTGACCCCATCACTGCCAGCTTCAAAGGAGAGGAGGGTGCATCTGCCCCACAGCAGGAGACTCAAAGCAGGCCGGTGCTATCCAAGTCTTGGCTCCCCTGGGGATGCCCACCAAAGTCATCACAGACAACAGGCCGTAGCAATCAGCAGACTGCCTTCACCTCCGCTGTGGATGCACCAAGACGTCGCGGTAGGGTTAGGAAAGTGAAGAAATATTCAGAGCACGACAGTGGCATGGGTGACAATCACATGTTGTATACTTTGCACCAATGTAAATAGAATCCCACCCATTTCACAACTCCTGTGCATGCCTCCTCTTTATGATCAGCGGTGTTGTTGTCCATCAGGTGTGACACCATGGTCCCTACCCCCACTTATAACAGGTGTCGAAACCAGGTAGATGTTGTCAGCTTCCATATCCCCCACAGTGTGTACATTCTCATATCATTTCCAACATCATTGATGCCTCATCCTTAATGTCAAGTCTGCTTGTGTAAGGATCCTCATTCATATAATGTGCTGCTTGATGTATTGTTCATTCTTGCCTGTTTAAGATTGAAGCTGAGGTGTTCACCTGTCTCGTCTGCATTATCATAAGGTGAAGGTCTCGTTTTCATCGAGACATGTGTAAACACATGGAGAAGGGTCGTAGATCCCCACACTCCATGTACTCACTGTTATCTGATAGGATTTCCTATCTATGAGACCTTACTTAGAGATCGTGTGCGATCCTGTCCAACTTGCGCATGTCTGACTCTCTCAGTGCTCAGTTGCTAACTCAGCGACAAATGTGAGCACCTTTCCATATTTAAGTGCTGGAGCTCTGACCCTTGAAGGCACTTCATTTTGTTGGCGCTCAAGCCTCCAACCTTCTCCCTTTCTAACTTTGCAGTTATCTGCATTGCAGCCACAAGGCCCTTGTCAGAATGTAGCAATGCAGAGCTGAGCCCCACATTTTGAGTACCCCCCTCCCCCCCCTCCTATACCCTTACCGAGGTCATTGAAGATAAAAACAAATACAAATAGTTATGTGGTGCAATCAAAGGAGCTTTGGAGCATGTTCTGGAAGTGCCTAAGGTAGCTTTTGACACTTTTGAGGGTACCAATGGGATGCAACCCAGTTATAATGAATCTGATGAGTGCTCCTTATTATCAAACAAGCATTACCTTTACTGGTTCAAGAAGTGTTTGCATTTTGCAGTTGGCAAGGGCCAGGGCTGGTCATGGGGGCAGACTGACTGTGTGAATTTTGTGATCCTAAGGTGCTCTGAATCCGTGGAAAGGCCAGGATGAATGCACACCCACACCCCTAACTGAGAGTGACAGATATCAATGTGATGGAGGAGAAGGGGGTACAAAGGACTACGTGATGTCAAAATGGAGTTATATGTGTGTAACATCCCCTGCTGCCTGGCCCAAGTGTGACCACTCAATTAAACCATCGAGGTGACACAGAAGCCATTGTCCTGTTTTGGCAGATGGATCTCTTTGAGGAGCTTCGTCAGACTTAGAAAGGAGTGGATTAATCAGGGACAGTCAACATGGTTTTGTTAGGGGAAAGTCGCATCTTACTACTTTAGTCAAATTTTTTGAGGAAGTAACAAGGAGGGTTGATGAGGGTAATGCAGTGGATGTTGTCTACATGGATTTCAGTAAGGCATTTGACAAGGTCAACATGGCAGACTGGTCAGAAAAGTAAAGCCCATGGGATACAGGGGAAAGTGGCAAGTTGGATCCAAAACTGGCTTAGTGACAGGAAACAAAGGGTAATGGTTGATGGATGTTTTTGCGAATGGAAAACAGCTTCCAGTGGCATTCCACAGGGCTCAGTGTTGGGTCCCTTGCTGTTTGTTGTATATATTAATGATTTGGACTTAAATGTGGGTGGCATGATTGGGAAATTTGCAGATGTCACAAAAATTGGCCGTTTGGTGATACTGAAAAGGATAGCTGTCAACTCCAGAAGGATATCAATGATTTGGCTGAATGGGTGGAAAAGTGGCAGATGGAATTCAATTCAGTGAGGTGATACATTTGGGGAGGGAAAACAAAGCTAGGGAATGCAGGATAAATGGGAGGACATTGGGAGGAAGTGAGAGACCTTGGAGTGCATGTCCA
Source organism: Cetorhinus maximus (assembly GCF_964194155.1). Classification (NCBI taxonomy): domain Eukaryota; kingdom Metazoa; phylum Chordata; class Chondrichthyes; order Lamniformes; family Cetorhinidae; genus Cetorhinus; species Cetorhinus maximus. Next base: position 95,521,804 of record NC_135895.1, on the reverse strand, counting down.
CAGGTCTCTGAAGGTGGCAGGACAGGTGGATAAGGTAAGAAAGCATATGGAATGCTTGCATTTTTTGGATGAGGTATAGAATACCAAAGCAGGGATGTAATGATGGAACTGTATAAAATGCTGGTTTTCCCACAGCTGGAATTTTATGTACAGTTTTGGTTGCCACATTACAGGAAGGACATAATAGCTCTGCAGAGAGTACAGAGGAGATCTACAAGAATGTTGCCAGGGCTTGAAAATTGCAGCTATGAGGAAAGATTGGATAGGCTGGGGTTGTTTTCCTTGGAACTGGAGGAGGCTGAGGGGTGACCTGATTGAGCTGTACAAGATTACGAGGGGCCTAGATAGAGTAGACAGCGATGCCCTGTTTCCCCTAGCAGAGAGGTCAATTACCAGAGGGCACAGATTTAAGGTGAATGGTAGAATGATTAGAGGGGACATGAAGAAAAACTACTTCACCTAGAGGATGGTGGGTGTTTGGAAATCGCTGCCTGGTTTGGTGGTGGAGGCAGAAAACCCTCAACTCATTTAAAAGGTGCCTGGATTGGCACCTAAAGTGCTGTAAAGGCTATGGAACAGGTGCTGGAAAGTGGGATTAGAAAGGGCAGCTAGTTTTTTATTTTTTTCCTTTTTGGCTGGCACAGACATGATGGGCTGAATGGCCTCTTTCTGTGTCGTAACTTTTCTGTGGTTCTATGAAGGCCTACAGCTACTAGTGCACTGGGATTGTGGAGCTGCTCCTGCCTCTACTAGGCTTTGTGGCAACAATGATGCTGCAGAGACATTATAAGAGATTGTGCCTTCTGACATGTGATGCCGGAACTCCCTCGTCCAGGTTGGAGCTCCTCTCAACAAGGACACACGTTACCCACCCTTCATCATCCTTCAGAGGACCAGGACAGTGGTTGGTAGAATGGCTCAGAGCTCACTCTCAGATTTGAAGTGCATGCCTGCAAGGATAGGGTTAGCAACGCTGGTGTTTATGTGGGTCCATGAGAGAGGACACTTGTCAAAGAGGATGCAGACTAGTACTCATCATCCTCCTGGTGGAATCTGGTGGCCGTGAGGGCCTCACATGCACGTCTGCCTCTCTGGCCTGTGCTATGACCTCTTCCCCTGCAGCCTCGGCTTCCTCGAACTCAACGCCCTCGTCCCTTTCAAGTCCTCCTCATCTGAGGAGACGTGCAGCTCCTCCATGTCTGCATCTGGCAAGGCCAACCCCCCTTTGCAGCGCCAGGTTGTGCAATGCGCAGTAGACGATGATGTTTCGGGAGAGTGTACTGGAATGCTCCACCAAATCTGTCGAGGCATCAAAACCGCATCTTCAAGATGCCAAAGCTCTGCCCTACCAGTGTTCAGGCAGCGATATGAGCATCGTTGTACCTTCACTCTGCAGGGATTTGTGGCTTCTGCATGAGCGTCATCAGCCAAGTACTTTGCAGATGCCCTTTGATGCTGAGGAGCCAACCCTGGATTCTGTCTGGTCCCTCGATGATGTCAGGGATCTGTGATCTACTCGAGATGTATGAGCCATGGCAGCTTCCTGGGTATCTCGTACACGCCCGCATTATTTGCTTCTTATAGTCGCAGACCAGCTACACATTGAATTAGTGGAATCCTTTCCTGTTTATGTATTGGAGTGCCTGTTGCCTGGGAGCTTTGATGGCCACATAAGTGCAGTCAGTAGCACCCTGCACCTGTGGGAATCCAGAAATCTCAGCAAAGCCCAGTGCTCTGGCCTGCTGGCTCTCTTGATCTCTGGCGAAAAGGGCAAAAAGTGCGTCTGTGACCTCATGTATGCATTTGTACGTTGATGCTTGGAAGATCTCGCACAGGTCCGCATTGGAGCCCTGGAAGGAGCCACTTGCGTAGAAGTTGAGTGCAGCTGTTACTTTCAGAGACACTGAAAATGGATACCCTCCCAGTCCCTTTGGTGCCAAATCCTGAAGAATGTGACAAATGTGAGTCACCAGATCCCTGGACATGTGGCGGCATCAGCGACACTGTCTTTTGCTCATCTACAGATAAGACATGCGAGGTCTGTAGACCCTCGGTCTCGACAGCTGCCCAGGCACGACGTTTCTGTTAGCCTCATCCTCTGTGTCTGCAGGTGATTCTGCAACACCTTGCTCTTGAGGGTTTAGCTCCTCCCTCTGGTGAGCCGGGTGCTGCAATTGCAGTTGTCTCTGCCTCTTTCCTGCCTGTATGCAAGAATGCAGGCAACAACAAATCCAGCCTCCATCTTCCTAAAGTTTCCCTCTCTGTGGCATTAATGAGGAAAAATGAGTCAGTCTGAGCCTCCAGAGCTCCAATTTCTGTATATTTTTAGAGTGTGACTACGGACCTAAGGGCTTGGATCCAGTGATGGCACCTATTCTGACACTGAAATCCTGGCCAGCGCAAGGAACATTTGATGGTCCATCCTCCCCCACCCCGTCCTTAAGATGACCACCTGCTATGTGATTGGTTTGGCCAATTGCTGGAATCCTAAATTGCTGCACTGTCACACTACACTCTGTGATACTCATGAGGTTTAATTCTGGCCCCAGCTCGCTTATGACCCTCTCTGAGACACTCTTCCCCATTCTGGCCCAGAGGACACTTCCAGCCTGCACCCCCCTCTAGTCATGTGTCAGAGTGCATCCTTTGTCCCATTTGCCCCCTTCCCGGTGGAGGCCTTGCCCTGTGGCCCCTTCCACAGCATCTCTGCCTTACCAGTAGTCTGGTAGGTAGAGCCTTGCCTGTGATACCCCACTGAGAACGATGTGGTGTTGCCCGTGAAGCCTAGAGCTGACTCGAGGTGCCACCAATGCAGCGCAATGTAAGGTAGGTGAACAAACTCGAAGACACGAGCAAAGTGCTGGTCGTCAGGTGCACGTCGCTTATATACCATTGTGAAACACGTCGGTCTAATTAGACGTTGACGTGACCTCTTGATCCATCGTGGAGGGATGATACCGGCAAGGCTTTATAATGAGTATTCATCACATTTAAATGTATTCATGACATTGCACGTCAGGAAACGCACTCCACCATTGAAGGCCAGAGCAGGCAATAGGATCCTGTTTTCCCGCCAACGTAAAACAGATTTTTAGGCTCTCCTAGTATTTTCCGCTCCCGCTAACCATGCCACCTGTCACGGTCGGGAGCAGAAAACTCCGGCCGATGTCCTGTTGCAGGCAATTTGTATCATCCTCACTGTTTGCCACGCCTCCATGTTTGGCATCATGGGCAAATTTTGAAATTTTACTTCATATTCCAAGATCCAAGTAATTTAATAAAAAAAATGTAGTCCTAGCCCAGACCCTTGGGGAACACCACTGTCTTGCACCTTTCAGCCTGAAAAACAATGGGTGGAATTTTATGACCCCTCTTGCTGGCTGGATCTTCCGATCCTGCCAAAGTCAATGGACTTTTGAATGGCTCACTGCATTTTAGGGCCCCACCCCCACCACAACGGGGCCGTAAAATTCCACCCAACCATATACCAAGACATCGCTGCTTGCTGTCCTTAAGCCAATTTTTTATCCAATTGCACACCGGCCCTCCTATTCCATAAGCCTCAATTTTGTTAACCAGCCTTTTATGTGCTACCTTGTCAAACACTTTCTATATAGATAACAGTCACCACATTCCCTCCATCAATCTTCTCTGTTACTTCATCAAAAAATTCAGTTACGTTGGTCAAGCACAATCTACCTTCCAAACCCGTGACCTCTACCACCTAGAAGGACAAGGGCAGCAGACACATGGGAACACCACCACCTGCAAGTTCCCCTTCAAGCCACTCACCATTCTGACTTGGAACGATATCATTATTCCTTCACTGTTGCTGGGTCAAAATCCTGGAACTCCCTACACCACATGGACTGCAGCAGTTCAAGAAGGCAGCTCACCACCACCTTCTCAAGGGAAATTAGGGATGGGCAATAACTGCTGGTCTAGCTAGTAACGCCCACATCCCATGAATGACTAAAACACCTTTTACAAACCAATGCTGGTTCTCCTTAATTAACTCAAACCCTTCCAAGTACCAAGTGCTGATTTTTTTTCCCTGATTAAGGATTCCAAATACCCACCACTGATGTTAGACTAATCAGGCTGTAGTTGCTTAAGATTCTCCTTACACCCTTTTTTGAATAAGAGTGTCACTTTTGCCTCTTTCCAAACCTCTGGCACCTTCTCCGTATCTACGGAAGCTTGAAGAATTAATGCAAGTCCTTCTGCAATCTTCACCCTCACTTCCTTTAGCAACCTGGGATGCAAGCCACCTGGACCAGATGACTCATCTACCCCAAGCATAGCCAACCTTTCCGGTACCACCTCCTTTTTAATTTTCACACTAACCCTTGCCTCCACTATTTCCGGATTGTATTTTGTTAGATTCCTCTTCCTTAGTAAACATCAATACAAATAACTCATCAAGTATGCTAGCCTTCCCCTGCACTTCTACGCATATATCACCCTCATAGGGCCCACTCCACCTCTTACTACCCGCTTACTATTTACATGCTGGTACAAGAATTTTGATTTCCCTTTTATGTTGACTGCCATTCTATTCTCATGCTTGCTCTTTGCCAGTTTAATTTTCCTCTTCACCTACCCTCTCAACCTATTGTATTTGATCTGGTTCTCACTTGAAGAGTTCACCTGACATGCATCATATACCCTCCTTTTTTGTTCCATCATAATCTCAGTCTCACTTGTTATCAAAGGAGCCCTGTTTTTGGCTTCCTTACCTTTCTCCTTTGTTGGCATGTTCCTAGCTTGTACTCCAAGCATCTCTTCCTTAAAGATCACCCATTTGTTCAGTTACAGATTTTTCCTGTCAGCCTCTGATTCCATTTTACCTTGGCTAGAACCTTCTCATCACATTGAAATTAGCCCTCTTCCAGTTTAGAAGTTATATATTAGATTGTTCCTTGCTTTTCTCCATTACTAACCTAACCTTATGATATGATGAGCACTCTTACCCAAATGTTCCCCACAGACACTTGGTCCTCTTGGCCTACCTCATTTCCCAGCACCAGGTCCAGCAGTGTCTTGAGTTGGGCCGAGAACACACTCTAAACTCGAGAACTCTAAAGTTCTCTAAACACAATTCAGAAATCCTCCCTCTCTTTACTCATCACTCTAACATTACCCAATCAATATTTCGATAATTAAAGTCCCCCAGTATTAAGGCGGGGATGGCTTTTCAATGGCTGTAGGGCTAGGGCTTGCTTGGAGAAGGGGGAGAAGTGGCCTCAGGCAAGGAAAGAGGCTGCAGGGCGAGGGATGTACTGGGGAAGGGGGTGGGGGGGGTATCCCAGGGTGTGTGAGGGGACTCAAGTTGATCTGTGCAAGTGGCCTCAAGAGGGTGAGGGCTGAGGAGGCAGTCTCCAGAGGAGATGAGGCCTGAGGTGTGTGTGAGAGAGTGAGTTGTGGTGTCCCTTGAGCTGGCAGTGAGTGAGGTGCCAGTGAATGTGTGATGGCCTTGTGAGTGTGTGAGTTTAGAGGGATAAGATGGTTGCCTTACCATGGTGGGATGGATGAGATCATTCATCTGTTTTCTGCACTGGGTGGCCAACCTCTTGTGTGCAGCGTTGGCACTGATTACCTCTGCCACTGCCTCCAAAAACCAGAGTGGTGAGATTGATGGGCCTCCTGTGGCCAGAGCAGGGATAGAGGCGATCATGGGGGGCCTCCACGGTGTCCAGAAGGCATCTCAGGGATGCATCACTGAATCAGGGGTCTGCACTCTTCTTGGCTTTTGGGGCCATGTCTTCACCGGTGCCCTCCTGGGCTGCAAGCATTGAGAAGTGTGCGCGCAGCTGCAGTTTAAATATGGCACCCTGCGTGAGGAAGCAGCAAGGTAATGGTGTGGCGGGAAAGTCGGAGGTGGCCCACCAGCGAGACAGCGTGTTTTCTGTGGCTGCATAATTACTGAGCCAGGAATGGGATGATATGGCGTGAAAACCAGCCATTGAGGCCAGTGGGTAAAACACCCTTTTCTCACCCACTACTACACTTAGTGCAAATATTAAATGGTGTACTCACAGAGGACTCTAGTAGATCAATAGCCTGACAGATACTTACCCAGTACCTCAGTTTGTAAATGTATTGCCTTAGCCTTTATGTGACCTAGGTTCCCATTGAATTTATCACAGCCAGGGTGGCAATATGGGTGTCAGAATTGTTTACACTACGCGAGGGAAGAGGAAGTGGAAATCAGGAGAGGATCCATTTTCTAACTTCAGTGCATGTGAATCTTAGTTTGCCACCAAGCGAGGGTGACACAGTAAAAGTAACATAGAAAGTCTAGCCCAGCATGGGTAATCCAATACAATATTATGTTGATGCTTTCAATGTTCAAGTGAGCTAGTTCATTGCTTTTGTTAACACAGGTATAATTTATAGTTGGGCTGTGTTTGGTTTATGAGTGGGAAGTCCCTGGAATTGCTGAGATTATAGTGCGGAATCTTCCAGATTCTGTCCATACTGGTGCAGCAGCATCATTTGTAGGTCGGGAACCTAAATGGTGATGGAACGGACTTAGCCGAGGTTCTTTCACTGAACCATGGCATTAGCATCCTGCCACTGGGTTTCCCAACCAAACAGGAGGAAGGTTGGGATGACAGGTCCATTTTGTCAAAGGAAGGATTTCTAATTGAAGGGACCACGGCACAGGTTACAAAGTCTCACCTGCATTTGAATGTTTGAAGCTGCAGCAACCACAGGAATGGAGGAGAGACCTGGGAAGGCAGCCCCCAGGTGTCTCACCCCTTATCCAGAAGCCCTGCTGTGATCTTTCCCAAGGATTGGGGAAGAGGACAGTCTCTCCAACCATGCAGGCATGGATGGATGTGACTGAGGATGTCAGCAGCAGAAGTGTACTCCCTCCAACCTGAAGACAGTGCACCAAGAGGATCTAGGACCTCAAGAGAGCAGGACAGGTGAGTGGCATAAACACTTTAAGGTGCCTAGTCACACACTCTAACTTTCCCAGCATTCCCCTGAACAATACTCCTCAGGCCAACAGCAGTTCCACTCACTCCCCTTTCTGCAGGCACCTCACATCCCCAACTGAGCAGCCAACACTCAGACTCACCATCAGCCTCTTGCACCTATGCCTCACAGTCACCTTCCACAAATGGTGACCTTACCTCTGCTCCAAACAGGCCATTACAAACATTCACACCTCTCTGCTTTCTCTCCTTGCAGGAGAAGAGAGTGCTCACCTTGATGGAAGGCAGAGAACTGGGTTGTGGGAGGTTGGCCCTCCAGTGACATGGACCTTATTGACCACTGTGAAGGAGGTCTTTTCCAGACAGATGCAGATCAGTAAGTGAGCTGCTGTGAGATCCTGAACCTCCTGATGCACTGGTGCTCAGGCATGTTGAGAGAGCTGGTCCTCTGCCTGTAGACCCAGTGTTAGGGGTCTTGCCTCCTTCAGGCTGGATCTCAGTGTCCAACCATTTTGCCCTATGGAGGAGTATATGGCTGAAGAGAAGGCAGCTAGTGCTGTTGCTGGTGTTGCTTCTGCTGCTGCAGGTGCTGTTGGTGGTGGTGTGGCCTTTGCCCTTGGCGCTCAGCAGATGTGGAAGGTAGAGTTGCAAAAGCTTCTCCTATGCCTTTGTGGAGGTTGACAGCAGGAAAGTGCCGCTGAAGGTAAATGAAGTGCTAAACATGTGAAGTGCCTTCCAAGATATTGGCAATCACCTGTGAAGCAGTGGAAACACTTTCTGAGAGCAGAAGTGCTTTGAACATCAACCTCTCAGCTGCCTTGGCTGAAGCTCCTCAGGGTAACTGATCAAAGCCTTCCCGGCATGTCAGTTTCACTGAAGAAGCTCTTTCTGCTGTGCAATCGCCATAACAACCCCAGCAAGTTCCTGACAAGGCAGGAAACAGGTCCCTTGGCTGGGAAATCCAGAATTGAGGCTTAAAGCAGTTCTTAATTGGCTTTTTAACCAAGTTAATCATTTACCTGACAGATCCAAGGGGGTTTCAGCACTCACCTTCAAATCTACCTGGGTGAAATCTGGAAGAGGGTGGGATGATGTACGGATCTCGACCTGATATCAGGCAACCTCTCCTTCCCTGGGAAAGTTCCCTGCCGTCGTTGGAATATGGCAAGATTTTGTTGCTATGCTGTGGTTAAGAGTAAACAGAGTATAATTCAAGTAACGTTGCAGTATGAATAGATTTAGGCTTGTTTGTCAGTGGGTGTAGATCATGTCGGGTAGAGGGAAAGGTGGTAAGGGGCTGGGCAAAGGCGGAGCCAAACGGCACCATAAAGTCCTTCGCGATAATATCCAGGGTATCACGAAGCCGGCCATCCAGTGCCTGGCCCGCCGTGGGGGCGTCAAGCGCATCTCCGGTCTCATATACGAAGAGGTTCACGGAGACTCCTGAAGCTTTTCTTGGAAAATGTTATCAGGGACTCGCTCACCGACACTGAACACGCCAAGCGCAAGACGGTGACGGCCATGGATGTGGTGTACGCACTAAAGCGCCAGGGGCGGACCCTGTATGGCTTCAGGGGTTGAAGATAGTTTCAGAAAGATAATGAATAGATTTAGTTGGAAATTATTGAGATATGACTGGAATTTACTTGGTTATGACTGGTTATGTGTTTGGAATAGGGCTAGATTTTACCAGCGTACCTGGGATATAGGCTGGAATTGCCTTGATTTTTCAGGAATAGTTGGGATTTGACTCAGGCTCGAGTACAGTGGCATGGGTGGTCTCTTGTACCTGCCCAAAGATGTCACTTTTCAAGTGTGAGTTTAACTTGAATTTGGTAGGTTGTTTGATCTCGTGGTACATTGCAACCAACGAAAACCCTATCCTGAACAAAAGTCCACCCAAATTTGGAGTAACAATCCTAACAAACTTGCCTTTCCAGCCGAGAAGTGCCAAAAGCCAGCTGTAGCACTGCAATCACTGCCCCGACTGAGGCCAGCTAACACAGCACAGGCCAGGGATTGGTCTGGATGACTCACTTATACATCAGGTGATGCCTTTATACCCACAAATTCATGGGAGAACTGACTTAATCAGCTTGGAAAGTACTGTAAGCAATGTTGTTGTGCTAAGGAGCCACTATTTTAGGATGAGCAATGAGCCTCCTCCACTGAAATTGCAGAGAGAAGGTTAAGGCAACGGATTGAGCATCCTTACACTAACATCTGGCACAGCAATTTCCTGGCTATTGTTTTCTTAAAAGTTCAAAAATCAGTATTTGATCAACACAGGAATCTATGCACTTTGGAATACAGTCAGACACTAAGTGCACCATTATGAAATAAAAACCGGATAGTTATAGGTAGTCTAAGACACAACATATGCATTTTTGAGTGGTGAATAGAAGATGACAAACATTCTCTTTGTGTAGCATCCAAATTATTCACAGCCATCATCAACCAGGGATTAGTATGAAATAAAACCCAGTTATATATAAATTATTGACCAGCTCAATCTTAGTCACGTGATTTATGACTCCAGTGTCTATGTGGTTAATTTGCCATAAGCTATTGCCCATACCATCCGTCTTCCAGCTTTGCAGCCTTTGTAACTTAGGGCTCAGCTGCTTGCCTTGTAGCTTGCTGAAATTCCATTTTAAATAACTTAAATATACTGTGAAATCTACCATCACATCTGCTTTTAATATCACGCATCTCGAAATCTGAAAGCATTAACAGTTGGTTTTGGTGGAGGAAGGAGGGGGGGAGGTGGAAGGTTTTCCATTGCAGTTGAATTTCTGCTTCGAGTACCTTAACGGGTTGCAAGAGAAAATTAGGTGTTGCTAAAATTAAACAAAAAAAAAGTCACTTGTAATTATCATGGGTTAGAGATGTGGTTGCTGGCCATCTGCAGATCAGGGATAATTTCCCAAATGGGAGAAAAAGTATCTGAGGAGGAAGATCAATCATATGTGTGAAGATAGAAGCTTTAATTTATTTTCAACATTCAGCTGTCCATCTGTTTTAAATATAACTTGATTTTTTGGGGTTGTTGGGGAGAAGCAAGCAGGCTTTGTTACTCAAAGATACCTAATTTTTCCACAAAAGTCAGTTGCTTCAGAAGTTTTCTGACATCTCTCTGCTGATGCTTGATTTTGGAACTGTGCGATGCTTTGCACCATTGTGTTGTGTTCCATTATGGGCTCATCTGACTTTACTACCCTTCACCGTTACGGTCACAGGATGAGACTGCGTGTTGCGTTAGACCAGACCTGAACATCCAGGACCTGAATCCAGCCCATACTGATGATGTAAAAGCACTTCAGCTGTGAGCTGTAATGAGCTTGAGCTAGCCTGAATCCAGTTGCCAGGTCTACAGCACAGGAGAATTGGAGATAATCGTCAGTCTCAGGAGATTGGTCCCTGGAATGAGGGGGTTGTCCTATGATAAGAGGCTGAACAAATTGGGTCTAATTTCTCTGGAGTTTAGAAGAATGAGAGGCGATCTGTTTGAAACCTACAAAATTCTGAAGGGACTTGATAGGGTAGACACTGAGAGATAGTTTCCATTGGCCGGGGAGCCTAAAACACAGGGCAGGGCACAATCTCAGGATAAGGGGCCAATCATTTAGGACTGGGATGAGGAGAAATTACTTCATCAAAAGGTTGTGAACCTTTGGAATTCTCTAGCCCAGAGGCTTGCGGATGCTTCATCGTTGAATACATTTAAGGCTGGAATATACAGATGTAGTGATTGTAACCTTTCCTACTGCCTTTAGGGGGGTCACATTATTGTACTGATGAATCAACCCTAAGTGTGGGTAATCTTAGGGGCAGAGCTTCCTAGTCATGGATCTGGTTCAAGCATGGAGCTTATACAAGAGCTCTGTAATAAATTCATCTGTTTCAAGTAAGAAACCCGTTTGGTACATCAAGTTTATTACAGTTGGCGATGAGGATAAATAGCTCCGATGCTGCACCTCGCCTTGTAAATGTGAATACATCAATTCTCAAGGAAAAAAAAAAGTATACTCACCAGTCACGCCAATCTTTGGCAGAATCAACCCCTATGACTCGTCCATGGAAGACTGGAGCCAGTACATAGAGTGCCTAGGTTTTTATTTAGTGCCGAATGAAATAACAGCGGAGGAGAAGCAGAAAGCAATTCTTTTAAGTGTCTGTGGCAGCAAGACATATAACCTCATCTGTAGTCTGACGACCATGAATGCACCCAATTCTAAATCTTTTAACGAGCTGGTAAAGATGCATTTTCAGCCAAGCCATCGGTAATTATGCAGAGATTTAAGTTTAACTCCAGAGTAAGCTCCATTGTAAGTTATATCGTGAAGTTGAAACCGTTGATTGAGCACTGCGACTTCGGAGACACGCTCAATGATATGTTGCGGGACCGGTTGGTTTGCGACGCCATTCAGCACCGTTTACTTGCAGAAGTTGATATTGATTTGAAGCGTGCCATGGAAATAGCGCTAGCAATGGAGAGAGCTGAGAGGGACTCACAGGCTTTGCAGAGTGTGCAACTTGGCGCTGCGCCTCAGTTGGAGCGGGAACCTACTGCCGGGCGTGGCGTGAAAGCCAGAGAGACAGCTGCAAAACGGGAGACAGCCGCTCTTGTTCGGCATAGTGGAAGAATCTCACCAGCAATTCAGAAATGAACCTGTTTCCGATGTGGAGTTAACCATGTACTGGAAATCTGTAGATTTAAAGAGGCAGAATGCCAGTACTGCCACAAAAAAGGGCATGTAATAAAGCAATGCAGGGCAAAATCGAGACAGCCAATCAGACCAAGATGATTGAAATGCACAATATAACTGAACCAGAAGCTGCTGATACTCATATCTATTCCCTATACAATGTCAAAGCAGTAAAAAATGAACCAATCACCTCACCCTTCAAGTGAATAGGAAGCCTCTAGTCATGGAGGTAGACATGGGAGCCTCGGACACAGTGGTGGGAGAACACATCTTTAAGTACCTAAGTGAAGGTACCCAGCCACTGAATCTGGAGCAAACCACGGCTCAGCTGAAGACATACACTGGAGAGTCAACACAGGTAAAGGGCATCGCCACAGTACCTGTGTCCTAGGCAACAGACAGCCCAGCTTCCAGCGATCATTGTAACAGGTGAAGACCTAGTCTTCTGGGCTGCGATTGGTTACAAAAAATTAAGCTCAACTGGTCAGAAATTTTTCAAGTGAGAACAGGAGGAGTACCTGAGCTGTTAAGAAAATGCGACAGTGTATTCCATGATGAATTGGGAAAGATAAAAGGCCTATAAGCAAAAAATATATGTTGATCTGGAGGCGAAATCCCAGTTCTTTAAGGCCAGACCTGTGCCTTATGCCCTAAAGGAGAAGGTGGATGCAGAATTGTGCTATATAGAGAAGCTAGGCATAATCCAACCAGTCCAATTTTCAGAATAGGCAGCGCACATAGTGCCTGTGATGAAACCTGATCAAACTATTCGCATTTGCGGAGATTAAAAATTAACTGTGAACAAGGCTGCTAAATTAGATAAATATCCTATCCCAAGGATTGAAGATTTGAATGCTAAGCTTGCTGGAGGAAAATCCTACACCAAACTGGACATGAGCCATGCATTCCCACAGCTAGAGCTGAACAATACATCTAGAGGGTATGTAAACATTAACACACACAAGGGGCTGTACCAATATACATGCCTACCCTTTGTGTATCATCTGCCTGTGCAATTTTCCACAGAACCATGGAAAGCCTACTACAAGGACTTCCCTGAGTTGTTGTGTACCCAGATGACATCCTGATCACAGGGTCAATGGAAGCCAAACATTTGGCTGACCTAGAAGAGGTTTTTGGAAGTGTACAATTGAAGAAAGAGAAATCTACATTCCAAGTGACTGAAATCACTTATTTGGATTATTGAATGGATGCCCGAGGGTTGCATCCAGTAAAGGAGAAAGTCAGGGCAACCAAGGAGGTGTCCCCTCCTACCAGTGTCACTGAACTCAAGTGTTTTTTGGGCATGATAAATTATTACAGTCGCTTCTTACCAAACTTCTCAACAGTGTTTACATTTATTGTTGAAAAAGACCATAGATGGTCATGGAATGCGCAACAAGAAGAAGCCTTTGTAAAAATCAAGAAGTTATTACACTCATCGTGTCCGCTGGTACATTAGGACCCATCAAAAGAATTAATATTAATCTGTGGCGCATCTCCCTATTGTGTGAGCAGTATTGTCACACAAGGTGGAAGATGGTTCCAAAAGGCCAATATACTATGGGCAGAATTTTTTGTGAGTGGGCACACGTGCGTCCGACCCACCCGAGCGTAAAACAGCGCATGGTGACATCGGGTGAGCATCCTGATATCATCGCGCACTTGCATGATATTTTGCTCGGCAGGGGCACACAGGAGTCGGAGCCGCGCCTGCCATCAATTACAAGGCCAGTTAAGGCCATTAAAAAAGCAATTTGGGTAGATTCTACGTTGCCTGTGCGATTTCGTGCTCGTCACATGGGCAAAACGGGCAGGCGGGCAGCAGACAATTTGCAAAACCTCATCCAAGGGCAGGATAAAAAGGGTCAGCAGCATTTCCAGTGTGAATAGTGAGGACTTTTAGAGATAGTTTGCTGCTAGTTGCTTATTGGTACTTGGCAGCTTCATATCTGTTTGGTGTTTCATTGTTAGCATTTCCAGGCTTCATTTCAGGACTGTCTGTGCGATTTTCCAAAGAAGCCTGCTACAAGGACTTCTCTGAGTTGTAGTGTACCTGGATGATGTCCTGATCACAGGGTCAACAGAAGCCGAACTGTCTGCCAGGCCCCCAGAGGATTCAGACCGTGTGGACCCTTCTAGGTATCAGACAGCCTTTTGTTACCCTGGTAATGAGGATTGTGGTCTCCGCTAGAGGCACCTCCTCTGAGGAGGAAGAGGGAGAGGAGGCCAGGTGTCCCAATGCAGCTTCCAGGGGAGGGACCTGTGGAAAGAAAGGCGTAGGTACAAGGGGAGCAGGACCAACAGGAAGTCCAAGGCGGAAGGCGCCACGGAAGATGCTACAATCCTGCTGCCAGGGTTTATAGGCAGTGATGCAGCTACCTCAATATATCCAAGGTGTAATGCCGAAGGAGGCTCTGCCTCTCCAGGGAGACTGTGACTTCCATTTGCCAGATGATTGGGCCTGAGATCAGCTCTGACTATGTGGGTGGACACCCCATGCCAGTGGCTCTGAAGGTCACAGTGGCCCTCAACTTCTATGCCTCCGGATCTTTCCAGGGGTCAGTGGGGGATCTGTGTGGAGTCTCCCAATCAGCTGTCCACAGTTGTGTCAAGCTGGTGACAGAAACTCTGTTCAGGCGGGTACGGACATTTATTCTTTACCATGCGGACGAGGCCAGCCAGGCTGAGCGAGCCAGAGGCTTTGCAGCGATTGCTGGGTTCCTCTGCATCCAGGATGCCATCGACTGCACATATATGGCCATCAAGGCGCCAGCGGGTCAGCCAGGTGCCTTTGTCAACAGGAAGGGATTCCAGTCCATGAATGTGTGACCACAGGATGCATATCCTGCAAGTCTGTGCAAGGTACCCTGGCAGCTCCCATGACACGTACATCCTGAGATACTCCCAGGTGCCGAGGCTCTTCAGTGCTCCAGCCCGACTGGATGGATGGCTGCTGGATGACAAAGGCTATCAGTTGAAAAGGTGGCTTATGATGCCTCTCCATCACCCAGTGTTACAATAGGAGCCATGCCTCCAAATGAGCAGTAGTAGAGAGGACCATAGGTCTTCTGAAGATTTGCTTCCGATGCCTTGACCATTCAGGGGGAGCACTACAATAGCCCCCAGAGTGGGTGTCACTGATAGATGTTGCATGCTGCGCTCTCCACAATCTGGCACTGGCAAGGGAGGACCCACTGGAGGAAGAGGATCTTGACGCATCTACACAGGCCTTGATCCAATGTTCCTTCAGCTCGGCTACCAAATATCTGCCTCCACCTCATGCCAGGGTTGCCGCCTCCATCCCAGACGTCTGAAATGACCCTTTCATTTGCACCCAAAGTCCACTCAATGCCTGTGCAGTAAAGTATCCAGCCACTCACGTCCAGCATTACATACTGGCATACCCTGCACCAGAAAGAAAAATGGTGAAGCATACTCAGGCCATCAGAACCAAAGCAAATTTAATGTTATTGTCACATTGAATGCATAATGACATTACCATTACTGATGTTGATGCCCACACCAGCAGACAAATAAACCAAACATAAATGAACAGAAAATCACCCGTGAACTGTCCCTCTTGTGCTCATGGTGCCTTTAACTTACGTTTCCGAGTGCTATGTTCTTAATGCATCCTCCCTTGCTGGCACCAGCATTGGAGACAGCCTACTGACCCTGCTGCCTTGTTGACCTTGATGATCTTGGTGGTCGTCCTCTGGCCAGTGGAGCCGGTGCTGGCCCTGCCTCAGAGTGAGCAGCCAGCATGGCTGGCATCTCCCCAGTTATTGCGGCCTCATCAGATGCCACGGTCACTGGCAGAGGGGTGGAGGAGCTGCTGCCATCATCCAGAGTGCCCTGAGAGGAGCCCGCTGAGGTGTGAGGTTGCTCTGGGCCTCCCTGCTCACCATTGATGGTGGGATACTGAATGCCTCATCCATCTCCCACGCGGACACTGACCATCTGAGGTTATTGCCTGTGTGAGGGCTTTCGTCTGAGTGCAACCCCAGGAAACCCTGATTCTGTCCCTGAAGCTGCCTCTCCATGCCTCACCACTCTCTCAATGGAGGAGGCGCGCTCATCCATGAGAGTCAATGCAGTGCTCATGCGCCGCATGGACTGCTTGCTCCACAACGGAGACCATGGCGCACAGACCCTCATAGATCCCCACAAGATCCTCCTGCACATCTCACTGGACCTCCAGCATCTGCCGCCTAATGGACAATTCCAGGGGCTCATCATCTGCCTTCGACTGAGGGCATCACTCTAGGCTCCAACAGTCCTCTGACTGCTGGCGCCCTGGGCACTCTCTGCCTCTGCCTGCACCTCAAGCAAGTGTGAAGTGCCCTCACCAATGTGCAACGACATTCTTACCACCAATCTAATGCTCACCGAGGTGCTGGTATCTGCGCTGGTGCCTGCTTCAGAGAGCGGGTGTGATGCAGGTGCAATTGAATCCCGTGGCCCTCCGGCGTCAGGGGTGGCCCTTCAGGGTCCAGGGGGCGAGTGCCTGCTGGCGAATCTAAAAGGGAGAACAAAGACTTGTCATTAGTTAAGGTCATCACAGTGTCACTGTGCATGCCAGGCATCCTGGTGAGACAATGAAGATCTGCACCATGGTGCCATCATCTTTCAATGATCAATGGGGACTCCAGGTTTGAGGCTGCCATCATTGAAGAGACTACACTAGAATGGTTGCACAGTCCAAAACTCTCACCTCTGTGCACTGCACTCTTACCTTCGTCTGGCACCCCCGCCTCTCCATGCTCGGTTGCACAGGGAGCGTGCTGGCTCTCCAGCTCAAAGGCTGAGCAGCAGCAGGCTGGGCGGGCCCCCGCCTGTACATGACCTCTCTGCTTGGTTATGGCTTGTCCTGTCCTGAAAGGACAGAGGAGCATTGATTAGCCCACTCTCTACCTGCAGCCCCATTACAGCCTGGCCAACCCCAGCTGAGGAACACCTCGCAGGGCACATCCAAGTTGTGGCCCTTGAGCCATAAGGCACTCAGTCCAAGCAGCCAGGGCTCATCCCCTTGGCCAGCTCCGGCGTCATTGACAGTTGAAACTCAGACTCTAGCACCCTTGAGGTCCATGGGCGGGGGAGGGGGTGGGGGGGAACGGCCACATCTTAACACTTCTGCACACTGACCCATGCCAACACAGTGCTCACCCTTCCTGAATGCAGCAAGTCATTGAACCTCTTTCGGCACTGTGCCCATGTACGCCGCACCACACCATGGTTGCTGACCAGCACTGCCACCTCCTCCCATGCTCTCTTGGTGAGGTGTGGTGGCCTCCTCCTCCCATCTCTGGAGACAAGGGTGTCCTTCCTGGCAGCCACCTCCTCCAGGAGGACTGTGAGGTGCTCATTCGAAAGGTGGGGTGCTGAGGGTCCACCCGCCCTGCCTGCCATCTCCAGCAGCACTGGACTCCATCGCTTGCGTTTGCTAATACAGAACCGACATTCTCCCGTAGCAGCCATCCAGGGGCTGCCTGGGCTGTTTTTAAGCTGACCACTGGGTCACCATTGGACCTGGTGGCCAACAGGCCCCCGCCCCCGCTTTGCCCTTCCTGACCAGAGGCGGGGCTGCGTTTCATGCCGGGCAGGCCTTAATTGGCCCGACAGCATGAAATCGGGGTCAGGGGCCCATCGCGGGCGGCGGCCCATTTCCCGGCCGATCTCAGGCCCGCCAATCGCACCCGCCCACCAAACTCAAAATTCTACCCTATGTCTCCAGAACCCCCTCTGCAGCTGAGGAGGGTTATTCACAATCTAAAAAAGGTTTATCAGTCATGGTTGGAACGAAGAAATTCCATCAGTATCTGCACTGTTGACATTTCACCATAGTGTCGGACCATAAGCCACTAATGGGTTTATTTAGTGAAGATAAAGCCATTTTGCCAATAGCCTCAGCCAGAATTCAACATTGGGCTTTGATTTTATTGGCGTTTGAGTATATCTTTATGCACCGTCTGGATGTGCATATTGAAAATGCAAACACCCTCAGTCATCTTCCGTTACCAGATAGCATTGTATGTGCTCGAGTGTCACAAGAAGTTGTGCTTGTGTTCAATTTCTTGGACTCCTCACCAGTCTGTGTGAAGCAAATAAGGAATTGGACAAGCCAGGGTCCAATTTTGTCAAAATTCCGAGACCAGGTCCTGCAAGGATGGACGAATTCACCCGTGTCTGAAGGGATAGGACCATTCTAAGCATGTAAAAGTGAGTTAAATTGTCAAGATGGAATCTTGTTGTGGGGATCAAGAGTCGTCGTCCCTTCGCAAGGAAGAGAACCACTTTTGACCGAGCTTCACAGTGTGTATCCAGGCATTTCGAAGATGAAGGCGCTTGTGCAAAGCTATGTCTTGTAGCCAGGTATAGACAGTGATATAGGAAAAATGGTCAAACACCATCACCAATATCAGCAACAACAGAAGTTATCCGTTTCAGCTCCACTGCATCTGTGCGAGTGGCCTGGTCGACTCTGGGTTAGACTACATATGTAAGTCCATTTTTAGGCACCATGTTTTTATTGACCATTAATGTGGGCCTGCTCGCCGAGGCATAAAAGGACGCAGGGTGACTTTGGGCGTGCAACCCGATGTCACTGCGCGTCATTTAGATTTTCAGTTCGGCGGGCGCACAGCCGTCCGCCGAACTGTCAAAGGCCTATTAAGGCCTCGTAAAAACTAATTAACTAAGAAACTAAGCTCCCCGTCTAACCTTAAGGTTGACGGGCAGGCGAAGAGCCCAGGCGGACTTTGCAATTTTCATGGAACCTCATCCTTGGGCGGGAGGAGGTTTCATGAAGCGTTTATAAATTGAATAAAATTTTTTATAAAAACTCATTGACATGTCCCAGCTCATGTGACACTGTCACATGAGGGGACACGTCTTAAAATTTTTTCTTTTCTTTATTTAGATTTTTAAAACTTAAACTAATCTCCTTGAGGCAGCTCTGTACCTCAGGAAGATTTCTGCACTCTTTTGTGCGCATGTGCGTGTAAGAGCGCAGGCCCCGACTCAGGGAGCCCTCCCTTGCCCACACAGGGAGTGCTCAGCGCTTCTGGGCACATGTCATGCTGGGCGGGCCTTAATTGGCCCGCCCGCGTAAAATGGCGGCATGGACCCGAACTGGGGCGCCGATCGGGTCCGTGCCCGCCCTAGCACAACCCCCCACCAATGGGGGGAAAATTCTCCCCGTGCATTCTAAGTGGGCGGATGTGTATGAAGCTAGATTACTAACATTGTGAACTACTATTGAAAAGCTGCACCAATGTTTAGTGCACATGGCCTAACAGAAGTCATTGTTTCAGATAATGGCGCTGCCTTCACTAGTACAGAATTTCAGAGATTCACGAGCTTAAATGAAACTAAACATATTAAAACAGCACCGTACCATCCCTCGTCAAATGGGTTAGCAGGAAGAGCTGTGCAAACTTTCAAATCAGGAATGAAGAAGTGATCCAAAAGTATGTTAGGAACTCGAATTTCATGCCGCCTCCTCAATTATTGTACGGCTCCTCATTCAACGACGGGTTCAACACCGTCTGAATTACTGATGAAACACTGCCTTCATACAAGGTTGAGTCTGGTGTTTCCAAACTTAGCGGGGAAGGTAGAGGAGAACCAGAGTAGTCAGAAATTGAATAATGATATTCATAGCAAAGCCCGAAAATTTACTGTCGGAGGTACAGTTTTCGTGCAGAATTTTGGAAATGGTCCTAGTTAGGTTCCTGGTACAATTGTCTCTGAAATTGCACCTTCGTCATTCCAAGTGGAAGTGGAAGACCGGATTGTTTGCAAACATGTGGATCATTTAAGGAGTAGAGAGATATTCCAACAACCAACTATTCCGCCTGTAAGTGATGTCGAACCTTTAATCCCTGAGGTGACAGACCGACCTGGAATAGACATACCTGATGCGTCAGTTGAATTACCTAATCCTGAACTGCCATTGTTTAAGGATGTCCCTGACGCTGCCATTCCTGGTCATGTCGATCCAGTGGGAGAATCTTAAGTCATAGAGCTGCGTCGCCCTAACCGAATTAGAAAACCACCTCAGGGACTTAATCTTTAATTACATGACCTATGTGTATATGTATCTGTCGTGATTAAGATATTCTTTGTAAATAAGAAATGTAAAAATAAACTAAAGGGGGAGGAAATGTAGTGATTGTAGGTATAACCTTTCCTACTGCCTTTAGGGGTCATGTGATTGTACTGATGAATCAGCCCTAAGTGTGGGTAATCTTAGGGGCGGGGCTTCCTAGTTGTGGACCTGGTTCAAGCCTGTAGCTTTTACAAGAGCTCTGTGATAAAGTTCTGTTTCAAGTAAGAAACCTGTCCGGTACATCAAGTTTGTTACAACAGATTTTTGGTCTCTCAGGGAATTAAGGGATATAGGGGCTGGCAGGAAAATGGAGTTGAAGTCCAAGATCAGCTGTGATCGTATTGAATGGCAGAGCAGTCTCGACAAGCCATACGGCCTACACCTGCTCCTATTTCTTGTGTTCACTCGGCTACACCTTAAAGATGACTGGTGCTGCTGTGATGCTTTTTGAGTTTGAGGCTAAGGTATATTTTAAATTCATTTTATGGATGTGGGCGTCACTGGATAGGCCACATTTATTGTCCTTGAAAAGGTGGTGGTGAGCTGCCCTCTTGAACCGCTGCAGTCCTGTTGTGTGTGTTCATCCACAGTGGTGTTAGGGAGGGGATTCCAGGATTTTGACCCAGTGACAGAGAAGGAATGGCGATATATTTCCATGTCAAGTTTGTGAGTGGCTTGGAGGGGAACGTCCAGGTGGTGGTGTTCCCATGTATCTGCTCCCTTGTCCTTCTAGATGGTAGCAATTGTGGGTTTGGAAGGTGCTGCCTAAGGAGCCTTGGTGAGTTTCTGCAACGCACCTTGTAGATGGTACACACTGCTGCTACTGTTCGTCGGTGGTGGAGGGAATGAATGTTTGTGGAGGGTTGCCAATCAACCGGGCTGCTTTGTCCTGGACGGTGTCAAGCTTCTTGAGGGTTGTGGGAGCTGCACTCATCCAGGCAAGCGGAGAGTATTCCATCATACTCTTGACTTGTGCCTTGTAGATGGTGGACAGGCTTTGGGGAGTCAAGAGATGAATAACTTGTCACAGGATTCCTAGCCTCTGACCTGCTCTTGTAGCCACAGTATTTATATGGCTAGTCCAGTTCAGTTTCTGGTCAATGGTAAGCCCCCAGGATGTTGATAGAGGGGGATTCAGTGATGGTAATTGCATTGAACATCAGGGGGCAATGGTTAGATTCTCCCTTGTTGGAGATGGTCTTTGCCTTACACTTGTGTAGTGTGAGTGGTACTTGCCACTTGTCATCATTTATGTCAAAATAGTGGGAACTTTGCTTTGTACATAATGAGAATTTAATGACCCCTTACCCAGGAGTGGGTTGGGAGGTGATGGTGGGGGGAGCACTATGTAATCGGGTGGGAAAGCCTTGGGTGGAGAGCCTTTCCTCCCCCCAGAGAAGTCAGAGGTGTGGAAGGTCCAGGTTGACATCCCTGCCCCTAAGTCAATTGAGGCCCTTAATGGACCAATTAAGGTCCACATAAGGGCCTCATCCCACTACTGCTGGTATTTACACCCTGGAGGTCTGCTGTGGGCTCAGCTGCAGGGGGCCCTCATGATCAGGCATGTTGTGCCCCACAGAGGGCCCTGCTGGCGGCAAGGAGGGTCGCCCCCACTGAAAGCCAAGCCCTGCCCTCCATACCCCGACCCCCTCCACTCTAATCTACCTCATTAATCATATGTGCTGTTTGTCAGAGGAACCTTACAAATTGTGGAAACAGGAAACCTGATGATATTGTAAACTGTGACGGAGAATGTAAGTATTTCTAGTTGTCATCTGCACCCTGAGGTTGTACCACAAGCTTCTATGTTCTCACAGCATCCTACATAGAAATTGGTCCACGTCAGGCACACACCTCGTGACAAATTTGAACCACCTCACTGATGCTGATCAGTAGCAGCATGCGCAATTGCTCCCTCTCGTGCCATCAGGATTCACCTGATGTACTATGGGTGCCTGTTGCACCCCGAGAGGCAGTGCATTGTGCATGAGGAAGTTGAACGTTAGCCACCGGGCACTGTGAGTCCGGGAGGTTGGGAGACCTTGGGGGAGGGAGCAGCTGGAAAGGGCATGCGGTTTCAATGTGAACCCAGAAGAAACACTCCTGCTCACATATTTCATTTACTTTTTTGGCGGCCCCCCCCCCCACCATACCCAGGTCACCTATTCAAGGCTGTTGTACACCTGAAAAAACTGATCACACAAATGCGTGGTACAAGATTGATTAGTATAGGAATACTTACCAATTTTGGGCACTAACATTAGCACCAAGCACTCATAGGTTCAGGTATAGCAGTTCGATGTACAGTAAAACTGACTCTACTTGAACCCAGCTTCAGATTATATGTTTTAATTTGTTTCACTACCTATCCTGAGTGACGCACACATGAATCTGTGTCAAGATTGTTCAAACGTATTTCCCATAAGTGCTGTTCTGCCCTCAGACGTTCACTTTATCAGTCCAAGTCAGATTTGAACCTGGTACCAGGGATTAGAAGGCTACACTGTCTTAACTCATTGCACCATCCCATCATCAAATGCAAACTTTCCTAAAATTCAAATGTTCCCATTCTGCACCAAGCATCTGTTTTCTGGCTTGTTTGTTACTTTATTGGCCAAATCAAAATGGTGAATGCTACTCATTGAAGAGTGAAAGCACATTAGCATTAAAATTCAGGAATTTGAGCTCATTTTCCATGAGCTTTCAATAGCATATGATATAACGTTTTGCTGTGTTTCTGCACTTTGTCAATTAAATGCAAACTGAATTGAGTCACCTTGGCCTGGCAATACCCCAAACTAAACGTCGTTTGGGGATCAGGTCCTTGACATTTTTACATGGATCTCATAACATATATTTTGTACTCAACACCCTCCCTCCAAAAATAAATACACTTGGAAAAAAACACGACCCTCCTTACCTAATTAAGCAAAGTCGTTTAACTTATCTCATGCACTGTACTGAAACTCTGCTATAGGTGTGAACCCTTCACAGTTACAGAAGCTGCTCACAGCCATTCTCTCTCAAATGGTTTGATCCGTTTCCTCTGCCTGCTGATCACATTGAATTTTTTCTAAATGTTCTATTTTTGTTCTTTTATTTTGAGGCGGTTGTCAGATTCACAATGTCTGGCAACTTTTACTGTCCGTTGCCAGCTCCTAGTACATGTCTGCCTATTGTCAATCTCCTGTCACATCTTCCTGTTTGCAGCCTCACAAGTGCAGTTCCACATGCAATTCTTTCCCTCAATCTCTGAGGGTGCTGATCTTCAACCGTGCAGCATATATGCTTTGGCCTTCCCAAAATCCTAGCAGTTACCCACACCTCCTTATTACTTCAATGTTGATCCTGTTATTTGCACGGGTGATACCCATCAGTCTCTTTTGCATGTTTCAATCTCAGCTCCTGTGCCTTCATCAGCTGCTGGTCTTTAGTGCCGTACGGAAGTTGACTGAACGCTGGGCTGAAAGGGCAGAATATTGAGCTCAGTGGGCACGCGCCCGACCCGGCCGAGTGTAAAATGATGCGCGATGACGTTGGGCGAGCGGCTCGATGTCATCCAGTAGTCCCGTGATATTTCGACAATTAAAGGGCCTTTTAAGGCCATTAACAAGGTCATTAATTTCAAATTTACGCTGCCCATCCAACCTTACAGTTGACGGGCAGGTGAAAACGCTAAGCGGCCTTTGCATTTTTTAGGAAACCTCATCCATGGGCGGGATGAGGTTTCCTAAAGCAAATAAAACTAAAATTAAAATTTTATACTTGAATTAAAAGCATGTCCCTGCTCATGTGATAGAGTCACATGAGGGGACATATTTTATGACATTTTTATTCTCTTCGTTTTTTTTTTTCAAACAGCGCTTCATCTCCCTGAGGCAGCTCCGTACCCCAGGGAGATTGAAGCACTCTTTCGCATGCGTGAGCAAAGTTTGCACTAGGCCCACTCGCCCTCCTCCCCCTGCCCGCACAGGCAGCATTGAGCGCTGCCGCTCGCGTTCCACGCAGGGCGGGCCTTAACTGCGTAAAATTGTGGGGTGGTGCCGATTGCGGGCTGCGGCCAGCTTCCCGACCACCCCTGCCCACCCCCGCCAAGCACCCCCATCCAGGGCAAAATTCTGCCCATACACTCTGCCTTTTCACAGCCCGCAATTCATTTCTCCTCCTTTACAGCATTTTCTGCAGGCCACTTTGAATCAGATCAACATTTTCAACACGTTAATGCCGATTTCGCTTTCATAACATCAACTAGTAAATTAATTGTTTTAGGAAAGTAGCATTTCAACTGTCATAATTTTGAGTTCTATTTAGTGAGAGTCTATCCCGCAGTTCCTTTGTCAATCCCAGCTTCAATTCAGTCTGTTTACTTCATGTACGCTTAAGCGTTTAGCTTGTTTAATTGTTAACTACTGCTAATGGAAAATCTGTTTCACGTCTCAGCTAGCCGCAGTGCCAGACGCAAGAGCACAATCTGGAACATAGTCTAAAGGTGATATTTACTAAATTAGAAAGTAGCTTAGAGCAGACAGAATTAATTGTAAACTTGATGCAGATGCTGTGTATAGCGGTCACCATCTTGCAGGTGAGTAACACATCTCTTTCTTGTAACGAATGCCTTTGTTATTCTACATATTTTTATAGGTACCAGTGATTGTAATTTATGGCTTAATATCGGCGTTTGATTAGTCACAATAAATGAACTCTTATCCTTCTCTCTGATAGGATCTCAGGCAGTGTTCCAACATTTTATTGTTGGGGCACATTTATATAGAGCAATCCAATTAACCTTCAGGATTGTTGGAGTAGCTGCTCAGTTTTATATTGAGGAATTTTGTTATTGCCTCCAGTATATTACCCGCCCCTCCTGGAGGCAGTATCTGTCAGTGGTGTTGACAGACCTTTGGTAGCATGCCCAAAGGGCTATTGTGTGTACAGAAAGACTATTCAGCCCCAAAGCTGACTGTATTTGAGCGTGATCAACATAAATCATGAATTTAGATATCAGCCTTGACTCAGTGGCTTCTGAGTCAGTTAGGTCAGAGGTCAAGTCCTGCTCTAGAGACTTGAGCACATAATCTAGGCAGTACAGAGAGACCACTGCGTTTTTAGAGGTACTGTCTTCAGGACAGTACTGAGGGAGTGCTGAACTGTCTGAGGTGCTGTCTTTCAGATGAGATGTTAATCCAAGATGTCAACCCTTGCAGAAAGTTGTAAAAGATCCCATGGCACTATTCAAAAAGGAGCAGAGAATTTCGGTGACTTGGGACCATATTTATCCATTATCCAACACCACCAAAAAACAGAATTTTTGGTCACTTATCACATTGTTGTTTATGGAAGCTTGTTGTGTGCAGAATGGCTGCAGCATTTCCCTACACACTGCAGTGACAATTCTTCTTGGTGTTGACATTAGACTTTACAAGCCCGAGGATTATGGGGAAATGGCTATATTGAGAGAGAAAAGGAGTTCCATAGTTTTGAGGTGATAGGAAAGAACAAGTTAGAGTAGGAGACATGCAATGAAGCCTGAATCCAATCCAGTGAGGACATAGGGAAAGGGGAGGTCATGTATCCTGGAGCTGAGGAGCTGAATCCTAGCGCTGAATGAATCTGGGAAGTGAGTATGCGATTTCATCAACTTTGGGGAATTTTTTTCTGAAATCAGCTGACATTTCCATAATATTTTGGCTTCACATGAGGAGAGACAAAAGCTGTTGTTTTATTTTTGATGACTGACCAAACAATTCTATTTGCTGGTTTCAGTTGAGTGATTGATAGCCAGTAGGAAACCAGTAGGGCTTTTCCCCTAAAGGTGTTAAATCTGTGGGAAACAGAAAATCTGATTATAATTTTGGCTGCATGGGTTGTGGTCTGCCTGTGATCTAGTGATGTTTATAAATCAAAATGGAAACACACAACATAATGAGTTTATATGTAGAATTCCCCTGAAATTAAAAAAAAAAGTTTTGCTGTGTGGAGATGGAGCCAAAGTGCAAGTTCAGTTTCCAATGTGCAATGAATAAACTGATCTCAGTTGGGGATGCAATGAATAAACTGATCTCAGTTGGGGAAGCATTATAGGAGCTACAATTGGCCTCACCATTTCTTGGCTAGTGAAGGGGGAAATCAATCAGATTATTACTCCCGGTTGTTGTTCAGTCACCACTGCTGGTAGTTATGGACACAATGAAGTCAGGTGTGGACAGGATTGAGTTCATCTGTATTGTCCTTCATATCTAAGGTCCCTGCAGATATACAAGGTAGGATGCTCCTTTTTGGGGTGGAGCTCTGATGGGGGCATGAATTCCACACGAGTTCTTATCCTTCGCATCCCCGACTCATTTTTCAGCGCTGGGCTTATCACATATGCGTACTGGATATATTTTTCCGCCATTAGGAGGTTGCCTTTCACTCGACAGCACTGGCTGCAGTGGTATCTGGGAAGGATAGTGCATCAAAAATCTGAAATGAAGACCAGTTGCAGACCTTGACAGAGACCGAGGTCCTTCAACTGGCAAAACCCTGTGGCTGATGCAGGGAGAGGAGTCTCTCTCCATTCAACAGAGGGACCTCTGGGCCTTTACCTTTGCTTCCTGGGGCTCACTTCAGCATTCCATGAGCTGGCCTCAGGACGCAGCAGTAAGTGGTGAGGAAAAATGGTAAGGATCCAGGCCCCACGGCTTCTGCTATTTACGTGAAAGGAAGCAGCCAGTGATGGTCTGGGGTGGGAGCGGGTTGGAAGGAAATTTCTGCTCGGGACTGAGAAGCTTCTTCAATTAAATAAATATAATGAATGGTGTTCCACAGGAGGATGCTTTGGGGTCTTAATTATTAATTATACGCACAAATGAACACAGTGAACCAACATTAATTTGTAAAGGATAGCTTATGCTTGACAAAGTTGACTGAAATTTTTGAAGAGGTGACAAAAGTAATGGACAGGGAATGTCAATGGATGTTACTTATATGGACTTCCATTTGGACTCCCCTCATGGCTAAAATTGAACCTCATGGAATTGAAGGCAAATTATTGACCAAGTTAGGGAGGAAAGAGAGGGTGGAATCTTGTGCCCTCCCCGTAGCAAGTTTGATTTAATCTGGCGGGATGGTGGTGGGTGGGGACACCACGACCTTTCCACCTCCACTCCTATTAAGTCTGTGGTGCGAAGGCCCGTGGAAGGCCTTCCTGTCCCGGGGTCAATTTAAGCTCTTAACTGGGCAATTAATGTCTGCTTAAGGGCCTCAACCTGCCTGGTGTTTGCCTGCGGGCTCCCAGGGGGAGTCCCTTGTTCAGAGGAGCTCAGTGCCTAATCGAGTGATGCAGCGTCAGGAAGAGGGGCCCGCTGAGAACCATCCACTACTGTTGCTGTGGACCCCTCTCCACCCCTCGCCTGTGACCCGAACCTACGTATCCCATCCTGCCATCAATCAGCTGTGCCTGGGTCCCTCCTCAATCTGAGGCTTGGGGTGGGTGCAGTACCGACAGCGGCCAACACCTCCCCTTTGACACTGCTGAGTACAAAATAGCTGCTGGCCTCTGATTTGCCAGCAGCTCTTGGCGGGACTTCTGCCCCCTGGGGTCTGTGATAGATTAAATGAATAGCAATACTGTAGCAGATGGATTTCAGTGTAGGCAAATGTGAGATCATCCGCTTTGGACACAAAAAGGACAGAACAGGGTACTTTCTAAATGGTGAAATGCTATTAACTGTGGGGGTCCAAAGATGCTTGGGGGTTTGGGTACACAGATAATTAAAATGTCATGAACAGGTACAGAAAATAATCAAAAAAGGCTAATGAAATGCTCGTCTTCATATCTCAAGGATGAGCATACCAGGGGTTGGAAGTAATGCTTCAGCTATTCAAAGGCCTGGTCAGACCAGGAATAATGTGACAGTTCTGGACACCACACTTAAGGAAGAATAAATGGGCCTTGGAGGGAGTGCTGCATAGCATTAATAAAATACTACCTGTTTCCAAGGGTTAAACTACAAGGAGAGATTAAACAAACTAGGGTTGTATTCCCTTAAATTTATAAGATTAAGAGGCGATTTGATCAAAATTTTCAAGATATTAAGAGAAGCAGATAGCACTATATCCACTGGTTGGGGAGCTTCAGACTCCGGTGCATGGTCTAAAATTTAGAGCCAGGCCTTCCAAAGCGAAGTTAAGAAACATTTCTTCACACAAAGGATTGTAGGATTTGGAACTCTCTTCTATAAACATCATTTGATGCTAGTTGTTAAATTTAAAACTGAGATGGATAGGTTTTTGTTAACCAAAGGTACTAAGGGATATGGGGCAAAGGTCACAGATTAGCCATGATCTCATTGAATAACCGAAACAGCATTGAGGGGCTAATGGCCTACTTCTGTTTCTACATGCCAATCAAGCAGGTTACTTTGTCCTGGATGATGTTGAGCTTGTTGTGTGTTGTTGGAACTTCACTCATCTAGGCAAGAGAAATATATTCTATCATTCCCCTGAGTTGTGCCTTGTAGGTGGTGAAACAGCTTTAGGAAGTCAGCAGGTGAGTTGCTCATCACAGAATACCCAGCCTCTGACCTACTTATGGCCACAGTATTTATATGGCTGGTCCATTTAAGTTTCTGGTCAATGGTGACCCAGAGGGTGTTGATGTTGGGTGTTTGGTTCCTCTTACTGTCCAATGTCCTTCTTCTAATATGATGCCACAGCACCGTATTACAAAAGCGGTGGGTATCTTGGTTACATTAATAAGCTAAGTGTGATTGGTGATAGAAACACAAAATAAGAAATTGAGCTTGTACAGGAAAAAATATTGATATAATTGTAAAATCTGACTCTGGTGCCCTGAGTGCTTTGAGTGTTTCTGTTGTGAAAGTTGATTGGTCCTGTAGAATCATATGGTGATTATGATTATATGATTAACATGAGCCAATCAGATACAAGCATCACAATAAAGACAGTGATCATATTTCCTCCTGCTTTAGGCCAGGTTCTGCACGCTTGGTCAAACTGGGAACCTATCCTCTCTCTTCCCAGGTAGACAGGGGCCCAGCTTCCTTACTTTTGTCTTGCTGACCACGCACTTCCTCACCTCTTGCCATTTCCTGCCTGCTGCTAAGGTCCCAGTCAACGGGCAACCAAACCGCTCTGAGGAGGCAGATCCCTCATTTAATTATCTTAATGAGGGTGTGTGCCTAAGATTTTATTTGTGTTTCAATTTTAACACAGGCTGTCTGGGTTTCCTGGGCTTCAAAAATGGATCCATGGGTGGAACAGCTAAGCGCCTTTCCAGCACTGCTTGTGGGCCAGGAGGAGAATGTGTGCTTCCCTTGACCCACCAAGTTAACCTTATTAACCTCCACAGTGATTGGAGCACAGCCTTCCCCATGTCCTGATGCCGTTCCCAATGTCTTGATTCTCTCCCCATGTCCTTCCTGGCCTGTGATCTCCCCGCCTACCCTCCCATTTCCTTCATAAACTGTGCTAATTTCCGCGGACTTACACAAACTCCTCCATGGCCTGTCCCATGATTTTCTTCTCCATGAGCCCCCTGCAATCTTCTTCTCTTAATCATCTTCATGGTCCATCCACAATTTATCCCATGCTCCTCCTCCCCAATCTCCTCCATGGAGACCAATACTTTTGGGTTTTTTTGACTGTTAAACAGCACCATCCCCTGCTTCCTCTTCTCTCCCCCTGTACATATCAGGCCTGCAAGTCTGCCCTGCTGTCCAGCACCAAACCTGCTTCACTCCTCAAGACCTTAGCTAGTCCTGCTCTAATCATCAGGTCGGAGGCTGTTCTTCCCCTGTTTAACTCCTCCTTTGGCCAAGGCCTGCCTTTACTTCACTCCCTAGGCCCAGACTTGCCCCTGCCATGCAATCCAGACCAGGGTCTTGAGACACTGCCACAATGTGTTATTGCTGCAATGCTTGAGCCCAAGTGTTCTGTGATTTGGTAGAGTTAGTGTCCAGGAGGATTTGCGAGCAGTCACTCTGGTCTCTTAGGCTACATGGTAACTCATTGGGAGATAATCCAGGAATGAGATCAGGTAAAATAATGTTCATAGATATCTATGCAAATTTTCTGAAAGATATTTGCAAGAATAGTCACAGCTCTAACTAAATTTAGATTTATTCAAAGATTAATTTTCTTAACAAAATACGGAGGAAGAAAGAAGACAAGGGTCAGAGAAGGAAAGACAGTGTCAGCAATATCTGGGTGAGAGGCATTGAAAAAGAGAGAAAAATTGATGGATGACAAAAAATCTGAAAGAGTAACAAACAAGCTGTGATATAATGTTTTTATTTTTGTTCATGGGGAATGTCATTGGAGTTCAGTTAGTGTATGAATAATTAGTTCTGTAGAAAGTGTGTATTTAAAAAAAAAACTGATAGGGCTGAACTTTCCATTCGTCAGGCGGGCGGAGCTGAGCCAATCGTGGGCCGTGCTGCCATTTTGCGCGAGTGGGCCAATTAAGGCCCGCCCGGCGTGATGTCCGGGGAAATGTTATGCGCTCCCTGTGTTAATGGGGGGAATCCCTAAAATCGAGAGTGCGCTCTCATCTCCCTGAGGTTAAGGGCTGCCTCAGGGAGATCGGCTCTACTGTAAAAAAATATTAAAAATAGAGAGAAAAAAATCCCTTACATGTCCCCTCATGTGACAATGTTACATGAGTTGGGACATGTTCATAATTTCCATAACAACTTTATTAAAATTTTAAAAACCCTACATGAAACCTCATCCCGCCGATGGATGAGGTTTCATGTTTTCTCTGTTTGACGCTGGGGCTCCTGGCCTGCCCGCCAACCTTAAGGTTGGACGGGCAGGTCCTTTAATCGCTTAATTGATCCTGTCAATGGCCTCAATTGGCTATTGACAGGTCGGCGGGCGCACAGCTGATTTTGCTGCGCCCCCGCCTTCCTGAAAATTTAAATGGGGCGCGGTGACGTCGGGAGTTCCGCCCGACATCATCCCGCGTCATCGTATGCCTCGGCAAGCCCCACTCACCGACGGTAAAATCCTGCCCATAGAATAGTGGAAGGATTAAATGGTTTGTGATTTATTCTCTCTGTTATTACAGTGGATCATATTGCCTGTGCCTTTCAATTGTGAAGTTAAAGGGAAATAGGTCAACCTTTAAAAACTGACTCTATCATAGCATGATTTATTGTAAAACTTAGTTATAAGTTCAAAAGACAAAATGCCAGACTGACTTCTAACAGTATAGTTCAGGAAAAAATGATGAATGTAGGATTCCTCTATAAATAAGAAGTCGGTAGGTCTTGCATTTTACTCTTCACGTAATGCAAACCCTCAGCCCTGCAGAATGGTCTTTGTCTTCTGTGTTTCACAGTGTGTGTGTAAGCAGTGTGTGCTATCCCTGAGCATAGACCTTGGTGCACTCTATTCTGACTATGCCGTTGATTTGAATTTGTAACGTTCAAATCCAAGGAAATCCATTTTTATTGAGAGACGCGTTGACCTTTTCAGAATTATAGATTTTTTTTTTGTTCTGCATCAAACCAGATGTAAAATCAATCGTGTAATGACGTATTGCTCAGGAGAATCCTCTCCATCTGTCCTGGGCGAGGACCCTTAATGTACAACAACACTTTTTCCTGACAATTTTCTGTATTGAAGACCATGACTCATGTTTTGAGTGCAGTACCATGGGTGTTGGTCAGTCTCCAGTTCCACATCCAAGTGGACATTCTTCACATCTGAGACTAGACATTGGTTGCTGGCAGGCTGTATGATATGGAGGTCAATATGGAACAACCTGAGCCTGCCCTCACATGGTATGTACACAAATGGACTTTCCAGAAGGAGGTGGGAAGAATCAGCCTGGCTGATTTTCATCTTCTCTTGCCCGGGGACATTAAACACAATTGCAGCACTCCAGCTGCAGTCTCAACCAATATCAGCTAACTCAGCACAGACTGTGCCTGTACAGCTCAATTCTACAGTGTGTGTGCACTTGGAAAGAACGAGAAAGAACTTGGGCCTGAATTTTTCAGTCAGCGTGCGAGGGTGGGCCCGACACGCCAACGCGATGATGTCAGGTGGGCGTCCCGATGTCGTTGCGCTGTCTCGCGATGCTTCGTTCAGCGGGCGCAAGCCGGACTTGGCTGTGCGCCTGGCAATATTTAAACGGCCTATGAAGGCCATTAAGGAAGTAATTAAGGTCAACTTTGCGCTGACCATCCAACTTTATGGTTGGCGGGCAGGTGAAAAGGCCAAGTGGCCTTTACGTTTTTTAGGAAACCTCATCCACGAGCCGGATGAGGTTTCCTAAAGCTTTTATTCAATAATTTTTAAAATTTTCTGAAATATGAAAACATGTCCCATCCCATATGACTCAGTCACATGAGGGGGACATGTTTAATTAAATTTTTAGTCCATTTATTTATTTATTTCAAAAGCACTTCAATCTCCCTGAGGCAGCTCCGTGCCTCAGGGAGATTGAAGCGCTCTTTCGTGCATGGCCCCGACTCTCCCTCCTCCCCCCGCCCGCACAGGTAGCGCTGAGCGCTATTGTTCATGTCTTACGCTGGGTGGGCCTTAATTGGCCAGTCTGCAGAAAATGGTGCCTGCTCCCACCCAGCCCGCCCACCAACTGAAAATTTCAGGCCTTGCATTTATATAGTGACTATCATAACCTCAGGACATTCCCCGGAGTTTTACAGCCAATTAAGGATTTTTGAAATGTAGTTATTGTTGTTAATATAGGAAACACAACAACAAATCTAAGCACAGCAAGGTCCCACAAACAACAATGTGATAATGACCAGCTTCTTTTTTATGTTGGTTAAGGGATAAATATAGGCCAGCATACTGTCTGAGTCAGTGGGAGATCTTGTGACAGAATCTTTTTTACTTGGAAGACTGAAAATCTCAAAATTGGTTTGGACAGAACAGCTCTGATTAACAGGTGAATTAACAGGATTGAAACCAAGTGAAGGTGGATTCATATACAATTAACACTGTTACGCTGTTAAGTATTATGAATCACATTGGCTGTTCCAAGTTATGAAAGAAAAACGTTTTTGTGAAATTTACCTGGGGTATAAGATAGACAGAAAAAAAATGTGGAAATGGCAACCAACAGTTTAAGGCCAGGATTTCCTGATCGGGGGGGTGGGGTCCGCTCGCTGACATGTAAAATGACGTCGGGCAGAACTCCTGATGTCACCCTGCCTCATTTAAATTTTCAGGTAGGCGGGGGCTCAGCCGAATCAGCTGTGCGCCCGCCGACCTGTCAGTGGCCAATTGAGGCCATTGACAAAGTCATTAAAGTAATTAGTGGACCTGCCCGTCTAACCTTAAGGTTGGCGGGCAGGCCGGGAGCCCTGGCGGGCGTTGAAAAAAGCATGAAACCTCATCCACGGGCGGGATGTGGGTTATTAAAAATTTACTAAAAGTGTATTTAAAAGTGATGGACATGTCCCAACTCATGTGACAGTGTCACGAGGGGATGTGTCAGGGAAATTTTTTTTTCTGTTTTTAAGATTTTTTATTGTGGAGCCGATCTCCCTGAGGCAGCACTTAGCCTCAGGGAGATCAGTGTGCTCTTTTGTGCCCACGTAAAATGGCGGCACGCCCACAATCGGGGGCACTGATCGGAGGCGTGCCCGCTCCTGAATTTCCCCCCTCCGACGGCAGGAAAATTCTGCCCCAGGATTTATAAAACCAAGGGCTTATTATTTTCTAAAGAACCAGTTGTATAAAACAAAAACTCAAGAAAAAGACCTAAATTACAGAGTACTTTCCTGCATTTGTTGCACGCCATAATAAGGGACAATTTGTTCCTGAGTTGTAATTCCATTCTCTGAGTAAACTGTGTTTGATTTTTACATATTTATGGAATCGTGGAGAAAAAAAAAATAGAGTCAAAGTGAGGAGTGGTGTTATATGGGACTCGAATCATTTGTTCCTTTTTATGCCCTGTGACAGCACTGAGCCTCAAGATGGATCTTTAGTTGAGATTCACACCCCAATTCATACCCTAAACTGAGAATTGTACTAGTGGGATTTTTCTTTTCTATTTCTCGTCCAGTCTTGTAAACTTCCTGAGTAAGATTGTTGAACTAACATCAGTGTGCTGCTGAATGATTTATAGTAGGAACTGAATTATTACACCTAGGACAGTAATAGTTGTAAGGAAAGAATGGAGGCATCACCAGACGGTGTTGGCTGGATTCAAACTCAGGTTCCAGACATAGATAGACAGTGCTCAAAGTTTCCTTTTTTTTTGTCATGATTTTCTTTTAGGTGGTCAGTCTTTGTGTTCATAAGCTGAAGGACGTCATGCTTGGAATGGAACATTTTAGCAAATTTGGCAATGTCAAGCACTGTCAGGACGTTGCGGGCTGGAGTGGAGTAGTGCTCCATTCACTCTTTTCCAATGATGAGCTTTAGCCTCACCTTTAGAAAAGGATCCTTAGTGCATTCTGTGACATTTCTCTTTCCATTGCCTATCATCCTAAGAGGCTTATTATTCAGAGCACTTGCGTAAGGTGCATGAAATAACACTGCCTCACCCTGGCTGCTTAGTTTATGTTGACAATCCACAGCATTGCCGAGGCTCCGTGCAAAACTGTAAGTCCAGTGCTTTTATTGGAAGGCTTTCACAGATGCTTTGCTTGCTGGGATAGCTCTACCTCCATAACTCTGCTTCCTTTCTCCACTGAGAGGAACCAAGACAACAATGAGGAATTGCAAGTATAGTCAAAATATGCAAGAGATTGAGATCTTCAAGTAAGAGAAATGGTGGAAGTGACTTCGATTGTGTGATTCTTTCCACATGTGGAAGAATCCATAGTATATCAGACATTATGATGTCATAAAGCACTGGGGGAGGTTCTGCAGCTGCTGCACTATTTCCAGCTACCCATTGCCATCACAACCTGTACTTTTTGGGATGTAAAGCAGCTAAATAGGAGGGTGATTAAGCTTTATTATGTCAGGATTTTTATGCTGAACTTATGTCAAATTGGAAGGGGCCATCATGGAACAACAATTAAGGTGAGACTTTAAAAAAAAAAATTATTTTCAGGATGTGGCCAAGACCATGTCGCTTATTCCTCATTACTTTGAAACGTTGATGGTGGGCCTTCTTGGTGAACTTGCTGCAATCCTTGTTAGTGATGGCACTTGCACAGTGGTGTTGGACAGGGGATTTTGTCCCAGCGATTATGAAGGAACGGCACTACATTTTTAAGGCAGGATGATGTGTGATTTGGAGGTGATGGTCTTTCCATGACGACTTGTATCACATTTGAGAAAAAACCGTTGGACCCAGCATGGAGAAACAAGTGTTTAGTGATGTCATATTCATGGTGCACATGTCAATATCCTTACACTTAAGTTTATTTCAAATCATTAAGTTCACTGATGGGCCAAGGTTTGTACCATTGCAGTAGAAAAGAGCAAGACAGAAGATGAGGCCAATCAACAACAACTTGATATATATATATATATATAGCATCTTTAACATAATAAAATGGCCAAGGGTGCTTCGCAGAGGTATTATAAAAAAATGACATTGAGCCACATAAGGAGATATTAGGGCAGATGACCTAAACCTTGGTGAAAGAGGAAGGTTTTTCTGAGTATCCCAAAGGAGGAAAGTGAGGAAGAGAGGTGGAGAGTTTTAGGGAGGTAATTCCAGAGCTTAGCACCTAGGTAGCTGAAGGCCACCAATGGTGGAGCAGTTAAAGCGGAGATTTTTAAGAGGCCAGAATTAGAGGAACACAGATAATTTGGAGCTTGCAGGCCTGGAGGGGATTAGGGAGATAGGGAGGGGCAAGGCCATTGTGGGATTTGAAAACAAGGGTGAGAATTTTAAAATCGAGGTGTTGCTTAACCAGGATCCAGTGTAGATCAGTGAGTGCAGGGTTAATAGGTGATCGGAATTTGGACATGAGCAGCAGAATTTTGGATGACCTCAAGTTTACGGAGGGTGGAATATGGGAGGTCA
This sequence comes from Cetorhinus maximus, assembly GCF_964194155.1. NCBI lineage: Eukaryota > Metazoa > Chordata > Chondrichthyes > Lamniformes > Cetorhinidae > Cetorhinus > Cetorhinus maximus. The sequence goes on along the minus strand of NC_135895.1, from coordinate 95,486,065 downwards.
GTCAGGAGTGTGCTTGAATTGTCAGTTCTTGAGGTAACAAGGTCATGGATGAGGGTTTCAGCAGGTGGGGCGGAATCGAGTTGTCGTGGTTGAATAATGGCAAGTTTGGGTTTTAAAAATCTGTAAACAAAGGGAAGACTGAGGGATTTAAGAAATTATATTTTAAAATTTGTACTGAAGAGACAGTCACAAGTATGTTAATAATTTCAATGTTCAGCCATTCTGAATCTGTCGTAACAGTTCTCTGGAGTAGAAACAAGTTGCAGCTTTCCTTGTTGCACTGGTGTTGACAAGGGGCTGCAACATGGTGTTACTGGACTAGTAATAAAGAGGGCTAGATAATGTCCTGGAGACATGAGTGCAAATACCACCACAGCAGTGGGGTGAATTTAAATTCAATTAATTAATAAATTTAATAAAATATTAGTCTCATTAATAATGATCACAAAACTTCCAGGTTATTGTAAAAACCCACCTGGTTCACTAATGTCTCTTGGGGGAGGAAATCTACTGTCCTTCATAGGCCTGGCCTTCACGTGGTTCCAGATCCACAGCAATGCAGCTGACTGTTACCTGCCCTTTGAATTGGCCCAGCAAGCCATTTATCAAATCGCTACAGGAAGTACCACACACCACATGGACTACAGTGGTTCATGAAGGTGGCTCATCACCACCTTCTCAAGGGCACTTAGAGAATGGCAATAAATGTTGGCCTCACCTGTGACGTTCACATCACAAAACCACAAAACATGATAGCTGTATCAGCCTGTAATTGCTTTCCTGGATTGTTGCTATGTCTATCTTTATATTTATTAATTGCTAAATGCATTGTGTTTTGTGTTTTTAGATATATTTCCAAAGTAACGTTAAACATTCCAGGTAAACAAGTGGAATGCTGGATGTATCCCCAGTACCCCAAGTTGGGTTGCAGACACAAGTCTCTTTTCATTGACTGACACTATACCTTGATGGACTAGTGTGGTGCCATGATGAAATTACTGTGTGACCTGCCAATTCCTCTGAACTATTGGAGCGCAGAGCCCCTGCACACTCAGTGCTCTGTTATAGCTAGATTGATTTTTGTTTTGAGAAGTCAGCAGCTCCGGCTGTTAATGAACAGAAAAATCTATTCCTGTATTACAATGTGGCTGCTTTATGCCCTGTGCCAAGCTTAATCGCATGTCTCAAGTCAGAATAATTTTCCCAAAATAATGTTGTTTAAAAAATTACGCTAAATATTTTTTCTGAAAAGCTCCCTCTATTTGTGCATGGCTATTAATATACCTTCTAACTATGACGATCTGTGAAGTTTTAAAAACCCTTGACGGTATTAAAAGTTACATTTATTTTCATAAGAAAGAATGGAATGAGAAAGGGCAATTTGGCCGTCCAAGCCCACAGTCTGTCCTATAATGGACTGTATCCCAAATTTTAAATCTCCTGAAACAAATTCTGCTTCAGTATTTCCTTACGTACTGAGGTAATCAACAAAAGCAGAATACTCAGGCATCTTTACAGATCCACCAATCAATACTACCCTACTGCTCCCTATAGACAACATGCCCCATTCCCTCCTTATACAACAGCACAGGAATGTCACGTTTCATCAGTAAAATCGATATCTATTCCTACAGTTTTTAATCTCTTCCCTGAACAGATATTTGAAGGAGGTAATTATCTCAACCTCAGCTACATATGCACTACAATCACAGCAGTCTACATTTATATAGCACCTTTAGCGTAGCAAAATGTCCTAAATTTTTCATGGTCCAGGGCCGGACTCAGCTAGGAATATGAGGACAATTAGGGAAGGTGGGTGAAAAGTCGGAGGGGTGGGAGTATGTCGTTACCTAAAGTTGGAACAATAGCGGACTCAACCAAGACGTAGTTTTCAGAGGAGAAATTTTTAGACAAATGTTTTGGAGTTAAGGCATGTAGGGATGGGAAGCAACAAAAATCAGCGATGAGAGAAGTGATAAGTGAGCTGGACTTAGTGTGGGACAGGACATGGGCGCAGGGCTGTAGATGAATTAGAATTTATGTTGTGTTCCATCTGTGGAAAAGAAAGGATACTTTCACTTGGGGGAGAATTTTCTCCCGGTCGGGGGGCTGAGCAGGCGCAGGCGGGTGTGCAGCTGATCACCGCCCGTGTTCGGCTGCGCGCCGCCATTTTACCTGGGCGGGCACTGAGTGCTCCCTGTGCGGGCGGGGGGGAGGAGGGAGAGTCAGGGCCTGCGCTCTTTCGCTTATGCACACGAAAGAGCGCAGAAATCTCCCTGAGGCACGGAGCTGCCTCAGGGAGATTATTTTCATTGTCAAAACTTCAAAAAAAGAATGGAAAAAATTATTCATACATGTCCCTTCATGTAACAGTGTCACATGAGCTGGGACATGTCAATGAATTTTAATTAAAAATTTTATTAGATTTATAAACACTTCATGAAACTTCCTTCCGCCCGTGGATGAGGTTTCATGATAAATGTGAAGGTAACTGCTTCAGTTAGTTCAATAGTGGCCTTAATAGGCCTTTGACCGCTTGGCGTGCACGCCCGCTGAACTGAAGATCAGAATGACACGCGGTGATGTCAGGACGCACGCCCGATGTCACCGCGCGTCATTTTACGTGTCGGCGAGCGGGCCCCGCCCCATGCACACCGACCAGAAGATTCAGGCCTTGATGATAGTTTTAAACACGTGACCTTCAATTCTGTGTTCACAGATCAAGCCCAATTACATTTACATCATCAGCATAAGTATCTTGTACAATAAAATGAGTGTATGTAGGAAGTATTGAACGTGTGTTTGTGCATTTAGTAATAATAAAATGATCACATAAAAGATTTTGTAAAAACATTATGGATAGATTAATGCTATCTCACCCTGACTGCTTGGATTATATTTTGAATAGTGCGTTGCTCATGTGCACACTGTTATGAGGCACGCAGTGGTGTGCGTTCATTTTATTGTCCTCCTGCTTTTCTTTTCTCCTTTCCTGATGACACTGACATACAATAGGGCATGATTTCATGGTGCTGCCCGTCTGCCTATTTAAGATCCAAAAGCCAGTTCTCTGGTTTTAGATTCTTTCCTCACCAAGCATTCACACACGTGTACTGCAGCACGAGTTACTAGGTAGGAGCGGGCGTTCTGAGTGACCTTTCTCTGTGCTCTCACCTAGGGTATTGAGGGCAGTTGTAGCATTCCTACTGCTGCCACAGGTGAGATCAGATGGGAGGCGGAACCTGGGCACTTCAAGTTCCATACGACTCAAGAACACGTTAGACACTCTGAACCATTGAGTTGCTTGTGTTCTTACCTCGTGAATTGAAATTAAAGTTAACAAGCTTCCCCAGCTTATTCTGAAGGAGGGGCAAGTAAATTCAACTCAGTTCTTTGAACAAACCGAGATGTAGCTGTGTAGATTAGAAATGCAGCGTTCTTATTTCTGGATTTGTGCGGAGGAAGGAATCTCACACTAGTTGCCTTTCATGTTATTACAGCAAACGGTGGATACAGCCCATGTTATGCTCTGGCCAGCAAGAGGGATGAGATGAACCATGCCATGAGGAATGAGCCAATAGCAACAGCCAGATTGGAGCCAGTGATTCATTCAGGAAATCACATCAACGCCTGCCCGAGTTCATCCCACGACAGTACCGGGCTGACCACACCCCACCCTGACACCAGGTTACTTTTTTTTGCTGTTATAATATATTATGCCTGTGTCAAAAATCTGTAAGCGGATGAAGGTCCCAACCTGAACTACGAACTCATCTTTCTTTTCCGACTTTATGGAACGGCCAGTGACTGTGAAAGAATGTGCTTGCTTAAAATAGTATCTAAGCTGAAGTTTGTAGCACATTTTTTATGCGTCTTTTACTTCAATTTTATATGCTACTCTCCTGAAACTGTTTAAAGGTTGAAGTTGATAGATTTTTGTTGCGAAATGTTGTCAAGGCTTATAGAACAAAGGTGGTGAAATAGAGTTAAGGTAGGATCATCCACGATCCAACTGAATGATGCAATAGGCTTGATGGACCACTCCTGTTCCTATGAAAGCAAATAGTAATCTGACTTACGTTAGGCAACTTTCCATGTTATGTCCAAATAGCCACAGGTGTTGGTGTGGTATTAACTAGCTGCTTTTATTTTCAGACTCTCTAGAATATTCTGTCAAAGAATAACAGAGCAAGTACAAGAGGAAACATTGAAGTACAATTTACACAATGCAATTTCCCCCAACAGGGGCTATTGGGTGTGCAATTAACAACATGCAAGTACCGTATATAACACTGGTGCCTCAGCCAAGGAACCACTCTTCATGTCTGAGCCTGGGCAGCTAGTGCTATTCGGTCACGAAGGACTTAATAGCTGAGACCCAATCCTGTCATCACCTTCACACAGACACATGCCCTTGTCCACAGGTGTCATCAGATAACGCTCAGGAGAGAGAATCTTCACGCATTTTTCCTTTTTAGCTCAAGGGCAGTGAGACCAATTGTAGCCGCCCTCTCTCCTTTCTACCCAGGTTGAGATCAGCTAACTCAGAACAGATCAGGAGTTGTGCCTGGGGCATTCTTTGTATGGCTTTACTATCACATCTACCAAGCTCATCCTTTGGGGAAATCTTGCACTTTCCATGGCAAAAAATTGTTATTCAAAAAAGCTCAGAGTACTAGCTCACTTCAAAAAGCTCAGAGTACTAGCTCACTTCAAAAAGCTCAGAGTGCTAGCTCACTTCAAAAAGCTCAGAGTACTAGCTCACTTCAAAAAGCTCAGAGTACTAGCTCACTTCAGAAAGCTCAGAGTACTACCTCACTTCAAAAAGCTGAGTACTAGCTCACTTCAGAAAGCTCAGAGTACTAGATCACTTCAGAAAGCTCAGAGTACTAGCTCACTTCAAAAAGCTCAGAGTACTAGCTCACTTCAAAAAGCTCAGAGTACTAACTCACTTCAAAAAGCTCAGAGTACTAGCTCACTTCAGAAAGCTCAGAGTACTAGCTCACTTCAAAAAGGTCAGAGTACTAGCTCACTTCAGAAAGCTCAGATTACTAGCTCACTTCAAAAAGCTCAGAGTACTAGCTCACTTCAAAAAGCTCAGAGTACTAGCTCACTTCAGAAAGCTCAGAGTACTAGCTCACTTCAAAAAGCTCAGAGTACTAGCTCACTTCAAAAAGCTCAGAGTACTAGCTCACTTCAAAAAGCTCAGAGTACTAGCTCACTTCAAAAAGCTCAGAGTACTAGCTCACTTCAAAAAGCTCAGAGTACTACCTCACATCAAAAAGCTCAGAGTACTAGCTCACTTCAGAAAGCTCAGAGTACTAGCTCACTTCAAAAAGCTCAGAGTACTAGCTCACTTCAAAAAGCTCAGAGTACTAGCTCACTTCAAAAAGCTCAGAGTACTACCTCACATCAAAAAGCTCAGAGTACTAGCTCACTTCAAAAAGCTCGGAGTACTAACTCACTTCAAAAAGCTCAGAGTACTAGCTCACTTCAAAAAGCTCAGAGTACTAGCTCACTTCAAAAAGCTCAGAGTACTAGCTCACTTCAAAAAGCTCAGAGTACTAGCTCACTTCAAAAAGCTCAGAGTACTAGCTCACTTCAAAAAGCTCAGAGTACTAACTCACTTCAAAAAGCTCAGAGTACTAGCTCACTTCAAAAAGCTCAGAGTACTAGCTCACTTCAAAAAGCTCAGAGTACTAGCTCACTTCAAAAAGCTCAGAGTACTAGCTCACTTCAAAAAGCTCAGAGTACTAGCTCACTTCAAAAAGCTCAGAGTACTAGCTCACTTCAAAAAGCTCAGAGTATTAGCTCACTTCAAAAAGCTCAGAGTACTACCTCACATCAAAAAGCTCAGAGTACTAGCTCACTTCAGAAAGCTCAGAGTACTAGCTCACTTCAAAAAGGTCAGAGTACTAGCTCACTTCAAAAAGCTCAGAGTACTAGCTCACTTCAAAAAGCTCAGAGTACTACCTCACATCAAAAAGCTCAGAGTACTAGCTCACTTCAAAAAGCTCAGAGTATTAGCTCACTTCAAAAAGCTCAGAGTACTAGCTCACTTCAAAAAGCTCAGAGTACTAGCTCACTTCAAAAAGCTCAGAGTACTAGCTCACTTCAAAAAGCTCAGAGTACTAGCTCACTTCAAAAAGCTCAGAGTACTAGCTCACTTCAAAAAGCTCAGAGTACTAGCTCACTTCAAAAAGCTCAGAGTACTAGCTCACTTCAAAAAGCTCAGAGTACTAGCTCACTTCAAAAAGCTCAGAGTACTAGCTCACTTCAAAAAGCTCAGAGTACTAGCTCACTTCAAAAAGCTCAGAGTACTAGCTCACTTCAAAAAGCTCAGAGTACTAGCTCACTTCAAAAAGCTTAGAGTACTAGCTCACTTCAAAAAGCTCAGAGTACTAGCTCACTTCAAAAAGCTCAGAGTACTAGCTCACTTCAAAAAGCTCAGAGTATTAGCTCACTTCAAAAAGCTCAGAGTACTAGCTCACTTTAAAAAGCTCAGAGTACTAGCTCACTTCAAAAAGCTCAGAGTACTAGCTCACTTCAAAAAGCTCAGAGTACTAGCTCACTTCAAAAAGCTCAGAGTACTAGCTCACTTTAAAAAGCTAAGAGTACTAGCTCACTTCAAAAAGCTCAGAGTACTAGCTCACTTCAAAAAGCTCAGAGTACTAGCTCACTTCAAAAAGCTCAGAGCATTAGCTCACTTCAAAAGAATGCAATAATTACAAAGAGTGCCAGTAGTTATTCTATAAATGGATCAAGGAGCATTATTTTACTATTACAACTATTGTGACATGGATCAAATTGATAGAGTTTACAGATAAACTACCCTTTGGTTTAGATCTTTTTTGACAGTTTCAGTCTACAGTAACGCAATATTACACTCCTTTCATAGATAGAAGATATTAGAAAATTGGGAAAGATATATTGTCTCTGAATTTATTTTTGGGAATGTTCGCACAGTTAAGGAACTTGTAAAACAAAAAATAAAACTGCAAAAAAGCAGAGAAATGGCAAAAAAAAATAATATTTGTGCTCAGCTATGTTAGATTGGAGTCTCAACAAGCTTGTGGCTGTTTTTGTTTCAGGTCTCTCGCTTCTCAAACTTCATTAGCTCCCAGTGCGCTGCGTTTGGATGAAAACCTCCCAAACCTACACATCAAACAGGAATGGTCACACCTCCTTTCTGAGAACGAAGGGGTTTCCAATCATTCTGAGATCGGAGATGCCAACAGTCTGCCCTCAGAAGCCGAGGCACTGAATAGCAACTTCTCTAGTTCTTATTCATCATATTTCTTCAGCAATGACTCCAGCTCCTCGCTGGGCTTTGTGTCAAGTGGCAGCCCTCGTCACGTGGCCAAGCTGCAGCCAGCCAATGTGAAGAAACGAGCGGTTTCGATATCACCGCTTTCAGCTGAAGGGTTGGACATCACGGCAATCATTCGCACCTCCCCAACATCGCTTATTGCATGCGTCAACGGAATGCGGAGCAGTACCAACGGTCTGTTCCCTCTCTCCGGAGGAATTGGTCACTTGGGAGCTCGAAAGAACTGCAGCCCACAGTCCTGCTCTGTGTTAGACAGCCAGTGTAATTTGCCTTCCCCTGCGTCGTCACTGTCCTCTTTCCCAACACGCAGTTCTGAGCAAGAGGGTACTGAAGGTGAGCCCGTCCCTTTGCAGCAACCAGAGGAAAACATGGACCTTGGTCTGGTAATAGGCAACATGGTTGTTCAACATGGAGTGGCAGACGGTTGCCATAAAATAAACTTTTTCAAGCATGAGCCTATTGATGAATATTCACATGATACAAAATTGTTTCAGCACCACCATGGGCCGCCTCCCCCATACCATTCTCAGCAGCACTTTGGTCAGTCTCACGGGACCATGACTCACTTACATGAGCTGCCACCTAATGGACATATTCAGCTTGATGATGGAGGTGAGTTGCCCAAGAACAATGGGAAGCAGATCTGTCGATGGATAGACTGTAACACTGTCTATGACCAGCAAGAGGACTTGGTGAGACACATTGAGAAAGTGCACATTGATCAGCGAAAAGGAGAGGACTTTACATGTTTCTGGACTGGGTGTGTGAGGCGATACAGACCCTTTAATGCTCGCTACAAGCTCCTGATACACATGAGAGTTCATTCAGGAGAGAAGCCCAATAAATGCATGGTAAGTCTACTTGCATTACTGTTGTGACAATTCCAGCAAAGTATAACAGCAGAAATGTGGAAGCTTTTGTATTGGATAATTTCATGAGGCTCCTCGCAAGCAATGGAAATAGGCCCTACTGTGTCCCTTAAACTTCAAATACAGAGAATACTCAGCAGGATAGTAATAGAATTTACACGTCCAAATTTACATTGTGCCTGGAGAGAGCACTTTGAGGTGTAATACAGATAAGGATCAACAATTGGTGATTACAGGTCTACAACTAATGGATATAAAAACAAAAAACTGCGGATGCTGGAAATCCAAAACAAAAACAGAATTACCTGGAAAAACTCAGCAGGTTCAACACAAGGGTCATGAGGACTCGAAACGTCAACTTTGTTCTTCTCCGCCAATGCTGCCAGACCTGCTGAGTTCTTCCAGGTATTTCTGTTTTTGTTTTACAACTAATGGAAGCTGTTTGAAAACTTGAGAGGACGAATTAAGAAGCCTATCTCTCATTATTAGAGTGTGCTGGCTTTAAGTGTGTTTTTCCTGCTGTGTATGCTGTGAATAAACATAGTGACCACATTACACTACTTGTGCAGATTGATAGGCACAATGGGCGAGCTCTTTGGACCAGTGTTGATGACTTTTTTTAAGGGCCTCAATTCCAAACATCTTACAGTGCGACCGTTCTCCAGAATGCTGCCACATACTCACTGCCCAATGGAGTGAGGGGGACAGGTGTCCAACAGCAATCCTTCACACTGTGAGCCCTTGGCTTTAGTCAGGCTGCAACAGGAAGCTGCTGAGTGGGCAGTTTCTGAGATTGCAGTTCTGGTGAAAGGCCATAAACTTGAAACTTAAACTCTGTTCCTCTCTCCACAGACGCTGCCAGACCTGCTAAATGTTTCCAGCATTTTCTGATTTTATTTTATTGTAACAATGTTGTGTTTCTGGATGCTTCTGGCAATGTTTTCAATATTCATTTTATTTTCCCTAATTGCTTGATTTTCAAACATCATGTGGTGTCAGCATTTCCTACCTGCAATGACTTTGGATTAATACAGCGCTAAAACCCTGGCCAGTATTGCTTGTCCTATATTACCTTGGTAATCTTTAAAACTGCCGGAGAAGGAGAATGGTTTGGCCCAAGGTAATTCAGGTTTAGCTGTATTTAGCATGTCAATCATAAGCCCCATTAGCTCCTCGTTATGTTTTGTTTTACAAGGTTCCGTGCAATGTTTGAGAAGATTTCACCAGGTTTGTTATTAGACAGATAAAGAAGTAGAGCAGACCCCACCTCCAGTGACCCCTACCACCTCCTTTAATTCAGCAATTCAATGAATTGAGTAGCTGATCCACACATACCAGCAGATTCCCAGATTTGATATTCATTAGCAGATCTCATCTGGGAGGATCATAGAGATGTTAGAACTGGCTTCAGTATCCTATTTTGGGCTTGTAAAACAAGGCTGGGTTCCTGCTTTTGTTCACTATTGCTGTGCTGGCATATATGTGAGTGTGTACACGTGTGTGTGTGCATGCCCACACCGCCAGGGTAGAATTAGACTAAAAGATGATGCCCTCACGATGGACTAGCCTAGCCGCCAGCATTCATTGTATTGGCTTAAGCAAGGATCGGAGCTTATAGGAGAAGGTCCCAATTTAGGGAAGTAACTTTATCATAATTCATAAAGTAACATCAGTTCTTCTGTTTGCAGCAGTTCATGTCCTGGCTGTTTAAAACCTGTGCCAGCTAGATGTCTCCATTGATATGTTTAATATAGATTTAAGAGCAGTCAAGAGAGCTAGGCTACATTGCCTCTTCACCACTAAGCACAACAGGGCCATCACTATCAAAGCAAAGGGAATGTTTAGCTCACAGTTAACATTCCAACTCTTTAATTTGTCTATCAAATAATATCAAACCACACAACAATTACCTCAAAGGTTTCAAAGTCAGAGTTGGCTGAAATCAATGTTTTTCTTGGATGTTTGATTTAGTGATATTGTACACGAAACCAGAATTAAATAAAATTACAATAACATTCGGATTAACTATAAAACATGACAGGATATTACACGAAATGGGATAAATTATGTGGTTTCCTTTCAAACATTTTCAGTGCCTCAAGCCAATTAGGGGGAAAAAAAGCAGCAAATTTAATGTTGTTTGACTGAAAATCGACCTAATTTCTTACAATTCTGTTTTCAGAAGCTGAAAAAAACATGGGTAATCTATAAAGAAACTAATAGTTTGTAAGGAGCTGATTGTTACTTTGGCCAAGGGCCTATTCCCAATATCAGATGCTGGCTAAATGTGAAGCAGCTGTTTAAATGAGAGAATTCCACTTGAACTGGGAGAGGATTTAACTCCTGGTTATTTTATGGAAACTGTTGCTGGATGGATAATAAAGGGATTAAATAGGTTTCTAAAAGACATTGGAGTTTTTTAACTCCAATGTCTCATTAGTTTCCTGTGAGCAAATAGTTTGGATTCCAGGTTAACATTCAAATTCTGCTGTACTAGATAACAAACACATCCATGGCAACCGATCCTATTCTCTGTAAGAATTTGTTGCACTTTGCAATTCTAATTTCCTCCACTTCTCCGCCCTCTCCTGAAGGCAATAGCTTGGTTGCTAAGGTACGGTTCCGCAGATCTTGGCAGCTTCTGCTACCATGCCAAAGTGGCCACCCTTTATATGCGAGTCCAGACTTCAAGAGTCGGCAAGCTATTGCTGTTTAACCTGATGCTCCCTTGAATCTCTGTCTACACCAATGCACTTTCCAGTGGCCGTTGCTGTATATTATAATTAGTGGGAACCCTTTGGAGCCCAGTGATACTGTGGCCAATTTTAGTGCCCTTTCTACCGCCCTGATTGAATTAATCTTACTCAGCACTAACTGGGGATTGAACCTATGGCCTTCATAGTCAGTACAGCCAGGTTGCTTCAGTTGGTCTTGCACTTACCCACAGAACCATTTTTAAAGGTAATTTATTCTTCAAGTTACTTGAACATGACAAAGGCCAAATTGAATCCTCAACCTCGCTGCAAGTAGCAAGATAACTGTGTGTGGCACAGGCCCAACAGTAGTTTGTTACTTATCCAGTATCTTGTTCTGCGGAGCATTGCTAAATGATATCTGTCCACCAGAGCTGAGGTTACAAGACTTTGAGCTGACGTTTAGAAATTCTCCTGTAAAGCTGCATGTAGAAAACTGTACTGCTTATGCACAAGGATCTCCCACCATCTCACCAGCTTTGATCTGAATAAAAGATCATCATTCTTCAACCCTTGAGAGAATAAAAGTTTTGAATAGTTTGAAAAAATTAGTGGTCAAATTGAAATAATATCACTAAGTCTGTGAAGCAAATCTGTTATTTTGTACTTGCCACTGATTTTCACTGTAATAAAAGTTGCTGCAGGAATCAACTTCTGCTGTGTCAAAGGGAGTGATGAGTAATTATGAGTGAGTTTGATAAAATGACAGAGGGCAGTAATGGTATCACAAACATCTTAAACCCTTTTGAATGTGAGTAAAAAAAAAAGATATGTTAAGACATGGGCCAGAATTTTACGTTTAGTGTGCGGACGCGCGCCTGACGTGCACGTGCGTAATATGGTGCGCGATGACGTTAGGTGTGCGTCCCGATGTCATCGCGCACACACGCGATATTTCGTTCAGCGGGCGTGCGCTGAAGTCGGCTGCGCACCCACCGATAATTGAAAGGCCTATTAAGACCATTAACGAGCTAATTAACTTGAAATTTACGCTGCCCGTCCAATCTAACGGTTGGCGGGCAGGCGAAAAGGCCAAGCGGCCTTTACAATTTTTAGGAAATCCCATCCACAAGCGGGATGTGGTTTTTCCTAAAGCTAATACAAATTAAATAAAAACTTTATTTTGAATTTAAAAACATGAGGGGAGATATTTCATTAAATTTTTATTGTGTTTATTATTATTTTTAAAAAGGGCTTCAATCGCCCTGAGGCAGCTCCGTGCCTCAGGGAGATTGAAGCGCTCTTTTGCGCACGTGCACGAACCTGCGCGCCAGGCCCGCTCTCCCTCCTCCCCCCCCGCCCGCACAGGTAGCACTCAGTGCTGCCGCTCGAGATCCGCACAGGGCGGGCCTTAATCGCGGCTTCCCGCCCGCCCCCTGCCCGGCTCCGCCGAGCCCACCCGATGAGGGAAAAGTTTTGGCCATGAAGTGGGACTGAATGTCAGACGTGTCAAAGTGCATTCGAGGCAATAAAGTAATCGAGTCACTGTTGTAGGATAACAGAGCGGCCAAATTATGCACAACAAAGGCCCACAAACAACAATGAGATACATGATAAATGAAACTTTTTTTTGGTGATGTTGGCACGGCACCTAGAGAACTCCCCTGCTCTTCTTCAAGTAGTGTCATGGAATCATTTAACACCATCGCAGTTTAAACCCCAGTTTAATGTCTATTCTGAAAGATGGTACCACCGACAATGTAGCAGTCTCGCAGTTTTTCACTCAAGTATCAACTCAAGTTAGGTGTTCAAGTGCTACAGTGGGTCTTGTGAGTGCTACCACTGACCCAAAACTTGGCTTGTGGGATTTATGTTATATTATCATTATAATATTTAACACATTTATATCAAATTTATTTGCCTACCATTTGCACAGTGGAGTTAATCCGTGCTGTCTTGATTAAAATAACAAAGAAAGGAATTTCATAACAATATAAAAGCAAAATACTGCGGATGCTGGAAATCTGAAATAAAGACAGAAAATGCTGGAAAAACTCAGCAGGTCTGGCAGCGTCTGTGGAGAGAGAGACAGAGTTAACGTTTTGAGTCCGTATGACCCTCTTTCAGAGCTCTGAAGAAGGCTCATACAGACTCGAAATGTTAACTCTGTTACTCTCTCCACAGATGCTGTCAGACCTGCTGAGTTTTTCCAGCATTTTTTGTTTCAATGTCATAATAAGATCAGTATTACACAGCTTAATTTCTGGGCTCCTGTGGGAGAGTGAGGGAGGCTGCACAATTTTGAGGTTCTGGGAAGAGATGATTTAGTGTAGAAGACTGAGTCTGGATTAAACACTGTGAGGATTCAGGGAAGAGAAATTGCGTGTAGGACAGCATATGTGGAGTGCTGGAGGGATTAGAAAAAAGCAAGTTCGGAGGAGAATTGACCATTCTAGTATTGATAAGAAAGAAGACCAATTGTGGTAGAGAAGTGGCTATGAGGCTAATGTTGAAAGCGAAAGGAGAAAAATATCTGGCACAAAAAGGGAAGCTGCACTTTGCAGAGGCAGCTCTAGCGATAGTGGAGATGTTGGAGTACTAAGTGAGGTCGAATTAGGCCAGAGGCCAAGAATGTCAATTGATGAAGATAGATTTTGGTATTGTTCAGGCTGGAGTTTTAGCTGGAAATATGAAAAAAAGATGCCTGGGAACCTCTCATCTGTAGGTTGGCACTCTATATAAAGTCATCGAGTACCACAGTAATCTACAGCTTTACTTTTTTTGTTAAAAAATGTTTAAATGAGTAAGCACAGGATGAAAGAAGAGCATTTTCTGGATGATGATGTCAAATTTATGGGCACTTTAATAATGTGCAAATAGCAATGCCAGAGAAACTGAGTTCATTGAATAAAAATTGTAAACCTCTGTCCTTATCGTTGATTTTAATGTCTTCAGTCTGTAACCAGTTTCCAGTTACATTCGGGCACTGGTAATATAGAATGGGTACATCAGTGTTTCCAGGGATTGGGGAAGTTGTAGGCGCTGGAGATCCCCACATGGCTGGTGGGAAAGTGTCTCCCTGCCTTTTCCATCCACTATATAACCCTGGGCAACAGAAACATGCAAAATCCATCCTGATTTTCCATGTTCTGCTCCATCTCTGCTATTCTGCTGTGACCATTCATATATCTTCTGGATCTTGGATGCATATTTTATTTCTCCAATTTCCCACATTATGCCTCCTTTTGATTTACATCATTATCATTTGTCATTTAGTCATCTCCTATTCTGCATCTAATCACTACAAATCAATCTTTTCTTTTCTTGTGAACATGATCATTCTTTTGCCCCACTTCCTTTCCCCTTGCCTTGCTTTCCTTATAACCTTCCTATAACATCTGCAATGTCTTCAGGCTCTGACAAAGGACTGAAGCATTAATCTTTTCCTTTCTCCACAGATGTTGCCTAACCTGCTCAGTCTTTCACAGAATCTTTACAGTGCAGAAGGAGGCCATTCAGCCCATCAAGTCTACACTGACTCGCTGAAAGAGCAGTCTACCTAATCCCACTTCCCTGCTTTATCCCCGTAGCCTTGCATATTCTTTCTTTTCAGATAGCAATTTAATTCCCTTTTGACTACCTCAATCGAACCTACTTCTACCACCACCCTTTCAGGAAGTTTGTTCCAGACTCCAACCACACTCTGGGCAAAAATATTTTTCCTCACATCACTTCTACTCCTTTTGCCTATTATTTTGAATCTGTGCCCTCTAGTTCTTTATGCTCTCTTGAGTGGAAACAGTTTTTCACTATTTACCCTGTCCATACCCCTCAGGATCTTGAGTACCTCTTTCAAGTCTCCTCTCAACCTTCTTTTTGTCTCCCCTCAGCCACCTTTTCCAGCATTTTCTGTTTTATTTCATTAATATTTTTCCCAGGCCTGGTTTCAAAGCAATGCTGGATGTTGAGTCTTCAAACGTTCTGTTTTATGCATATCACGGTGAAAGGCATTCCCATTTGGGCACTCAGAGTCAGAATCAAGTATTTGCGAATCAGATATGGGTTCGATGAACAATGAAGCTCATTTGTGCTCTCTCCCTTCTCCAGAAAGTGTAGCCATTGCACCATTGTGCCATTTTCCATCTTCACATCAGTGAACCTTTGGTATCTTTGAGTGAGATTTTCAGTTTAGTTCCGAGCTTGTTCCCACAAGGATTGAGACTACCTAACTTTACATTAGCAGGGGTGTTGTTGTGCCATGACTGCAACATGTGAGAATCTACATTGTCAAAGGGGATAGATGCAGCCCCAACCATGAGTTCCAAAGGATGCGTTGCCTACCAGGGTTAAGGACATCTCCTCACAGCTGGAGATGAACTTGGACTGGGAGGGGGAGGATCTAGTTGTCATGGTCCATGTAGGAACCAACGACAGGTAGACATAGGAATAATGTTCTGCTGAGAGAATTTGCAGAGTTAAGGTCTAAATTAGAATACAGAACCCCAAAAGGAAAATTTCTGGATTGTTAACTGAGCCACATGCCAATTGACATAGGGTCAAGCAGATTAGAGAAATAAACATGTGGCTCAAAGAGTGGTGATTATGTTAAAAATATGTTAAGAAGTGTAATTATTTCAAACTTCTGGGAACCACAAGGCATAATAGGCAGGTAGAAGTTTTGAAATGCATGTATGCAGCAAAACCTCATTGTGCTCACAATAACATACTTGTAGAGGTCAAATTTGATGAAAACTGCACGTTGAACTAGGGAAGGAGATCCTTGGTATTGGTTGCAGTGCCCACATCATTCATAACTGCCTGCAAACAGCAGCTGATTATCTTCTGATTGACTTGCAGTCCGTTGCCGTTAAAGTTTATAAATACATTCACATTCGCACTGTTTGTGGCTATTACGGAAAGATCTCTGCCGATTTGTCAAATTCTAAATTGCTAGGCCAGGGCAGCGCACAATTCCTTATTCTTGGACCAGCGCCAGATAGAATTTTGTGATTTTTTTTATGGGCTGCAAGTATATTTTCTCTCTCAAGGCAAATGCCCAACATTGTTGAAGAAGGTCTTCAATGCCCCTATGAGACTGTGGCTTTCTTCTATTGCTATTAAGCAAACAGTCATCTTTGAGGAGACAGTGGAGGCAATTGAGAAAAATGACTTGTCAGTGACAGAAGTTGCACTGCGTATTGGTTTCCTGAAGATAATTTAACGGAGAGGCTCAGAGGAAGATTTGTCACCTCAGACACAAAGACCCCTGTTAGAGTCTGGTTGAGAGTGGGGAAATTAAGGAACAAGGAAGAGGAATTTTTCAATGCAGTCGAGAATTTCTTCTCAACATTATTTGGAGCACTGGGAAACTGCCTTTGAGTGCACAGAAAAGCTTGAGTGGTAACCTGTTGAGAAACATGCCAGGGATAATATTCAAAACAGCCTTGCCACTTGCCACACAAGAATTCCCACCCTAAGTTTAATAAACGAGAGTCGTCTTTTCGATGAAAGGGCAATTGCAAACCAGTTATCCCCCCATCACATACCTGACTGGAACACGAAAGCACCTGTTTCTGAAAGGTGGCAGAACATTTTTCAAGAGATGGACAGTAAGACAATAGGATACTCAGATCTGGAAAAGTTGAGTTCAGTTTGTGTGTGCCAGACACCACAGCCCCTGTTGAACGTGTCTTTTTGTTCATGAATGCAGTTTGGTCACCTGAAAAATCATGTCTCAAGAAGGCTATTTTGTTCGTGTGAGCAAATTTTGACCTGGACTGTACTGCATTCTATGACAAGCTGCTGAAAGACAAGTGAATCCTTCAAAAAATTCCTTCAGGTGAGAAATACGGTCCACAAGAAACATTGCACTATGGAGGACAGCAAGCAGGCACTTTTAAAGAACAATTACTACCTAATTGTAACTACCATAAATCGTGGCGTAAAGGTCGACTTGGCATATAAGATGACCTCATTTTTCCATCTCCAAAAATCATATTTTTGCATATACTCAATGTATCAGATACCCCCCCTTTTCAGCAATGACATGCTGTACTTGCACTAGTCGTCAGCTTCAATTTTTTCACCTCACAAATGCATGTTTACTTACCAGTACCTTATAAGCGAGTGGAAGGGATCAAGCGGGTGATACGGGCTGTGTTGCGGAGATGCACTGGGCTTTAAGACAAGCCCACTCTTTACATCGGATACCGGTGAAATTTCAAAATGTCGACCACCCACACGCACGCCAGCGGTTCACTTTTATACTGGGTTTAAAAGTTGACCCCCATTTTTGGAGGGATTTTCCAAGGCTTCAAAGGTCATCTTGTACATCGACAACCGGGACTAACTACTGCACGTGCATAAGAGCCGGTGTGATGGCGTCAGGTCGCAAACACACTGGTTTCCCATTATATGGTCGGCAGTTTGCCAGCTATTTAAAAAAAAGGTAACGCCAGTTGAGCTTGTTAACAAGCCAGTTGGCCCAAATATTACGCTGCCCGTACCATAATGCAGTTGGCGTGGGCAGGTGAGCGAGAGGGCTTTTCATCAACACCCGCCCCCACCTTGACCCCCTCCCTAGAGTGCCTGATCCCTCCCCGCCCAAAAAGGCCTGACTTACCTGTCTCGGGGATCCATGCTGCCTTCTCCCTGAGCCTGTTTGCAGTCCCAGCAGAACCCACTACTGACTGATTACCTGATTAGCGCCTGACTAGGATGAACTTAATGAGATAATTACACTGATACTCTACATGTATGTTTGAGCTCTGAGTGCTTGATGGGATAAATTAGAGGTCGGTGGGGATGAGGGGGGGTGCTTTACTCTAATCTAATTTGAGCTATCCTGAGCTTGGAGTGCTTAATCCTGCACTGGATGCCAGAAATAGGAATGTGTTTAATTGCAGAGCACTGACACTTGGAGCAAACAAAATCGCTTCAAAAAAGGAAAGAATGTTTTTAAATTTTAACCAAAGGTCATTTTAACATTAGTTATAGATATAATTTTCACAATGCACTTGCACAAAGGCTAAAAACAATTTGCACTGTAGAAAAGTTTAATGCTTCTCTGTATTTTTATACTTTTAATGTGTACATGTGCTGGAAATGACCCAAGGGTATCTCCCACTCTTCTGTAAATATATTTTATTTGTTTTGTGGTCATCTGTCTGTATTTTTATCATCTGTAGTAATGAACCAGGTTTTGGTCACAGGACATCATTGAGTTGACACTAAAATAAATTTGCTGATATTCAAAGTTCTTGTGTCAGTAGTCAGGAGTCTTTGAACATTTTCTGGGAAAAGGACCTTTGGAGTCAAGAGTAGTCAGAGACCACTGATTCCAAACACATTGTGCAATCTCTTAGGAGCTCCTTGATTAGTAGCACCCTGTTTGCAACAACAAGCTCGTGTATTCAGCTAACAGTTAACTATGTTAATATTGTACTTTACTGTCTTTTAAGTTATATTTTTGGGAATATATCATTTGTCCTTTGTTTTTCTGCGCCACTAGCTTGTAGCAAGCCCCCACTCTGCTGCTTCTCTGGCACTAATGCTCCCTGTAGCTGGTAACCAGCAGGTACCACGGCTGCCAGAGAATGTTTTTCCCTCCCTGCCCTCCCCCACCTCATCCCCCACCTTCTGTTCTCTCCCCTCACCACCCCCCCCCGCTTCTCTCCTCCTCTCCCTTCTCTTTCCGTCTCCCCTCCCCCCTTCTCTCCCCTCTCCTTTCCTCTCTTACCCTCTCTCCTTCCTACCTCCTCCTTTCTCTTCTCTCCATTCCTCTCTCAACCTGCTCCCACGCTCCCTTCTGCTCTACTCCCCTCTCTCCTCCTCCTTTCCCCTCTTTTTCTCTCTCCTCCCCTCCTATTTCTTGACACCCCCCTCACCCTCTCCTCTCCTCTTGCCACACCTCTCCAAACCTGGAGGATTTAAATTAGGAAGAGAATTTGTGTAAACTAAGGTAGTATCTCTGCAGCTTAGAAGGTTAAGGGCGATTTGATTGAAGTTTTCAAGATATTAAGGGTAGAGAGGAAGAAACTGTTTCTGCTAGTTGGGGAGCCTAGGACTAGGGGGCATAGTCTAAAAAGTATTCAGACCTTTCAGAAGCAAAATTAGGAAACACTGCTATATACAAAGGGCTTAATCATCCCAGGTTCGCACTAGGTGCGGTAGCAGGTGGTAAAACAACATTTTACCCGCTGGCCGCAATGGCGGTTTTTCACGCTGTATCGTCCCAAATCCACCGCATTAATTATACATTCCCGGTGAACACACCATTTTCATGGCAGGTGGGCTCTCATTTGCCCGCCATGCCATCACTTCGCCACTTTAGCACACCAGGCGCCATATTTAAAGTCCTGCCGTGCACACACCTCTCAGTGCTTCCAGCCCATGACTGCTGCAAAGAAGACATGGCCTTGAAAGGCAAAAAGACTGCAGCCCTGAGGTTCTTTGACGCGTCCCTCGAGAGCCTTTTGGACACAGTGGAGACCCGTCATGATGTCCTGTACCCCTGCTTTGGCCGCAGAATGGGCAGCAACCTCACTAATGCAGCGGTGGTCAGAGCCAATACCCTTCAAAAGAGGACAGCCACCCAATGCCATAAGAGGATGAATGATCTCCTCTATTCCGCCAGGGTAAGTCACTCTTCTCATCACTCTCAACTCACACGCTCACAAACTCATTACACATCCACCGGGATCTCACTCACTGCCAGTACAAGGTACATCACCGTTCACTCTCTCATACACACCTTCATTGTCCTCATCCTGTCCATGGGACCACTCACCACCCACAGATGCCAGACATACTTATCATCTGGCCTGGCAGGCATCCTGCTTACACTCTCTCCATCTGTATTCATGCAGGACAAGCTGGCACACAACAACAGGGAGAGGTCACAGACTGGTGGAGGAATGTCTGAAATCAAGGTCCTCATGGACTTTGAAAATAGAACCATCAACCTGGACCGGTCCTGTGCTGACCGTGAGGTCGGCAATGCTCTACCAAGTGAGGATCCAGCATTGCAGCATCTATCAGACAACCATCCTGTGAGTGATGTTTCCTGTTTCACAGGCCACCATCATGCACTAATTATCTCTCCTTGGTTCCGCAGGCACATCTGGAAAACAGCCGACAGAGTCCATGATCCAGGACCTCCAATCAAGCCCCGAAGAAACCTCTGAAGAGGAACCTGGAGGCTCCCTCCTTAAAGTCCCGTCACAGCGCTCACCCGCACCCTCCACCAGCGCAGAGACACACCTCGGAGGGACCTAGCTTTACAGTAGCCTCACAATCACAATCTGGTGAGCACATCGCATTGTCAGATCCACTGCAGGTGGAGGCAGAGACTTCCCAGGTGTCCGGCACTCAGAGGACTGCTGGAGACCAGAAATTTGCTGAGTTTGAGCCACATGACGAGTCTCTGGACTTGACCACGTCACAGTTACTGGAGCTGCAAAGATAGGCTCAGGAACATCAGGAAGGGATGTCCGCTGCACTCCTCAGATTGCAAGGCATGATGGAGGAGTCCGTCTGCTTCAGGCTGAGGTGACCACACCTGCATGCCAACACACCGAGGTCAACACTGGTAGGATGGCGGCCACTATGGAGACCTTGGTCCAAGACGTCGCTCCTGCACTGCCACATGGGCTCAACTCCAGCGCTGTTGCCATTGTTGGCCTCCAACAGTGTGTACGTGAGAGGGGTGCGGGTCAGCTCGATCTCACTCCAGCTACCCCTTCCCCTCAAGGAGCCAACCAGGGACCTTTGGGCATCCGTAGGGAGGAGGATCAGCAGGTGTACCCGCTGGGGCCATCCATCCAGGTGACTCTGGGAGTGTCCAGCCCATCCGAATCCCCCCTTCCTGTGACCTCAGCAGCTCCAGCTCCACAGGCTGAGGAGGGTGCCACTGCCACACAGCAAGACCCTGAAAGCAGGCCCGGGGCTTCTTGGTCTCGGCCCTACAGAGGACGCCGCCAAGGTCATCCCAGACAGGGCGTAGCAGTCAGCAGACTGCCTCCACATCTGCTGTGGATGGCCGGGGAGCACCAAGACATAGCGGCAGGGTTAGGAAGGTTGAGAAGATGTAGTTGCGCAGTCTGGGTACAGGTGTTAATCACTTGTACATAATGTTCACTGTTGTCAATAAACTCCCAAAAATGTCTCTCTGCCTGTGGCTCCTTGTTCTGATGAGCAGTGAGATGTGAAACCTTTCTGCACAAGATAAAGGCAGGTGTCTCAGTCCAGGGCCTCTTCCCTGTGCTTTGTGCAGCCTTCAGACCAAAGTGATGATTCGGCCTCATGCTCCCTGAACACATTACTGATGCCTGCACCTCGATGGAGCTTGTCATTGCTGCCAGAATGTTGTGGGCAGGTGTCACAGAGTCTCTCATTCTCTCTGTGTGCTCTCAGCATCTTTAAGATGGGGCTGGCCCCCATCTCTTCAGCATCTGTGACCGGTGGTGCTGTGCTCCTGAAGGGGGCAGGTGCTGAAGGCTGACAAAGGATCAGATGCATTTAAAGTTTCATGTCTGCGTCTCTCTGATATGACCCTGATCACAGAGCGCAAGCGAGCTGCCCTCGGCCAGACACGAGTCAGACATTCTCAGAGGTTATGTGAAGACCTGTGGAGTGCCCTCACTACATGTCGTCATCATCCTCCTGCAATTGAGCGACTATTAGGGCCTCCACCGCATCTCCATGACAGGAGCATTATTACAGAGGGTATGTGCGCTGCCAGAAGCCAGACTGGAGTCAAACGTTCACAGATGCGATGTGAGGATCTATGGTGTCTCCTCACTGCAGGTTGTCTTCATCCTCCACAAATCTAGCAGCTATGAGAGCCTCCCCAGTGTACTTGCCTCGTTTAGCCAATGCAAGGGCCTTATCCCCATCACTGTCACCTTCGAAGACTTCCTCACTCTCGTCACCGTCGATGCCCTCCTCATCGGAGGAGACCTCCAGCACCTCCATCTCCTCCTCAGCCAGCTCCTCTCCCCATTGCAGCACCAGATTGTAAAGGGCGCAGCAGACGCCGAGGATGCCCTTGTGGTGGTCGCACCCTAGCTGCACATTCAGCGAATGGAAGCCCTTGCAGTTGACATAGTTGACCGCGTGTTGAGATGGAGATCTGAGCGCCATTTGAGTGCAGTCAATTGCACCCTGCTCCTGTGGGAAACCCGAGATCGGGGCAAATCCAATTGCTCTTGCATCCTGGCTGTCCTGGTCCTGGGTGAAATGCACAAAATTGTGTGTCCTTGCGAAGATGGCATCTATGATTTCATGGACACATTTGTGAGTGGAGGCTTGTGATATCCCACAGTGGTCACCTGCAGTGCTCTGAAAGGAGCCATAGGCATAGAAATTGAGCACCGTGGTCACTTTCATGGCCACTGGCAGTGAATGCCCTCCATGTCCCCGTGGCACTAAATCCTGCAGTAGCTGGCAGATGTGACTGGCCAGTTCCCTAGACATGTGCAGTATTCGGCAACACTGGTTCTTGGTCACCTGCAGGAATGAAAGGCGGTGTCTATAGACCCTGGGTCTAACTAAGCACCAAACAGTGACGGCTCACTGGGGCTCTTTGGGGGCGTGTGCTGGAGCACCAGCCGCCCCTTTCTTCCAGATGCTGCTCCTCCCTCTGCACAGCCAGGCCCCTCAGTCGCTTTCTTTTCCATTGTCTTTGCTCTCTGTAAGTCACGATGCATACATAAGAACATAAGAAATAGGAGCAGGAGTAGGCCATTCGGCCCCTCAAACTGCTCCACCATTCAATAGTTGATTCATAGTTGATCTGCCCCAGGCCTCAACTCTTCTTTCGTGTCAGCTCCTCATAGCCCTCGACTCCCTGATACTTCAAAAATCTATCTACCTCCTGTTTAAATACTTTCAGTGATCTAACCTCCGCAACTCTCTGGGGTAGAGAATTCCAGAAATTCACTACCCTCTGAGAGAAGAAATTCCTTTGCAACTCAGTTTTAAATGAGTGTCCTCTTATTCTGTAACTCTATCCCCTAGGTCGAGATTCCCCCACTAGTGGAAACATCTTCTCAACAGCTACCCTGTCAAGCCCCCTCACAATCTTGTACGCTGTATGGCTAGGTCACCAGGCTCCATGATCCTGACGTATGCCTCCTGCAGGATGAAAGAGAGAGACATGTGGGTTAGCATGGGTGTACTAAGAACCTGTCTTGGTTAAGTCTGAAGGCCCCTTAACACATCCTGGGAGTGCTGGCCACCACTTAGATGGCCACAGATTAGGACACTGCATGGCTGCCCAAAACCCCAGCCAACTCCATCCCACTCCACCTGACCAATTGGTGGCAGCTTTTCCCATTGGACTGCATGCTGTGCTCTCAGCTCAGGTGCAGGCATTCTCCTAACCCACACTGCAAAGCTGCGCTGTTAGCTTGAACCATGGGAGAGGCTGGTCCAAACTGGCATGATGACATTGCAAGGGGCTGTGAGCGCCTCCACCAATGACTGCCCCATGGCCGGCTTTAGCAAGGAGATTGTACAATGTGTCCAGTTGTCCAACTGTTCTGCAGTGCACTAAAACGCTCATTACTTTGCAGCCTGTACCCGAGGGGTGAAAAGCTCTGGAGCACTTGGCGGCACTTTCATGTCTCTGCGTTGCTTGAGTGGGCAGAGAAGCTAGAGGCCGGACTCCAATCATGTCAATGTGGCTGTGCCTGAACTGTCTCAGCTGCAGAGGAATGGTCACTTCCCTCGCCCACCCCACTCCCCCACCCTGCATGTGCTTGTGCGCTACCTTCAACTGCAGGACACCCCTTGCTCCCCACCAACGCGTCTCAACCTTGAAGTCCAACAGGCGACCCGGGCGAGCGCTCTGCAATGTCACTGTGTACTCACCTTCAATTTCCCCTCAAAGTGCGGCCCGCCAAGTGCATGCCTTTTATATGCTGTTGTGAAACACATTGGGATGCAATCATGCCGATGTGGGCAGATGATCCAGTGGTGGGGGGTGGGGGAGCGATCCCAGCGGGCTGGGTTTATAATGATGTGCAGATCTATTACAGTGAGGTTCCCAATACTCATGCCACTAAACACGCCCGGTGCCTGTGGGCACGGAAAATCCTGGCCAAAGAGTGGTAGAAGTTTAGAATTCTCAACCATAATAAATAATAATTGATACTAGATCAATTAGAAATTTCAAATATGAGATTGATAGATATTTGTTTTCCAAAGGAATTAAGGGACATGGGGCAAAACACGGAGCTAGGTCACAGATTCACCATGATCTTGTTGAAGAGTAGAACAAGTTTGATGTGTTGAATGACCTATCCCTCTTCCCAAGTTCCCATGTACATAGGGAGCTTGAGGCCGGTCCAAGATTGGGCCTCGTTAATATTAATTGAAAGAGTTGCCAGTGGTGGTTGCATGGACCGCTTTGCCTCACCACTGTCTTGGTAAAGGTGATGGAGGGGAGGAAACGGGACAGTGAGGAGGCAAATGACCAGGTTGGGTATGTGGAGGTACACAATCAGGATACTGTGGAGTCGGGGGAGTGGTTCATAAGAGCACTACTGCTCCTCCTGGATCCACAGTTAACTTTTTAAAAAAACATATTTTTGTTAAAATCCTTACTTTTTGTTGCTGGCCAGTGACCAGTAGCCATTGCTTAGATCAAACAGCTGCTAATGAATCTGGAGCAGAACAGGCCTGGTTTGTGCTCCGGTTCATGATGTTTAATTTAGCAGAGGCAGTCTAAAACAGAGATGCAGGAAAATGACTGAAAACTGGCCCAACCTAATATTGGTTCAGCTCATTTTCAGTTGTCTTTTGTGAGCATAAAAAAGGCACAGCAAAGTATTATATTCACAGCTATTGACTGACGAGACTAAGAAAAGTCTATGTGGCGTGTACATGCACAACACTTCATAACTGCTGAACAAGGCATAAAACCTGAATCAATGCACAGAAAAGCATGTGACTAGGGTTTATTAATAATTCTATACTGTCACAGGAATTTAGAGACTGGTAAAAGTGAAAATGAGCAATTTGTAAATTTGAATTTGGAATATGGCAACAGTTAATACCAGAAATGTGACTACACAGGGGTTCAGCGATGTGTTCCAGTGTGCTTTCATCCCAGATGGATCCAAATGTAGAAGCACCAAAAGTGTTTTCTTTTCCTTTCGAAAATATACACATTGACAAGGTTTAGTCTTGTTCAGTTCTAAAACCCAAAATGTGAGCAGCAGCCAGAAACCTTACAGGGATTATATATCACAATCCTTGGGGTCTGGAGTTCAAATCGCAGCCTTGACTTGAGTTGCATTTTCACTTCCATTGGGAAAGTATTATTTATTCCTGGTCTGTCACTAAGTACAGCTTTAAACAAAAGCTAGATTGTTTCATCTCAACAGGGAGAGAAAACCATTAGGACAAGTTCCCCTCATACAAGTGCCTGTCAGCTATTTGTGGATAGGGATTCACTATTGCTATGGAGACGACCAAAGCTCAGACAACATCCCATCCTTCATTTAAAGGCGAAAACGCACACATATATCTATGTATCTGTATGTGTTATTTAAAGTTTTACGTATGGACATACTGGCTATTGTTACAATTTTTGAGTAGTGTTTTTTTGTCAACATCTTTAATGGAAATTCCATATTGGAAAAATTATAGTGGAAACACTAAGTAAACATTTGACTGTTACACATTGTTGATGGACTACTTGAATCACTCACAATCCTTTTGAAAAAAATGTGATTGCCATTTTTTGAAGATAATTGAAACCATTAATGCACACAAAATAATATAAACCAAATTGAAAATTCCAGTGGTTACTTATTTCACAAAAGCATGAATAAATTTATCCATTTAATTTGACTTTGTGTATTTTAATGTTTTCATTAAGAAATTTATTTGAAGGTCTCAGCCTCTGCCTAAAACTTGGCCTTGGACTTGACAAGGGCTAAATTTGGTAGCGCTCAAAAATGGGCACAAGGATCGCAAAGTACACTTAACTTGTGCCCATGGATTGCAATGCAGACAGCATGCCACCTTCGAGCTGCCTGCTCATTTCAATGATTTCAGTGCCCAGCTAAGAGACTAATATCATGAGTGGCTAGTACCATCTAAAGCCAGCCTACACACCTTGTTGAGGAAGTGCATTGTGACTGGAGCAGTGCTGGTAGTCATGCAGAAAGTGACTCTCACCTGGAAAATATTAGAGAATGGCACATAATGAAAGAGAGTGGACTCCAAGGTTTTCAGACACTGCATTGGCGACTTTGCTTGAGAAGATGGAAAGGAGGAGAGATGTCTTGTATCCGCAGAGGGTCAGGAGGCCCTCTAGACACATGCTCAGAAAGCAATGGGAACAGAAAGCCATGGCAGTCAATAGCAGGAGTTCAGTCCTGAGAACCTGGATGCAATGCTGCAAAGGACATGTTGTCCTCGCACGAGTGGTCAAAGTCAGTATAAGTGCATCTTCAAATGCCAAATTGAATCAGCAGCACCCATTAGCCTCAGCCACTGCTCAATGCAGCACCCTCCCTTCACTCACCTACTAACAACGTCTATCAATCAGGATTCATACCTGACACTCTCATTCTCCACTGTATCCTCACACACTTAGCACAATCTTTGTAGAGACGAAGTCCCGTCTTCACATTGAGGATACTCTCCGTCGTGTTGTGTGGCACTACCACTGTGCTAAATGGAAATAGATTTTGAACAGATCTAACAACTCAAGACTGGGCAACCATGAGGCATTGTGGGCCATCAGCAGCAGCAGAATTGTACTCAACCACAATCTGCAACCTCATGGCCCGGCATATTCTCCACTCTACCATTACCACCAAGCCAGGGGATCAACCCTGGTTTAATGAAGAGTGCAGAGGGCACGCCAGGAGCAGCACCAGGTATACACAAAAATGAGGTGTCAACCTGGTGAAGCTACAACACAGGACTACGTGTGTGGCAAACAGCATAAGCAGCAAGTGATAGACAGAGCTAAGCAATTCCACAACCAACTGATCAGATCTAAGCTCTGCAGTCCTGCCACATTCAGCCGTGAATGGTGGTGGACAATTACTCACGGGAGGAGGAGGCTCCACAAATATCCCCATCCTCAATGATGGGGGAGCCCAGCACATCAGTGCAAAAGATAAGACTGAAGCATTCGCAACTATCTACAGCCAGGATGCTGTGTGGCTGATTCATCTCGGCCTCTTCCGGAGGTCACCAGCATCACAGATGCCAGTCTTCATCCTGCTGAACTGGACTAGCTATATAAATACTGTGGCTACAAGAGCAGCTCAAAGACTACGAATCCTGAGAGTAACTCACCTCCTGACTCCCAAAAGTCTGCCCCCACTTCTGACCTAATGATGGAGGGAAGGTAATTGATGAAGCAGCTGAAGATGGTTGGACCTAGGAGACCTATCTGGAGCAACTCCAGCAGTAATATCCTCGAACTGGGATGATTGACCTCCAACAACCACAACCATCTTCCTTTGTGCTAGGTATGATTCCAACCAGCCGAGAGTTTTCTCCTGATTCCCTTTGATTCCAGTTTCGCTAGGGGTCCTTGATGTCTCGCTTGGTCAAATGCTGCCTTGATGTCAAGGGCTTTCACTGTCACCTCACCTCACTTGTTATCGGCCAAGTCCATCTTATCATCCTTGATGGTCATCATGTACAAGTTTTCATCTCTCCGATCACTCTCCTCCCTTCCCATTTAACTCTAGAGCCCATTGTCTTTGTATCCCTGTGGTCACCCTCGAACCGTTTTCTGTTGATGTCCCCATGCCCCATGTCGACCTCACCCCTCCCCGCCTTGAACTCCTGTGCTCAGTGACCTACCAGGATTCCCCCTATGAGCCCATCGGCTAGCCCTCTGTTATTTACCAGTTCCCCATTTAAAGGCTGCAAATGCCTCCCTGACTGTGACAGTGTAATCTGCTATGCAGTACCAAGTCAGCAACCCAAATGTGTGAGGAACTAACCACGCCCTGCACACCATGCTGTGCACAACTGACACAGCACAGATAGGCCCTTCCCCCTCCTGGACTGGGATCAAGACATGCATGCCAGGCATAGCCCTGTAGCATGATCCGCACTGCCCCAGGATTGCCTTTAAATTCTGGCCCTAACAATGTGCTCCACACTGCCCTGGGGTGGAAGCTGGGAGGCTGGCCAGGAAAGCATTGGCATAGTCAAGTCCAGAGATAACAAAGCTATGGATGAGGATTTAGCAGGAGATGAGATGAGACATTGGTATAATTGGGTGATGTTATGATGGTGGAGTCATTTTGGAGTCAAATATGATACTCGGGTCGCAAATGACCAGCCTCAGATGGTTGCCAAGACGAGGTATTGAGTTGGTAGCTGGAGTTGGGATGCAGAGTTTATATTGGGGGCTGAAAACAATGATTCCAGTCTTTCCAATATTTAATTGGAGGAAATTTCTGCTCATCGAGTACTGGATGTCAGACAAGCATTCTGATAATTTAGAAACAGTGAACAGGTCAAGGGAGGTGGTGGTGAGGTAATGCCGGGTGCCGCCAGTGTACATGTGGAAATTGACACTTTGATTTTGGCTGATTTTGCCAAAGGGCAGCATGTGGATGAGCAATAGGAGGCGGCCAAGGATAGATCCTTGGGGGAACCAGAGGTAACAGCTTGGGAGTGGGAAGAGAAGCAACTGCAGGTGCTTGTCTGGCTATAGCTGGATAGGTATGAATGGAACCATAAATCCTAAACCATAAGCCCTAAATAAATTATTTTGATGTGAAGTAGTTTGACAGTGACATGGTTTCCAAATCTTTGCTCCTGGTGAATTAGGTATTTGTTTTTGGTTCAGAATTCTAGCCTAACTGCCCCTGTGAAGCTGCAAATAACCTCTGTTCCTCTTGGTGAAAGGTGGCTGGTGCTGTGGTTTCAGTATGAGATGAAAAGGCAATTTGTAAAGCACTTTTTAAGAATAGCTAAACTGTCACCAACAAGGGTTTTGACACTTTGCAGCCTGTATCACACGCAGATCTGATTTCATCACATTCATTCCAGATTCCTGTGTCTGTCTCCCTCTGTCTGCGTTATATTTCTTTTTTATGTGGTTCTTTCTGCATTTTGCCTCCCTATGCTTTCTCTGTTTCTGTCTCTGACTTTACTGCTCTCTGCTCATTATCTGTTTCCCTCTCTTAATATTCTTTCTCTCTGCTTTCCACTCCTTCTATACTCTGGGTTGCCCCTATTTCTGACTCTCTTTGCCTCACATTCTGTTTCTGAATCTGCTCTGTCCCTCTGGCTCTCTGCATCTCAGGTTCTCAGCCGTCTGTTTTCACTCCCTTTTCCATTGTCTCCCTCCTTACTTTATAATATTCCAATTTCTGTTTACTTCTTTGAAAGGAAGATTTTGTCAGAATTAAGGGCAGAACTTTTCGCTGAGCGGGCGGGTGTGTGCCCGATCCACCTGAGCATGAAAGAAGATTTGTTTCCGATGCCTTGACCATTCAGGGGGTGCACTACAATACCCCCCAGAGTGGGTGTCACTGATAGATGTTGCATGCTGCGCTCTCCACAATCTGGCACTGGCAAGGGGGGACCCACTGGAGGAAGAGGATCTTGACGCAGCTCCACAGGCCACAGGTGATTAATCCAGTAGTGAGTCAGAAGAGAAATAATGTGAGGAGAATGCTGAGGGTGTGGAGGCAGAGCTCTGTAATCAGGGAGGCAAGGATACCAGGGACACCTTGATCCAATGTTCCTTCAGTTATGCTGCCAAATAAGCACTTCCACCTCATACCAGGGCTGCTGCCTCCATCTCGGATGTCTGATATGGCCCTTTCCTTTGACCCCAAAGTCCACTCAGTCCCTGAGCAATAAAGTTTCGAGCCACCCACGTCCATCATTACATACTGGCGTACCCTGCCCACGTTAAATAAAAGAGGTGAAGTGTACTCAGGCTATTATGACAAAAGTTATCTCATGTTGGCAGTCAAAACAAATTAACAGAACCTTCTCTGAACTTCAACCCCAGACCAGTAACATAAAGAAAACATTGCACAACAGAAGATCACCCGTGACCTGTTCCTCTTGTGCTCATGGTGCCTTAAACTTACATTTATGAATGCTACATCTTGGTGCTCCCCCGCCCCCCCGCCTCGCTGGCAGCAGCATTGGAGGCAGCCTGCTGTCCTGTTGGCCTTGGTGACCTTGGCGGTTGTCCTCTGACCAGTGGAGCCTGTGCTGGCCCCATGGCTGGCATCTCCCCAGTCGCCGCAGCCGCGTCAGGTTCCACAGTCACTGGCAGAGGGGCAGAGGAGCTGCTGCCGTCATCTAGAGTGCCCTGAAAGGAGCCCACAGAGATGACAGGCAGCTTGTGCACCAACGTGAGGTTGTTCTGGACCTCCCTGCTTACCACTGATGGACAGGCAACTAGCTGGGATACTGGGTGCCTCATCCATCTCCCACACGGACACTGACCACCTGAGCTCAGTACCTGTGTGAGGGTTTGCAGGTCCGAGCACAATCCCAGAATCCCCTGATTCTGTCCCCGGAGCTGCCTCTCCATGAGAGTTGCCACTCTTACCATGGAGGAGGCATTGCGCTCGGCCTTGAGGGTCAATGCAATGCTTATGTTCCACATGGACTCCTCCACAACAGAGACCATGGCACGCATACCCTCATGGATCTCCGTCAGAGCCTCCCACACATCTCGCTGGACATCCAGCAGCTGCCGCCTAATGGACAACTCCAGAGGCTCATCAACTGCCCTCGACTCAGCAGCATCCTGGTCTCCAGCAGTCCTCCGACTGCCATCATGCTGGGCGCTCTGTGCCTCCGTCTGCTCCTCAAGCAAGTGTGAGGTGCCCTCACTGCTGTGCATCGACATTCTAGCCGAAGATCTAATGCCCACCGAGGTGCTGGTATCTGCACTGGTGCCTGGTTCAGAGAGCGGGTGTGACACAGGTGCATCTGGAGTCTGGCGGTGCTCTGGCGTCAGGGGTGGCTCTTCGGGGTCCTGCAATTGGCTGCATGGTGGCGAATCTAAGGGAGAAGACAACATGTCATTAGTTTAGGTCATCACACTATCACTGTGCATGCCAGGTGCCCTGGCGAGACCATAGAGATCTGCATCATGGTGCCATCGTCTTTCCATGATCAACCAGTTTTGAGGCTCCCATTGATGATGAGACTACACAAGAATGTTTGCACCATCTGAAGCTCTCACCTCTGTGCACTGCACTCTTACCTTCGTCTGACACCACAGCGTCTCCTTGACCGGCTGACCAAGGTGCTTGGCACTTCTCCAGCTCCAAGGCGTCCGGCTCGAATCTGGTTAGGATTAGGAGGTTCACGGGGGCCTCTGCCTGTCTGTGACCTTTCAACATTGTTATAGGCCACCTTCTCTGAAGGAACAGAGGAGCATTGATTAGTCCACTCTGTGCCTGCAGTGCCATTACAACCTGGCCAACCCCACCTGAGGAACACCTCGCAGAGCACATCCAAGTCACGGCCCTCAAGCTGCAAGGCACTCAATACAAGCAGCCAGAGCTCACCCCCTTGGCCAGATCTGGCATCATTGACAATGGCACTCAGACTCTAACACCCCTGAGCTCCACAGAGGGACGGCCAGACCTTAGCACTTCAACACACTAATCCATGCCAACACGGTACTCACCCATCTTGAGCGCAGCAGGTTGTCAAACCTCTTGTGGCACTGGATCCAGGTGCACCGCACAACATCGTGGCTGCTAACCAGCGGTGCCACCTCCTCCTAAGTCCTCCTAAGGTGCGGTGGCCTCCTCCTTCCATCCCTGGGGACAAGGGTGTCCCTTCTGGCATTCATCAGAAAATCGGGGGCCCAAATGCCCACCCAACCTGCCCTTCTGCCTGGCGTCTGCAGCCGCATTTGAATCCATAATTTATAATCTCCTGTTGACAACACCGAAGGTGTTTTCATCACTGGCAGCCTTCCAGAGCCTGAGTGTGCCAGTAGGCCCCCTCCCCCGCCCGCCCCTTTCCAACCATTGGGGTGCTACCATTCACGCTCAGCGGGCCTAATTGGCCCACCAGTGTGAAATCACAGCCGGGAACCGACCACCGGCGGAAGCACCTTTCCGGCTGCTACCGGGCCCGCTGATCGCGCCCGCCCGCCGAACTCAAAATTCTTCCCGAAGGCTACTTACTGGTGCAGTGAGCTCACTGGCGGCTCGTGAGAAACAGTATGTGGTGAGATACTATTCCTTCTATACCCAAACGGTATCAGCTTTATTTCCTCATCTGTGCTGACTTAGTAGTTCTCAGGATGTGTACCAGTCGAACATCACAACTGGCTTCGTTGCACCAAGATTATTGCTCTTGGTCACCATACATGTACCCTATACTGAAAGACTATGGCCGGGATCTTCTGATCCCGCCAAAAGTCAATGGACTTTTTGACTGGCCTGCTGCATCTCCTGCGGTGGGTCCTACCATGGTGGGGACGGACAATCCCAGTGTACTTATCAAAGTTGACAGTCCAGTGCAGTGCTGAAGGATTGTATGCATTGTTTGGATGAGATGTTAACTTGAGGCACAGTCTGCCCTCACAGGTGGATGAAAAATATTCAGTGGCATATTGAAAGGAGAGCAATGTTGAGGAAAGGTTTAAGGTACAAACTACATTTAAGATCTTAGAACTTTACACAGCTTCTTTGAGTTAATTTGTGTTGTTTGAAAGAAATGAAGTTGAAATTTTCTGTTGGTGTTAGTGGGTGGTGGTGGTGGGGTGCGGTGGGGACAAGCCGGGGGGCCACTGGTGGTGGTGATGTTCCCCTGACCAACTGCTGTACCTTCAGCAGCAGGTTTGCTCAGGGAAATGGCATTAATGGCCATTTCTACTGAGCTTGGGGAATCCCTCTGGAAATTCTTCCTCATTTTTAAAAAACTTAAAACTGGATTACAACATTAACCATGAATGTAATAGTGAAGGAGCTTTTATAAACAGGATCCTTTCTAAAGTTCTTGTACATCCTGTTATCCAACTCTACTCCCAATTCACCCACGACTCCCAGGTTCAATCCTTTCAGTTTTCCCTGTCTGCCTCCACCTTGACTGTTGCTGTGCTGTTCAGCTGCTTGTTCAATATCAAGTTATCAATGAAACAGAACTTTCTGATGCTTAACACTGACAAGATCAAATACATTGAAAGGTAAGTGTTTTTTTTGTTGCTTATCTTAGTGGAAGGAGCAGGACTGAAAGGATTAGGCACTGACAGCCAGTGAATGTGCAAAAGGCTGTTAGGAAAGACCATGTGGCATTGGAGTTTTGAGATGTTGACCCAATACATGGTTTTTGTCAGGTTATCTTACTTTAAAATCTCTTTATACATCTCTTCCCAGAAGCCTAATCACCAACCACCAGGAGACTGCCCTCTGGAGAGGGTAATGTCCATGCCAAATAGGGCATCGTCCTTGCATCCATTTCATGAACCTGCACACATCTATTTTGCCAACCATCAAACAATTGGTTTGGTGCTGTACCGCTCCATTACTTATCCATTGAATTCTTTCCATCCTCCGCATTGGGTTGCCTGCAACTTCCCCCCCCCCCCCACTAGATTACTACTAACTGACCCTTGGCAAAGACTAACAAATATGTAAAATACACTCTGAAGCTCTTTAAAGGCTGAAACAATATTTTTTCCTCAAATGCAGCCACTTGGCTTTACGTGCATGCATTGTTTTACATTTTCTGGTTGGATTATTTGCATTCCCCTTTAGGCTGCCATCCTGCACCAGGCCAATGATGCACAAGGCCACTATGTACAGTGAGTTGATCACAAAAAATTGCGAGTTGTGACTTGCAAGGTTTCCACCAGGAACCTGGAGCAGAAAATGGACCCTTAAAATGTTGACTTAGAACTTTTGTTTTATGATGCCTTGTGTAGCGGTCATTTTGCTGAACTTGCATTCATGAGATCAGTAAAATATAGAGACGGTGGAAGCTTTGTTGGTGCCCACTTCTCTCAGTCGAGGCTAGGTTTGTACAGCTCCACATAGTTTCATTGAACAAGCAGTAAATCTCGCAAATTTGACAGCATAAAAACACTTACCAAATCTGTGAATGATTGCCATTGTAAATTGTCCTAGAATTGCTATCTTTGGCGTACGCAGTAAATTGAAAACGTCAGAGTGCTTCGATGATATTTTACAAGCTTGTTTTAAGTCCCAGCTCAAAAAGGAAAATATTTAAAAGCTGTATATTGGATTGGAAAGCCAATTTGCAATGAGGTGTAAACTTCTTAATATTGTTGCAGATTTTTATATAACGTAAAATGTATCTGAATGATTCATCATACTTTCGCTGTGATTTGGGACTGGGAGTGCCCTACTTTAGTGGAGAAAAAATGATGGATAAGGACTTCTAAATCCCTTTTCATAGGACTTAAATTGTAATGATAAACCCATACCATGTTGTATTTTAGCATATTTTTCTGTCAGAACTTTTTCCTTATTTGTTTTCCTATTGTAGAATGTCTATATTATTCATTGTCTAACATGAATCACAATGTTCTAATTTCACAGAGACTTTGTTTTCTTTATTTCTCTCCTGCTCTTTGATGTAGATCTTCAATCTCTAACCTCTCCTCTGATGTTGAGTATGGAGTGGTTCCTTATAAGTATTCTGTGCATAATCCACTTTTATTACCCACTTCTAGAGACAGTGTAGTAACAGAAGTGAGATGTTACTGCATATAAATAAGAGGATACTGTATATCAATTACTAGGCATGGTTATGGAAATGGGAGGATGCTGTTCATGAACGAGGAGGCACTGTCATAGTATTGTATGTAAATAAGGGAACACTATATAAATGAGAATGTGTTGTGAATAAATGAATCTGTCTTGTATATAACTGAGGGATGCTGTATTGGGTGGTGTTGTGAATAAATGATGGGTACTGAATATAAAAGAGGGGTGTGGTATATAAAAAGGGGTGTTGTATATAAATATGGGTATTGTATATAAAAGGGGGGTTTTGTTTATAAAAGGGGTGTTGTATATAAATGGGGTGTTGTATATAAATGATTGGTGTATATAAAAGGGGTGCTGTATATGAATGATGGGTGTTGTATATAAAAGAGGGGATGTTGTATATAAATGATGGGTATTGTATATAAATGATGGGTGTTGTATATAAAAGGGGATGTTGTATATAAATGATGGGTATTGTATATAAATGATGGGTGTTGTATATAAAAGGGGATGTTGTATTTGAAAGTGGGTGTTGTATATGAATGATGGGTGCTGTATATGAAAGAGGGGGTGTTGTATACAAAAGAGGGGTGTTCTTGAACCACTGCAGTCCATGTGATGTAGGTACACCCACAGTGCTGTTAGGAAGGGAGTTCCAGGATTTTGACTCACCAACGGTGAAGGAACTGCGATATATTTTCAAATCAGTATGGTGTATGTCTTGGAGGGGAACTTCCAGGTGGTGATGTTCACATGTGTCTGCTGCCCTTGTCCTTCAAGTAGAGGGAGCGGGTTTGGAAAGTGCTGTGAAAAGACCCTCCAGGGTTGCTGCAGTACATCTTTAGATGGTACACCCTGCTGCCACTGTGCGATGATGGTGGAGGGATTGAATGTTGAAGGTGGTGGATGGGGTGCCAATCAAGCAGGCTGTTTTGTCTTGGATGGTGTTGAGCTTCTTGAGTATTGTTGGAGCTGCCCTCATCCAGGCAAATGGAGAGTATTCCATCACACTCCTGACTTGTGCCTTGTAGATATGGTGGACAGATTTTGGGGAGTCAGGAAGTGAGTTCCTCTCTGCAGAATCCCCAGTCTCTGACCTGATCTTGTAACCACAATATTTATATGGCTGGGCCAGTTCAGTTTCTGGTCAGTGGAAACACCCAGGATGTTTATAGTGGGGGATTCAGTGATTGCTACTTGCCACTTATCAACCCAAGCCTGGATATTGTCCAGGTCTTGCTGCATTTGGACATTGTCTGCTTCAGTTTCTGAAGAGTCGCGAATGGTGCTGAACATTGTGCAATCATCAGTGACTATCCACACTTCTGATCTTCTGACCTTATAACCACCGCAACCATCTTCCTTTGTGCTAGTTATGACTCCAACTAGTGGCGAGTTTCCCCCTGATTCCCATTGACTCCAGTTTTGTTAGGGTTCCTTGATGCCAAGCTCGGTCAAATGCTGCCTTGATGTCAAGGGCAGTCACTCTCACCTCACCTCTTGCATTAAGCTCTTTTGTCCATGTTCAGACCAAGGCTGTAATCAGGTCAGGAGCTGAGTGCTGTGGCAGAACCCAAACTGAGTGTCAGTGAGCAGTTTATTGCTGAGTAAGTACCACTTGATATCACTGATGATGACACCTTCCATCAGTTTGCTGCTGATCAAGAGTGAATGATGGGGCTGGGTTGTATTTGTCCATCTTTTTGTGGACAGGACATGCCTGGTCAATTTTCCATGTAGCTGGGTAAATGCCAGTGTTGTAGCTGTACTGGAACAGCTTGGCTATGAGCCCTAGCAAAACTAAAGTCGATGGAATCAGGGGGAAAACTCTCCAATGTTAGGAGTTATATCTAGCACAAAGGAAGATGTTTGTGGTTATTGAAGGTCAGTCATCTCAGTCACAGGACATCACTGCAGGAGTTCCTCAGGGTAGTGTCCTCAGCCCAACCATCTTCAGCTGCTTCATCAATGACCTTCCCTCCATCATAAGGTCAGAAGTGGGGATGTTTGCTGATTGCACAATGTTCATCATTTGCGACTCCTCAGATACTGAAGCAGTCCATGCCCATTTGCAGCAAGAGCTGGACAACCTTCAGGCTTGGCCTGAAAAGTGGTAAGTAACACTCGTGCCACACAAGTGCCAGGCAATGGCCATCACCAACAAGAGAGAATATAACCATCTCCCTTTGATATTCAATGGCATTACCATCACTGAATCCCCCTCTACCAATATCCTTGGAGTTACCATTGACCAGAAACTGAACTGGACTACCC
This sequence comes from Cetorhinus maximus, assembly GCF_964194155.1. NCBI lineage: Eukaryota > Metazoa > Chordata > Chondrichthyes > Lamniformes > Cetorhinidae > Cetorhinus > Cetorhinus maximus. The sequence continues at coordinate 95,449,182 of NC_135895.1, read as the reverse complement.
ATATAAATACTGTAGCTACAAGAGCAGGTCAGAGATTGGGAATTCTGCAGACAGTAACTCACCTCCTGACTCCTCAAAGCCTGTCCACCATCTACATGGCACAAGTCAAGAATGTGATAGAATAATCTCCACTTGCCTGGGTGATTGCAACTCCAACAACAGTCAAGAAGCTCAACACCATCCAGGACAAAGTATTCATGACCTTCAACATTCACTCCCCCCACCGCATTAGTGACAACAGTATGTACCATCTACAAGATGCACTGCAGTGTCTCACCAAGGCTTCTTTGACAGCACATTCCAAACCTGTGACCTCTATCACCTAGAAGGACAAGAGCACCAGCAAGTTCCCCTCCAAGTCACACACTATCCTGACTTGCAACCATATCACCCTTCCTTCACTATCGCTGGATCAAAATCCTGGAATTCCCTTCAAATGAGCACTGTGGGTGTACCTACAAAATGTGGACTGCAGCAGTTCAAGAAGGCAGCTCACCACCACCTTCTCAGGGGCAATTATGGACGGACAATAAATACTGACATAGCCAGTGATGCCCACATCCCATGAATGAATAATAAAAAAAATATGGACATGCTGACAGTAAATTCATATTTGGTAGAAAGAGTCAATACTTGCAACCCAGATAAACTGACCACATCTTTTCCATCCTGTAGAACCAGGACTTTCTCATTCCTGGGTGCATGAATTTATTCAATATAATTATTTCATACAAGGGGTGTAATTGCATTCTATTTTATCAGTAATGTCACAGAGTAGAAAGATCAAATGACTCCTGAGCAAAGTGGAATAATTGAACAACGTAGCTTTTCACTGTCTGTGAGAAATGTTGGAACTCTCAGGTCTCTGTGTGACACAACCTTTAAGAGGCCAGAGGACAAAGACTGAATAGTTCACAATTGTATCTGTGTTTCCTTGATCAGCAAATCTGAAGACTCTGCTAATTGCTGCTTCTCACTGCAATATATTTTCAATATCTACTATGCAACAGAACTTTATCATGATATTTAAATACCTCAAAAAAACTCAAAAGCTCTAAGATAGAGTGGGATAATAGGTAAGTAGATAAAAGAACAAGATTGAATTCAATGGAAAAGACTCTTGAGAATCATGTGCAGTGTAAAACAGGTTACTGATCCACTATGAGCCCATTAGGCACTCATGTCTTGGCAATTAAACTTGCTCACAGTAAACTTCCATTAGCTACAAAATAAACAGAACTTGGCCATGATTCAACCCTCTGTTCACAAGATAATTATGGATGACAAAGGCCATCTAGCCTACCGCATCTCACCCATCCAAATGATATACGAGCATATGTATTAGGAGTAGGAGTAAGCCATTTGGCCCCACAAGTCGACTCTGCCATTTGATAACATTGCTTACATTATACCAGTGACTACAACTCAGATGTGGACATTGTTAAAGGTGCTGTGTAAATTTAGGTTTTGTCTTGCTTTCATTACACCTTTATGCAGTAGGCAGAGTGACTGTAACAATGCTGAAATTGGAGGCACAATGCTGATAATTAATCACAGTGCAATCAACTGATGTTAGGAAAGTCGCTAAAAGAACTCACTACATTTACAAAACAATTCAACTCTGTAGCTAATACTACTTTACCATTCTGACTTCTCTGGTGCCAACTCACAAAATACCATAAATGGCATCTTCCCCTTTTACGCTAATGACACTATCCCCAGGACTTGTCAAACAGACATCTACCAACAGCTCAGGAAAAATGTAGATTGAATTGTTGATCTGAATTTTTCAAAGAATAATACATGGTACAAAAATTCAGTACAGCCTTAGCTCAAGAACTGGGTTGTTTCCCCTTGCCCCCGAAGCTGCCATTCAAATTGTGTTGTATACTGTGAAATTACAACCTATCTGGGGTGAACTGAGGATAGAGCAGAGATTTGTAAAACCTTCCTTTAAGCAACCTCCTAGTGACAAATAGGGATTTCATTCCCAGACTTTGCAAGAGTAATAAAACGGGTGATAGTGAGTCAACACCCTGTTTTGCATCACTCCTGGTTTTTAGTTTCTTACATTCATTTTGATGAGGCCCAAGATTTTCAAGCCTGTGGGTACATCAACACAACATGTCATCAGAATTGTGCCTACTTTAGGGCATAATGAAAGTTTAGACTGCTATTTACACGCTGGTTTAAATTCAAAAGAGATTTTTGAGAAGCGTACAGTGTTTAATTCTGTAGCACTAAACCTTAAAAGTGACCCCCCCCCCCGCCACCCAAGCTCCCCCTACCCTCACCCCCACACACAGCATCCAATTGGCTCTAAAATGATTACAAAAACTTACCATTTTAAAGCAGATATTCAACCCAGAGCACTCTCATGACAGTAGCTGCAGATAGGAACTGCTGCTGCTGACCTTCAGGCAGCTGGTGGTTTTTTGGTGGGCTTTTCAAAATGAATTGGAACTATGAAGCTGCCCAAAGGTCGGAAGCAACAGTGCTGCAACTCAGTGAAACTGACCTGAAACACTGGCTTTAAAAAAAACCCATCAGGTTGACAATTCCAATTTTTTTTTTTAAGCTAGTCTTTCAGATCTGCTGCTTAGTCTGGACTCCATTTACAACACCAAGCTTGGGCCCCCCCTAACCCCGGAGCCCCAGTTTTTGGCATTGTCTGCACCCCTCTCTCCCAGGCCCTGTCTACTTGGTACTTCTGGTTGAAGATGGTTGCTATGCTTTGGCCTTTAATTTGCTCTGATGTGCTGGGCTCCCCAATCATGTGGACATTTGTGGAGCCTCCTCCTCCAGTTAGTTGCTTCATTGTCCACCACTGTTCACGACTAGAATAGTCACTGCAGGACTCCAGAGCTTAGATCTGATCCTTTGATTGTGAGATATCTTAACTCTGTCTATCACAGGCTGCTTCTGCTGTTTGACATGCAAGTAGTCTTGTGTTGTAGCTTCAGCAGGCTGACACCTCATTTTTAAGATCATACAAACATATGAACATACGAATTAGGAGCAGGAAAAGGAGCCTGCTCCACCATTCACTAAGATCATGGCTGATTTGATTTCAACCTCAACTTCAAATCCCCATTTACTCATAGACGTTTACAGCACGAAAGGAGGCCATTTGGTCCATCGTGTCCTCGCTGGTCAACAAAACTCCGATAACCCTGATAACCTTTGACCTCCTTGCTTATCAAGAATCTATCTACCTCTGCCTTAAAATATTCAAAGACTCTGCTTCCACCGCCTTTGGAGGAAGAGAGTTCTAAAGACTCACAACCCTCTGAGAGAAATAAATTCTTCCTCGTTTCTGTCCTAAATGGACAACCCCTTATTTTTAAACAGTGGCCCCTAGTACTAGATTCTCCCACAAGAGAAAACATCCTCTCCACATCCACCCTGTCAAGACCCCTCAGGATCTTACATGCTTCAATCAAGTCGCCTCTATACAACCCTAGCCTGTCCAACCTTTCCCCAGAAGACAACCTACCCATTCGAAGTATTAGTTTAGTACGGTGGCGTAGTGGTATTGTCACTGGACTAGTATTCCAGAGACCCAGGGTAATGCTCTGGGGACCCAGGTTCAAATCCCATGGCAGATGGTAAAATTTGAATTCAATTAAAAAAACCTGAAATTAAAAGTCTGATGATGACTGTGAAACTGTTGTCAATTGTCGTAAAAACCCATCTGGTTCACTAATGTCCTTTAGGGAAGGAAATCTGCCATCCTTACCTGGTCAGGCCTACATGTGACTCCAGACCCACAGCAATGTGGTTGACTCTTAAATGCCCTCTGAACAAGGGCAGTTAGCGGATGGGCAATAAATGCTAGCCTAGCCAGTGATGCCTGCATCCCATGAATGAATTTTAAAAAAAACTGCTTCCAACGCATTTACATCCTTCCTTAAATAAGGAGACCAGTACACTGTACTCCAGATCTGATCTCACCAATGCCCCGTATAACTGAAGCATAACCTCCCTACTTTTTTATTCAATTCCCCTCGCAATAAATAGTAACATTCTATTAGCTTTCCTAATTACTTGCTGTACTTGCATACGAACCATTTGTGATTCATGCACAAGGAAACCTAGATCCTGCTGCATCTCAGAGCTCTGCAATCTATCACCATTTAGATAATATGCTTCTTTTTTATTTTTCCTGCCAAAATGGACAATTTCACACTTTCCCACATTATACTCCATTTACCAGGTCTTTGCGCACTCACTTAACCTATCTATACCCCTTTGTAGTCTCTTTGTGTCCTCTTCACATCTTACCATCCTACCTACCTTTGTGTCATAGGCTTGGTGTGTCTGGTCCTGCTGCTGGCATGTCCTCCTGCACTCTTCATTGAACCAGGGTTGATCCGTCAGCTTGATGGTGATGGTAGAGTGGGGGAAATGCCGGGTCATGAAGTTACAGATTGTGGTTGTATAGAATTCTACTACTACCAATGGCCCACAGGGCCTCATGGATGCCCGGTTTTGCATTGCTAGATCTGTTTGAAATCTATGACATTTAGCATGACACAAGGATTGGTATCCTCAATGTGAAGATGGGATTTGTCCATAAGGACTGCACGATGGTCACTCCTACCAATACTGTCATGGACAGATCTGCCTGCAATAGCTAGACTGGGGAGGACGAGGTCAAATAGGTTTTTCCCTCTTGTTGTTTCCCTCACCACCTGCCGCAGACCCAGTTTAGCAGCTATATCCTTTAGGACTCAGCCAGCTTGGCCAATAGTGATGCTCTTAGTGATGGACATTGAAGTCCCTGACCCAGAGTACACTCTATGCCCTTGTCACCCTAGTACTTCTTCCAAGCAGTGTTCAAAATGGGGGAGTACTGATTCGTCAGCTATGGTGGGTGGGGGGGGTGGGCTCTGGTAGGTAGTAACCTACCAGAAGAAGGAGGTGTCCTTGTCCATGTTTGACCTGATGCCATGAGACTTCATGGAGTCCGGAGTCATTGTTTAAGACTCTCAGGGCAACTCTCTCCTGACTGTATACCACCGCATTGCCACCTCTGGTGGGTCTGCCCTGTCAGTGCAGGACATACCCAAGGATGGTGATGGTGGTGTCTGGGAAATTGTCTGTATTTGCTTGTTTGTGGGGCTTGCAGTACGCAAATTGGCTGCCACATTTCCTACATTACCACAGTGACTACACTTCAAAAGTACTTCATTGGCTGTCAAACACTTTGGGATGTCCTGATGTTATGAAAGGCGCTATGTAATTACAGGAGTTTATTCTCTTTCAGTTGCAGTTCTCACCATGAAGCAGGATATCCTAGATAGTAATCGGGAGTTGGAACCCTGGTTGATTCTTTCTCTCCCTAGCTAATTGCCAGGTCATTTAGAGTCATGCACTGCCCTCCTTGACCTTGGCTAGTTGCACAGACCATGTATTGGAGCTGGACCTTTCGTGATTTATGTGGCCCATTTCCACACTAATCGGTGCACTTACCAATGGAGACATTAGGGGGAGCTCAGATAATAATTCCTCGGATTACTTTGATTTAAACATTTCAGTTCCTAAATAAATCCTGATATTTTTTTCATTAATTTTCATGTTTGTTTCAAGTGGCACAGTAACAATTGCTTTCAATTAATTTTGCTCTTTTCACCTCAAGGCGATTAAAAAAAAAAATGAAAGTTATTGAAATATGTCTGGATTCATATATTATCCTGAACCAACGTAGAAAATAAAAGTTAAACTATTTCGTTTAATGCTCCACAAATGTCAACATATAAAAAGCAGTTTTTTATGCTTTGTGTCAATGGGGACAACTCTGCAGAACCTCAGAGCTGAGTGGCTATTTGGATCCGTTTCAGAAATGGAACAGGTTTTCAGTTTAAAGACTTGTTGGTTTTACAGAGAGAAAAAAAGACTTCTAAAATATTTTGCTTTCAGTCTTGTGCAGACTTTCCAGCTAACCAACACTGGAGTCGGATCCAGAAATATAGCCCGTTACAGACACAAGAACGTAAGAATGTAGGGACAAGAAAGGACCATTTAGCCAACAGAGCCTTTGAGCACTTGGCATGTTCACAGATCTCTGCAACAGTTGGCTTATGGTTTATTATTAAAAAGTAGTTTGTAGATTTGTACATTTATAATCTTAGTTTCTCGTCCTTTTTTAGTTGCACAAGGTGAAATCATGCCGTGTGGTATTCGCATACAATACAAGTGTCTGAAATTCCATTTTGTACTATACTGTCCCGTTACATTGAGCGTACAGCACAGAAACAGGCCATTTGTCTATGCCAGTCTATGCCAGTGTTTATACTCTGCATGAGCCTCCTACCACCCTATTTCATCTAACTATATCAGCATGTTCTTCTATTCCTGTCACCCTCATGTGTTTTTAGCTCCCCCTTAACAATGACAACATCTAGCAATCATATAGAACCTTTAACATAGCAAAATGTCCCAAGGCACTTCACAGGAGCATTATCAAACAAAATTTGATGCTGTCCCACATAAGGAGATATTAGGACAGGTGACCAAACACTTGATCAAAGAGGTAGGTTTTAAGGAGTAAAAGCAAAAATTGCTGGCAATACTCAGCAGGCCAGGCAGCATCTGTGGAGAAACAGAGGCCTGGATTTTCACCACGATCGAGAGCCTCTCCATTGTGGCGAAAATCCAGGAAATTGTGGATTTGCGGAGGCGGCTGGCCATTTAAATCACCAGCTGCCTCCATTGAAGTGGGATTTTGGAAGAACAGGAATGTGGAATCTGGAGTGTGCAGATTAGAACAAGTAAGAGGACGTCTGAACTTGATGGAATCTTATGGAAAGTGAGGGTACCCCTTTGGAGAGGTAAGATACCCTTTTGGATTAGGGTTCCAGGACACCTTTGGGAGAGGTAAGGCACCCTTTGGGATTGTTAAAAGTGAACATGATTATGCACTTTTTACACACAAACTTATTGGAACTGTCAAACTGTAAAAGAGGTGTCCGGCTGTCCAGGAAATGTCCAGCTGTAAAAGAGGTGTCCAGTTGTCCAGGAACTGTCCAGCTGTCCAGGAACTGTCCAGCTGTCCAAGAGATATCCAGCTGTCAAGGAAATATTAAGGAGCTGTACAACTGTCAAATCTTTCAAAGCTGTCCAGGAAGTGTCAAAGCTGTCCAGGAACTGTCCAAGGGTACTAGGTCTGTTGGCATGGAGGAGCTAAGGGCAAAGGGTGGCAGGGGGAATGGGTTGGAATGAGTTGGCACTAAGTTGACATGGGTGTATGGGGGCAATAGGAGTGGGTTGAGGGGCATTAACTTGGCATAGGGGTGTGGGGGCCATGCGAATGGGTGGGGGCATGGATCAGGCATAGGATGTGTTTGGGGGGTGAAGGAGGTGAGTGGTGAGGTCTGGAGGGATGTTTTATTATTTCCTATTTATTTAATTACAGCTTTGTACCCAGCCCACTTCCGCAACTGGCAGCCTACAGATTCGTTCTGGGGATGCCCACCCTGAATCCTGTTTCAACCCGCACCCACTCTCTCCCCACCAAAATCCGACCTATGGGCAACATTCTTAAAGGTCGAGCTCGCTGAGCTGGGACATCTCCCGACTCTTGCGAACCTGACTTGGGGACGGAAATCTTGGCCAAACCTGATGCTGCAGGCTGATGACTTTTTATCAGAACTGAAGAAAAATAGAAATGCGAGTGTTTTTAAACCAGTAGACGGGGGTAGGGGGCATAAAGAAGAAAAAAAAAAGGAAGGCCAATGATAGGGTGGAGGGCAGGAGAGATTAACCAACAAAATATTTCATGATGCACAAACAAAAGAGAGAGATAATGGTTAAGTAAAGAAACAAAGGTCCAGATGAGGTGTGAATGGCTACTTAGCAGCCATCTGAATGCAACATGAGGGATAAAGAAAGAAACAAACCAGCAAATGAAAACACATAGAGCAAGATGGAGGCAGAGGTTATGATCTAAAGTTGTTGAATTCAATGTTGAGTCCAGAAGGCCATAGAATGCCGAGACGAAAGTTGAGGTGCTGTCCCTGGAGCTTCCATTGAGCCTTATTGGAACACTGTAGCAGGCCAAGAAAAGAAAGGTCAAGGTCAGAGGAGGGGAGCAAGTTGGAGCATTAAAATGACAAGTAACAGGAAGCTCAGGGTCATGCTTGCAGACTGAATGGAGGTGTTCTACAAAGTGGTCATCCAGGCTGCATTTGGTCTCCCCAGTGTAGAGGAGCCCACATTGTTAATAGTGAATACAGTGTACTAAATTGAGAAGAATGCAAGTAAATCTCAGTTTCACTAGGAAGGCATATGGGGGGCTTGGATGGTGAGAATAGAGAAGGTAAAAGACAGGTGTTGCATCTCCTGTACTTGCACTGAAAAGTGCCGTAGGGAAGGAAGTAGATGTTAAGGATGACTGAGGGGTGGACTAGGGTGTCGTGGAGGGGTGGTGGGTGGGGTGGGGGGGGGCGGTGGGGGGGTGTGGGGAATGGTCTCTTCAAAATGCTAAAAGGGGAGGACAGAGGAAGATGTGTTTGGTGGTGGTATCACACTGGACCTGGTGAAAATGACAGAGGATGATATGTTGAAAATGGAGGCTGGTGGGATGGAAGGTGAGGAACGAGGGGAACCAACCCTATTATAGTTCTGGGGAGGAGGGGAAGGGAGGACAGTGGAAGTGAGAGAAATGGATTGGACATGGTGGAAGGTCCTGTCAACCATGCTGGGTGGAAATCCTTAGTTGAGGTAAAAGGAAGACATATCAGAACTGCTGGTGTGGAGGGTTGCATCATCAGAACGGATATGACAGAGGTTAAGAAACTGGGAGAATGGAGTCCTTACAGGAAGCAGGGTGTGAAGAAGTGTAGTCCAGATAACTGTGGGAGTTTTGTGGGTTTGTAGTGAATATTAATTGATAACCTATCTCCAGAAATGGAGACAGAGAAGTCAAGGAAGTGAAGTGAAGAGCCAGAGATGGACCAGGTGAAGGTGAGAGAAGGGTGGAAATTGGAAACAAAGTCAATGAATTTTTCTAGTTCATGGTGAAAGCAAGAGGTGGCACCAATACAGACATCAATGTAGCGGAAAAAGAGATGAGAGAGGGAGCCCGAGTAGGACTGGAGTTTAAATGTTCCACATATCCTACAAAAAGACAGGCATAGCTAGAACTCATAGATAGGTTTTAAGGAGATTCTTAAAGGAGAAGAGGGAAGTAGGGAGGAAGAGAAGATTAGGGTGGGAAGTCCAGAAGTTAGGACCTAGGCAGCTATAGGCACAGCCCCCAAGGACGTGGAAGAGGTCAGAATTGGAGGAGGGCAGAAATCTCAAAGTTTTTAAGAAGGTTATAGAGATAGGTAGGGGTGGGACTATGGAAGGAATTGAACATAGCGTGACAACTTTAATACTGAGCCGCTGCCTGACTGGGAGCTAACATAGGTCAGCAAGCAGAGGAAATAGATAGATGGGACTTGGTATGAGTTAGGATACGGCACCAGAGTTTTGGATGGATTCAGTTTTATGAAGGGAGGATTTATTAGTGACTATCTTATATTTATGTTGTCTGCTTTTGGACATTTTCAAAAATGGAAATATTTTTTCTACATCTACCTCCTATCAAACCCTTTTATTATCGTAATGGCCTCCAACAGATCATCGCTCAGCTTTCTCCTTTCTGGGGAAAAGAGTCTCAGCCTGTTCAGTCTTGCCTGATAACTAAATGCCTCTGCTAAAATAGTGGGCTAAAGAATTTTATGTGAATACATTAACTCCTTGGTACACTATGGAGCCCATAATGTGACCTCTGACACCCAAATTGTGGGCCACTGAACCCTGAAGAGCATCTGGTGCAATGCCATCTGATTATGTATCCCAGAATCTCTTGTAGCACTCAAGGCCTGTGCATCTGTTGTTAGCAAAGCCAATTGCATCCTTGAAATGTATTTGAGTAAGTGTTATGCCAGAGCAGTACTTGCTTAGCACTCCAATGAAACAGGTGTTGGAAGGGAGGCAAATTCCTTCATCCTGAATGCTGGTTCCAAAAGTGGCCTCAAGTTTTCCTAATAGCTGCCAGTAACTGCTGTATTTATTTGACCCAAATGAAAAATGCTCTTTATCTGATTAGTTGTTTCAGGTCAAAGGAGCTGTCTACAGACAGTTTCTTAAAGGTGCACAGCAGTTGCTAAGTTGCTGAATGTTATCTCCATAGCCTAGGTCAATTATAATGTTGCAACTACTTCTCCTTTCTCAATCATGAATTCTGCTTTTGTATGTGCTTTCAGTCGTATATATCTGATCTTTTAGTAATTCATTTTCCAACTGTTTTTCAAAGCACCTGACAGTGGAAAATATAGTTACTGGGGTCTGCTTGTCTGCTTGCACACTACTGTGTCTGTAAGAGTAAAGCCTGAAAACACCTGTAACAGACCTGCCCCTCCATCTGTGTCTCTCAGTATCTGCATTAATACTGAACAAGAACCACAGCATGTTTCTGTATCAACAAAACTCTGTGCTATTAGATTAAAAAGTTAGGGGAGGTATCTTCTGCTCTCGCTGGTGACGAGCTTGGAGGCGGGAAGGGCATGTAATTAGGCGGGTTGGCACACCAGACCCCACCGCCTTCCCATCTCCGCCAGAATTAAGTTCTGGGCCGGAAGGTCCATGATTGACCTTCCTGTCCCGCCACTAATTGAGTCCCTTAAGTGACCAATTAATGACCACTTAAGGGCCTCATCCCGCCACCCCTGGTATTAACTTAGCTGCAGGTGGGCCTCTTGCCATTCGGTGCGCACAACAGCTGAAACCATGCGGCCAGCTCGACAGCTCTGGAGGGGTTGGGGGTCCTCCCTCAGTGCCTCATCGAGGGACTGGACATCGGGAAGGGGGGGCCCCTCTGAAAGCCAAACCCTGCCCTTGCTGCTGACCACCCTACACCCCTGTGCCCGCAATCCCCACCCCGTAGAACTCGCCCCACTCCTCAACATTACTTAACTATAGCCTGGGTTGCTCCACAATTCTGGGACTCTGGTGGGTGTTTTTCCTGCAGCAGCCATCGCCTCCCTGTGATGTTGTTGAATACAAGAGCTGCTGGCCCTCTCGCTAGGCGAGATTTCTGCCCCTGGGGTCTTGATTCCAGGGGAAGGCCCGCCAGTGGCCTCACCACTGCCTGATTGGCTGTGGTTCAGCAGTCCTTCCTGAAAATAGGCAGTGTGGATCTCTACCCGGCAGGCAAGACCCCTGACGCCTCAACAAGATTCTGCCCAAGGTTTCTATTTGAGATAACTATGATTTAGTACTCAATCCTAGACATTGTAAATACATTTTACTTTTATTCTAATGGGTTTAGTACAAGTCAGACGCGGAGTTTCCTTGGTGACGTTTCATGGCTGATTATAAAACCTAATTACAAAGTGTCAGTGCCAGTTATCCTTTCCTTAGCAACAAGGAATGGCATTTTTAAACATTTATTATTTGACAAAACAGGTTTACCTGTGAAATTGTCAAATATCAACAATCAATAATATGGATCATTGACTTATGAAGTATACAGGCCTCAGTTTAAACTGCCAGAGGCACCATAACAAATATTACTCAATCGATGAATGACGATTTACAACTTAAATAACTTTTAGTTTCTGAGAGGTTTGTCAGAGAAGTAATTGAGTATGCAAGGTAATGGGACAAGGTTGAAAACAGTAGGGAATGAGCTCCAACAAGGTTTCAATGGGTAGGGTGGACTGTGTGCAATAAACCATTATAGATCAGCAGGCTTCAGGTTTGATATGCAATCCATGCTGAGTTAGCTCATTTTCGTCTGTGTGGCAGAGGGGTCATAATCAGTCTTGGTGCCTGTCAAAGATAGGTATAGTTTACTTGTTTAATTTTAATTGTAATGGCCTTCGACCTGGAAGCAGTGACAATAAGGAGAATTTGTTACTACTTTAAAATGTTTGGGGAGGTCTGCAATTGTTCTAAAAATGTTTGAAAATGATTTTATGAGTTTATATCAATTATAAAGGGTCCAACTGTAATTTCCTTGGATAATAAGAAATACTGGTCCATATGACCAGGCCAGCCTTGACCTGGAAGCAGTACCAAAATAGGAAGGAAGTTAAGATATGGAAACTGTGTGACCAGACACAAAGGAGAGCTGGAGGTTGAAGGCAATCAGCACACAGGTGCAGACAGAAAGAGAGGCAAAAGAGCTGGAGGGAAGTAGAGAGGATTCCAGAAGGAAGTGAGCTATACAGGGAAGATTACATGGGTGAACCTCTGTTTACATGGAGCTGCTGTCCATGGAGAATTGGCTAACTCCTGGAAGGAAAGGGACTAGAATTCGGCTTGGAAGACCTATGTAGCTGAAATGGGGATTTACAAGCACTGTGGGTGGCCGATTAATTCGGTGGGATAGTCTCTGTTGTATCTAGGGCTGCTATTCCATGTATAATTTATAGTTTGTACTGATCATTATTTGCCTGCTAATTTACCTTGATCCTGATTCGTGTTACAGTTAAAGTTACAAAAACTGAAATCTTGTTGGTCATTTCTTCGTTTGGGGGATTATTTGGTAAATTTAGTTATTTTGGTTTATGGTTTCCCCATGGGGATCGTAGCATTATTAGAATTCAGACGTTGGTTCCTAGCTGTTCTGTACATTAAAATGAGTCATTTGAGCCTAGTTCAGATTGCTGGCTTAAATTGCTAATTGCTACATGAATGTAAATCACAGAGTTCTTTTTATCTGGATAAATTAGTGGGTATTTATTCCATTGTAAATTTCTTGGTCATTATATAATTGCTTTAACCTATAAAATCTTACCTGTTTTATATCTGCCAATCTGAAGAGAGTACTGCTGCACAGCAGTAGAATGTTTTAATTATTGCAAAAATTGCTGAGAGGATGCTAATTGTTAATTGTAGTATATCTAACTCTGCAAAAGCAGATTAAAGAGAAAGGATTGAATCTGGATTGTAGGAGCAAGGGTGTTGAATTTTCCCTTCAACTCTGCTGGTATGCCAGCAGTCTGTGCCGTGTTTCTGTCACCGTTGCCTTCAGCTTCTTTCTCCCGATCACCCACTTAACTTCCAATTCCCATCATTGCAGTTTCTTCCTTATCTCCCTCATTGCCTTCTACAAGCTCATTCTTTCCATGAAGTCTCCGCATTCAGTCCTTTGCCACTTAAAGTTGCCATGCTTGCTGACTTGAGTCAATTGACTGCTGAGCAGTAGGTATGACTAGGTGCCTGTTGCAGCTAACTGGTCTGGTGCAGAGGGAAATCGCTAGCTGTTATACTTAGCCAGCCAGGAGGTAAGGCTTACTGGGGAAAAATGTGGATGCTGCTGTGAATGTGTCAGCAGCAGGTTAGAAAAATTTTGTTAAAAAGAACTCTTAAGTAAAACATAATGTTTAACTTTTGGAGTAGCTTCCTCTTGAGGATTGCTGATTGGGCCTCTCAATGTCTGGAGAAAGTGCGACTGGTGTGTGCTATATACATTTTGTCCGTTTCTGAGAACCTAAAACAGCCTCCTACCTGTAATAAGCAGGAGTGCTAGGCACCAATTAAAGGCTTGCCCTGAAAGTCGATTAGGTAAAAAAGTAAGTCCAACAGGTTTCTGCCAGATTTTTAACTGCCTGTTGGTCGTTTTTTCAGCTGAGAAATGTTAAAGGTCTTACCCATCAAATTTAAAATCCCAGGCCTCAACTTCAATCTTTCTATGAGGGGGAGATGGTGACGTGGTGGTAATGTCACTGGACTAGTAATCCAGAGGCCCAGGTTAATGCTCTGGAGACAAGGGTTCAAATCCCACCAAGGCATCTGGTGGAATTTAAATTAAATTAGCAAAATATGGAATTGCAAACTAGTCTCAGTAATTGTGACCTTGAAACTATCATCAATTGTTGTAAAAACCCACCTGGTTCACTAATGTCCTTTAAGCAAGGAAATCTGCCATCCTTACCTGGTCTGGCCTACATGTGACTCCAGACCCACAGCAATGTGGTTCACTCTTAAATGGCCTAACAAGCCACTAGGTTCAAGGGCAATTAGAGAAGGGCAACAAATACCCACATTCCATGAAAGAATGCAAAAAAAGACCCCTCCTCATCTCATTGTTTTAATCTCCTCAAACCTCATGCCCATCCTGCACCCTTTAGTCCCCCAACTCAAGTTTGCTGTGCCTACCCTCCTTTGCCTCACCATCAGTGTCACAGCTGAACTCCCTAAACCCTTTACCACTACTAATCTCCCCAACTTTCCTAAAACCCATCTCTTTAACCAAACTCTTAATCAGCTCTCCTATCTCCATATTTGGCTCAGCATCTGTTTTTGAAATATATTTCTCTCCTTTGTAAAGCACCAAGTGACATTATTTATGTTAGGCGTGCTATATCAATACAGTGGGGAGAAATTTGCTCAACTTGTCAATTCACTGGGGCAGGCAGAGCCCTGACCACTACCTGTGTAGCCCAAGCAGGGTTCTTCAATTATATTGATGAAGAATGGTGTGCAGGCAGTGGCACAGTTTGACCCCAGAGAATGGACTAAAATCTGTCCAGCACTACTTGAAGCGAATAGATTTCTCCCCCAACATCTAGTTGTTGAAAAAGAATGTGTCAGTCATGTGAATTTTCCAGAATTTAACCATATTTTGCATGGTATCTGTTTGACAGTATGTTCAGACCACAATCCTCTGCTATAGTGGAGGCCTGCAGATTTGTGTGGCAAAGCTGACAGGATTACACTCTGCATCCACCAATTAAAGACAAGCTATTTCAAAACATTATACACCATGCAAATCGAAACAATCTCAGCTCAGAAAATACTTATATCCTGAAGTAATCTAATACTAAAGCAGAAATACCAGTACAGATTTTATGCTGTGAACCATCAGATGACTTCCTTAACTTGACTGAAGATGAAAAATGTATTAATTACGTCATCTAAACAAAAACTGTTCACATATTTTCTTTATCTGTGTAAATCACTGCTCATCTTGAAATGTCACTCTGTTGTTGTGTTGAATTTCAATATAATTGGCATTTTCAGAAAAAAGTGTTGAGTAGGAAATCATTTCCATGAAAACCTGAACTTGTAGCTACAGCCCTGAACTCAGAAAAGAGAAAGCTGGCTAAGATTCCTGCTCCTGATCAATGTCTGATGAGAGTGAATTGATGTTGGATGAGGACAACAATGGGCCTTGCTTTGATCCCCTCTGTGGTAGGCTAAGGGGACAGGGCTGGGGTTCCACATGAAGAATGGCCATTTGAATACAGTACTGGAGTTGGCCCCCCCTAGAACTATACCCAAGCTTGAGTGACTCCTTCCACAGAGAAGAGCAGATTTTGAAGAGAAGTTGAGGCTAATCAATAAGTAGTGATTTGCTGACACATGGTCAGGTTATAAAAGCCTCGCTTGATAGAAGGATAGGAAAAATAAGAAAGGTCAAGTGTTCTGCTGTGTTGAGGCGTTGGGCAAAAAGTGAGTTAAATTAGGAAAACATTTTGATAAATCTTGATCTCAATGCAATGAGATAGCAGGAGAAAGACCAGGCATTTGTACAAGAGAGGAAAGTCTAAAGTTGATGACCGTACAAAACATTCTAAACTAAGGGCTAAAAATTGGACTCTGTAGCACATGGGTTTTTGTAGCAGAGCTGACAGGATTACACTCTGCATCCACCAATTAAAAACAAGCTATTTCAAAACATTTTGTGTCCAAAATGGTGTTTGCTCTGCCAACGCACAATTTTGGTGAGGGCTCTGCTGGTTGCCATTTTGGTAAGGGCTAAAAAAGTGGCATCCTTCATCCATATCAGAAATAGGCGTTATGCTACGAGCATATGCAAGTAAGGGACCTAACACCTACTTCTTCTGCTTCTTGCAACGTTGGTTTGCACCTGAGGCAGCCAGCACCGGTGCTGCATGCCTCTGAGAAAACCAATGCTAAGCAGCATGGAATGAAAAAATAGGTTAGTACTCACCTTAATCTCCACTATTCCTGGTCCCAAGATCTCTGACTTCATTCCCAACTCCGACCTCCAGGCACCCTGTCGATCTGTCCACTGCCCCAACCCGGATCTCCTGGCGTCCTGTCCCCCGAGTGTACTCTTGAGGCCCAGCTAACAATATTGCAAACCCCCGCAATGTTCTTTCCTGACCTCCTAGTCAGACTGCCCCACCCAATTGCACTTCGAGGCTCAGCCATTCCTCCTCCAAATACCCATGATCTTACCCAATCACCATTACCTGCCACAGCTTCCCACTGTAGCACCTCCTACATGACAATGAGGTCATGAGCCCAAAATCGCCAGCTCATTGGATCTCCCCACTTGAGTGTAGTCTGTGGATTGTCCAGGGCAAACCATCTTTACATGATGTATCTTTCTGCGGGGTAATTATTATCAAGGACCTACCAGCAGAAGCAATTGTTGCATTCAACCAAAATCATAATAAGATCCTGAAAGATTTATGCAAACTAGTGGAAGAGTAAACACTTCAACTTAATAAACAGACTTCATCCTGTGTAACCATACTTCACTGGGTTTGGCAAGAGGAGCAAAAACAAGTGAGGTTTCTGTTCATGCGTGTAATAAGTTTAAGTTAAACAATATCCTAAAAGAAACAAGTATGGCAGCAGCCACTGGCTCAGTTACAGCTCTGGCAGTCAACTCTAAAACTAAAACCGCATAATCCGAGAAACGGAGTAAAGATTGTGAGTACAGAAAATCACTTCCCTACATATGTCTGGTGAAATTCACATTTTTTATGGAATCCAATGGAGCAATATGTACAAATTAAATCAAAACCAAGCTACAACACCACAGACATTTAACTTCAGTGAATTACTGCTGCCTTTTTCAAGATACCAAATAAACGGTAGTTTTATTTTGAGGTTTTACTATGTTTTTATTTGAGATGGAGAACAAGGCTTTCTGCCTTGCAGAGATGATAAAGCTGCAATGTGAATCCAGAGTCCAGGAAGAAACAGCCTGGGACTCCCTGAAGGGGTTAGTCTCGCCTTGCTTTAGTTGGCCAAAACCGTAGAATATGAGTCAGAGAAAGTTGTGATCAGCAGTTCAATGCTCTGATAACCTGAGTGAACAGATTATGCCTTTAACACTGTCAGCTTCTGTCTGCTGAGACACAGGGAAAACAATCAAATACTGGAGGTGGTGCAGAGAAGAGCCACAAGGCTCATTCCCAGTGTCAGGGGTCTGAGCTTTATTGAAAGACTGAATAAAGCTGAGCATTTCAACCTTGAAAGAAGATACTGAATAAGTGATCTAATAGAAGTCGATAAGATAGTTAACAGCAGTGAATATGATAGTTGACAGAAAGTAAATATGAACAATTACTTAGACGTAAATTATATAAATAGAAGAAAGCAAGTCCTCTGACCCACCCCTCTAGAAATGCAGGCGCAGCGTGTCAGGGGGTGGGGTGCTGGATGGTGATGGTGCTTAGAGGGAGCATTTGGGAGGAGTGTGCAAGCAAAAGTTAGAATTTTCTATCTATAACACTGACTGGAATGGGCCTACAGTCAGTAAGACTCGGCCTGACGCTCATATTTTCTATTAGGGAGTTAAGAAAAAAGTAAACAAATGAAAACTTCTTACCCCCCCAATAGCAGATTATCTGTTGTTTCTGAGAGAGAGAAGTTTTAAATGATAAAGAAAATCAATCTATTTCTAACTGGAAACCTAATAGCATTTTTCAGTAAAGTTGAACAAAGTCTTTCCAATTTTAGATGAAAAATCTAATGCCCATATTTGTTGATTCCAAAATGTGGGAAAATTCAATGTATAACCTTCAAAAAAATCTATATTTCTTACAGGATGTGCCTCCAGGGTTCTATGGAAAATAGATCTTGGGCCTTTGACATTTGTATTCACCTTTATAACTATTGTGCATTTTTCCTGTATGATTAAAGGAATGCTGGGTATTCCTGGAGCTAAAGTTGCAGCAAATCAGTGTCTAATGCACTTCAAATTTAATTGTTTGCTTTCACATATGTCACTGGCCTATACTGATTGTAATATAGCTCTGCTGCTGATGTCTTCCAGCTTTCTATCCATGTATGTCTGTTCTCCTGTACCTTATCTTAATAAATGAACCCATAAGGTGTTTACCCAATGCCTTATGAGTGATTGGTGCCTTTATATCATTATAACAGTACAATACTCAGAGGCATTTTTTTTTAAAATTATCAGCTTTTTTGAAGCTTTTCTGATTTCCCAGAATGTCATGTGGGCTATCCCATGTTGGGTATCACAGCGGAGCTCAATCCTGATCTCACATGATGTTCTGGGCCAATGTCTGAGGTGTCTGCACTCAGTAAGGATTCCCTTACTAAAATTTGCTGCCTGCTGTAGCCACGACTGAAACCTCAGAGCAGGGTTAAGAGCGCATTGCCAGTGGCCATGAAGGTGATAGTGGTGATGACCTTTTGTGCATCTGGCTCCATCCAGGCTGAAGATAATTAGAACATCTCCTAGTTTACCACCCATTGTTGTGTAAGGCTCTATATACTGAGGTTCTATATTTTTTGAGAGAGAATTGCATTTCCCAGAGAGAAGCAGACAGAGGAAGCACTTTGCTTTTCTAGGACTACAGGCTTCCCCATGGTACTGCACGCACGTCACTTTGTGTATGCTGTGCGTCAACCCTGCCGTATACCAGAACTAAAAGGGATTCCAATCCCTCAGCACCAGCTGGTGTGTGACTGTAGGTGGAGATTCACGGAAGTCAATGCCCACTATCCTGGCAGCAGTCATGATAAGTGTTTCCTCTAAGCTGTGCGCCTCCGCAGCAGTCCATCAAATGCTATGCATTTAATTATTATAGACAGATGGTTAAATGAAACTTACCGCCACTCTAGCCCATGAGCAAAGAACTAGCAGACACTCCACAACAGGAAATTAACAGATGAAAGCCAAGCCTGACATAATTAATCAGGTGGCATTAACAGCTGAAATTCCCTCGTGTTGGTTCCTTAAGCCCGAAACTATGTTAGCACATGTAATTCCAGCGGCCGCTTGCCAACCCTTCCAATCGGCCCTTCCCTCCCGCTTGCTGCCTCCTTCCCCAACCCTCATGCACACTGCCTCCCTCCTGTTTACTGCTTCCCTCCTGACCCTCCTACTCGCAGCTTCTCTCGCTCCTTTGCTCGCTCGTTTCCTCCCTCTTGCCATCCTTCTCCTGACTCCTTGCTCATAGCCAGGGTTCAGGAGAGGGGAGAGGCAAGTGGGAGGGAGGCGATGAGAGGGACAGATGGCAAGCAGGAGGGTCAGAGAGAGAAGCAAGGAGTGGGGGTGTCAGGGAGGGAAATGGCGAGTGGGAAGCTCAAAGAGGAAAGCGGCAAGTAGGAGGGTCGGGAAGGGAAGCAGCAAACAGGTGGGAGGGAGTAATTCAGGAGGGAAGCGGTGAGCAGGAGAGTTGGGAGGAAAAGGATCCTGGGCTTTTTAAATGGGGGCATAGAGCACAAAAGCATGGAAGCTTTCATCTCATCTCATTGAAACATATAAAATTCTGACAGGGATGGGCAGACTGGATGTAGGGATGATATTTCCTCTGGCTGGGGGGATCTAGAACAAGGGGTCGCAGTCTCAGGACATGAGGTAGACCATTTAGGACTGAGATGAGGAGAAACTTCTTCACTCAGAGGGTGGTGAACCTATGGAATTCTCTACCACAGAAGACTGTGGAGGCCAAGTTTCCAAATATGTTTAAGAAGGAAATAGATTTCTGAACTCTATAGGTGTCAAGCGCTATGGGGAAGCGCTGGAGTATGGTGTTGAGATAGAGGATTAGTCATGATCGTATTGAATGGCAGAGCAGGCTCAAAGGGCCAAAAGACCTACTCCTGTTCCTATTTTCTATGTTTCTAAGTTATGGTGAACCTTTATAAACACTGTTTAGCCTCAACCAAAGTTCTGGGTGCCACACTTTAGGAAGAATGTGAAGGCATTAGAGAGGGTGCAGAAAAGATTCACAAGAAGGGTTCCAGGGATGAGGAACTATAGTGACGTGGATAGATTGGAGAAGCTGAGGCTATTTTCCTTGCAGTAGAGAAGATTAAGAGGGGGTTTGATAGAGGTGTTCAAAATCATGAAGGGCCTAGACAAAGTAGTTAGGGAGAAACTGTTCCTGTTGGTGGAAGGATTGAGAAACAGGGGACACTGATTGGCAAAAGAAGCAACTGCGACATGAGGAAAAGCTTTTTTTTACACAGCTAGGGTCTGGAATACACTACTTGAGAGTCTGGTGAGGGAAGATTCAACTGAGACCTTCAAAAGAGAATTGGATGATTTCCTGAAGAGAAAACATTTGTAGGGGAAAAATGGGGAAGTGAGACTAACTGAATTGCTCTTGCAGATAGTCCTCTCCTGTGCTGTAGCCATTCTATGATTTTTTGGTGGTACATGAAATGTGATAGTGCAGATCACTGGAGTGCTGAAACATGCTTACGCTGCCTGGACCACTCAGAAGGAACCCTGCAGCACTCATAGTGATCTGCTGCATGCAGAACAACCTGGCCAGCATGAGGGGAGAGCGCTTGCCACCAGCTTTAAAGTGAGCAGCTGAGGAAAAAGAGCATGAGGAGGAGGAACAGGAAGGAAGGAGGCAACCAAAGGACCCCCTATAGCCTGGGCTTTCCATGAGGAACTCATCCAAGTGCAATACCCGTAACCATGATCCCAATTCCCCATTGACCAACAGTCCCACATCTTACCCTCCCTCTGTCACTGACCATCACTGCCATGATACAGAAATAAAAACTGCCACAAAGTACATATTCCAAACCAAATTTATAAATGAAGTCATTCAATATTCCATACAAAAGTCAACCAATCACCCTTGTGCTCTCCCTTAGTGCTTGTTCTCCCTGTGCTGTCCTAATGCTCCTACGCAGTGTTACCCCGGTAACTGCAGCAAGGCTGGTGGAAGGTTGCTGATCTTTCAATGGCGGAGACTGCAGATGGCCTTGCAGGGTGACCTTGAGCAGCTCTGGACCTAGAAGGTCTGTCAATGGACTGCAGAGATTCCTGAGTGGATGACCCAGGGGTGTCCAGCTGCTGCTCCTTCTCCCTTCAGGTGCTAAAGGACCCCGGCCTGACTCCTTGAGGAGAAGGAGCACCTGGAGGGACTTTGAGCAGCCCGTTTCCCTCTTGCGTTGCCACTGCAGGAACTCACCCATGGCTATGGCTACTGCAATAGAGTGCAGGTATGCACGCATCTACGCGCTCTGCTGGATTAGGATCTCCATGACGTCCGCCATAATCCCCATGGAGACCTCCATGTGCACACATTTGGGCACCACTTCATCAGAGAGCAGGATGACGCTCTCCTCTGACTTATGTGCCACTCTGTTTAGGGCTTCCAACAGCTCTGCGTGATGTTCCCCTGCCTTCTGCTGACTCTACACAATGGGTTGGGAGGGTGAATCCAGAGGCTCGTCATCTGACTTAGCCCTTACAGATTCCTCTTCCCCAGCAGTCCTCTGAGTGCCAGGGAGCTCAGCTGAACCTGCCTCCTCCTGCTGCTGACATGTCTATGTGGTGGCCATCAGATTGTGAACCCAAGTCTGCTCTAGATCGAGGTCCCACTGCATTGTGTGCCTGCACTGGTGGAGGGTGTGGGTAAGTGTTGTGACGGCTCTTCCTGGCTGCTTATTTCCAGCTCTTCGATGGAGGAGATGTCTTCTTGGCTGGAGGTGAGGACCTAGATGGAGCTGAGGGACTGGCTGGCTGAGGGCATCTGTCATGGCAGAGCTCCCTGTGAACCAAAGCAAAGATAATTAGTGAATGGCAACAGAGTCAAAAACAGGAGAGAGCACTCACAGTTGCATTGAGAGAGGGATGATGTGGTGCAGGACCCTCGTGGGCGTTCACCGCCGACCTCACCGTTGCCGCATCAATGGTCCTCCTGCGGCCAGAGCGCGGGTAGAGGACATAGTGGCGGCCTTCCATTGCGTCCAGCCACCACCCTTAGTGAAATTCAGGGAAAATTCCATCCCAGGAGACTACAGGCCAGTTAGCTTAAACATCTCTCATAGTAAAAATGTTAGAAGCTATTATTAAAGAAGTTATAGCAGGGTACTTAGGAAAATTCAGGGTAATCAGGCAGAGTCAATGCGGTTTTGTGAAAGGCCACTGGGCCCCTCAAACCTGCTCTGTCATTCAATAAGATCATGATTGATCTGATTTCTGCACATTCCCACCTGCCCCCTTAAACTTGCACCCCCTTGCTTATCAAGAATCTATCTACCTCTGCCTTAAAAATATTCAAAGACTCTTTTTCCACTGCCTTTTGAGGAAGAGAGTTCCAAAGACGCAAGACCCTCTGTGCGGAAAAAATTCTCCTCAACTCTGCCTTAAATGAGCGACCTCTTATTTTTAAACAGTGACCCCTAGTTCTTGATTCTCCCACAAGAGGAAACATCCTTTCCACATCCACCCTGTCAAGACCCCTCAGGATCTTTTATGTTTCAATCAAGTCGCCTCTTACTCTTCTAAACTCCAGCGGATACAAGCCTAGTCTGTCCAACCTTTCCTCATAAGACAACCTGCTCGCTCCAGATATTAGTTTAGTAAACTTTCTCTGAACTGCTTGCATTGCATTTACATCCATCCTTAAATAAGGAGATCAATACTGTCTACAGTACTCCAGATGTGGTCTCACCAATACCCTGTATATCTGAAGCATAACCTCCCTACTTTTGCATTCAAATCCCCTCACAATAAATGATAATTAGCTTTCCTAATTATTTGCTGTACCTGTGTACTAGCCTTTTGCGATTCATGCACTTGGACACCTAGATCCCTCTGCATCCCAGAGCTCTGCAATCTCTCACCATTTAGATAATGTGCTTCTCTTTTATTCTTCCTGCCAAAATGGACAATTTCCCATTAACCCACATTATACTCCATTATTATTATAAATATTGTAATTATAATAATTGCCGATCTTGCCATTATCTTCATCCTCATCCTGAGGATGACGTTTTAAGAATGCCCCTGATGTCTTCTTAAGATGGAGAAGGCCAAGAAGAGATCTTCTCTTCCTTCCTTCAATTACTTAACATTTGAGCCATTGGTTTCAGCTAAGGCCTGAAAATGATTTCTACCTCTTTAAAATCCCGGTCGTGTTCACAGAATCACAGTGCAGAAGAGGCTCTTCGGCCCATGGAGTCTGCACCGACACGTGAGAAACACCTGACCTACCTACCTAATCCCATTTACCAGCACTTGGCCCATAGCCTTGAATGTTATGATGTGCCAAGTGCTCATCCAGGTACTTTTTAAAGGATGTGAGGCAACCCGCCTCCACCACCCTCCCAGGCAGCGCATTCCAGATCGTCACCACCCTCTGGGTAAAAAAGTTTTTCCTCACATCCCCCCTAAATCTCCTGCCCCTCACCTTGAACTTATGCCCCCTTGTGACTGACCCTTCAACTGAGGGGAACAGCTGCTCCCTATCCACCCTATCCATGTCCCTCATAATCTTGTACACCTCGATCAGGTCGCCCCTCAGTCTTCTCTGCTCCAAAGAAAACAACCCAAGTCTATCCAACCTCTCTTCACAACTTAAATGTTTCATCCCAGGCAACATCCTGGTGAATCTCCTCTGCACCCCCTCCAGTGCAATCACATCCTTCCTATAATGTGGTGACCAGAACTGCACACAGTACTCCAGCTGTGGCCTCACCAAGGTTCTATACAACTCCAACATGACCTCCCTACTTTTGTAATCTATGCCTCGATTGATAAAGGCAAGTGTCCCATATGCCTTTTTCACCACCCCACTAACATGCCCCTCCGCCTTCAGAGATCTATGGACACACACGCCAAGGTCCCTTTGTTCCTCAGAACTTCCTAGTGTTTTCTGATGCTACAGCAGGAATTTCCTGCCTTGCAGCAGGGGGCACCCATTTGCTAGTGGGAATCCTGGCTGGGGCCTATCCAACATCTATAATAGCCCCCAACCAAGCAAAATGCTTCGTAGGTTGTGGAAGGGTCAGAGGGAAAGTCTCACTCTGTCTTTGCAGCTACCACGACTCTGCAAGGAAGATCCAGCAGGTCCTTGTTGTTTCTGGTTCATTGCTAATCTAAACTGCTTTACGCTTACATACAGAAGTGTGTTGCAATTACCCCTTGAGTTCATTGTTGGCTGAATTTCTTTGTTTTTCCCCCTCCTGTTTAACAGTTGTTTACTCCCCTCACCCCATGCTTTCTGTGAGACCTGGGAGGCAGGCCTTTGAGTTGTGGGCATCTGTCCAGCTGCTGTCACTGATTCAGCCCACATGAGGCATGCTTGCTGCAGGGCAAACGCTTTCTGTCAGCCTGTCAGAGGAGATGGGGTGTGTCAGCAGAGCACTGACCCTGGCCTACTCAAACACTAGAGAGACACTGTGCATAGCAGTCCACTGTCCAACATCACACAGACTGGAAATACATTTCAGCACTGACTGACTAGATTAGTATGTAAAATGTATTGATAGAATTTATTTTTGTTTCTTTGCCCCCATTCCTTCTCCCTCACTCCTCTCCCAAAGACACTGGCCTTAACTTTCACTGGGGTCATGTTCCGGACAGATAGGGGTGAGCGTGGGAGAGAAACCCCCATAGAGATCTTGGTGTGAGGAACTGGGTCATTTTAATTCCTTGGCCTTATTTAATATTTTTGAGCACCATCTCCCACCTGAAACCAACAGGACTGATGTTGAGCCAGCATTTAATGGAAAAGAAAAGGCTGCAATTTATTTTCCTTCCAGAATAAGAGCAAAAATAGGTGACATTGAAGTGAATTTTCTTTAGGAAATATGTAATACCACTATAACCAGCCTTAATGATACTTGAGACCCAACCTGAACCTGTCTGCTTCCTTATGTGAGAGAAGTAGGAATGTATAAAAATAATTGATGCATCATTTATTGGGTTGAATAATCACTTCAATTCTTTCTTGCTCTGAATAGCAGAAAGGGACAGGCATTTTTCACTTTCCTTTTCGTTCTATTCAAGCTGCATAATGCTGTGCTGAAGAACAGAACATTCTCATTTCAAGCCCTTCCCGCTGTCAACATGAAACTCTCAGAGGTCAGGAATAGTGTAGGTTAGGCACAGAGTAACAATCTTGCATCTCTAGCCCGACAATGTGCCTCTTTTTATTCATTCATGGGATGGGCCAGGTCAGCAATTTTTGCCCATCCCTAATTGTCCTTGAGAAGGTGGTGGTGAGCTGCCTTCTTGAACTGCTACAGTCCATGTGGCGTAGGTACACCCACAGTGCTGTTAGGGAGAGAGTTCCAGGATTTTGACCCAGTGACAGTGAAGGAACGTTGATATATTTCCAAGTCAGGATGGTGAGTGGCTTGGAGGGGAATTTTCAGGTGGTAGTGCTCCCATTTATCTGTTGCCTTGTCCTTCTAGATGGTAGTGGTTGTTGGTTTGGAAGGTGCTGTCTAAGGAGCCTTGATGAGTTCCTGCAGTGCATCTTGTAGACGGTACACACTGCTGCTACTGTGCGTTGGTGGTGGAGGGAGTGAATGTTTGAGATAGGGTGCCAATCAAGCGGGCTGCTTTGTTCTGGATGGTGGTCAAGCTTCTTGAGTGTTGTTGCAGCTGCACTCATCCAGGCAAGTGGAGAGTATTCCATCACACTCCTGACTTGTGCCTTGTGGATGGTGGACAGGCTTTGGGGAGTCAGGAGGTGAGTTATTCCCCATTGAATTCCTAGCGTCTGACCTGCACTTGTAGCCACAGTATTTATATGGTTAGTCCAATTCAGTTTCTGGTCAATGATAACCCCCAGGATGTTGATAGCAGGGGATTCATCGATGGTAATGCCATTGAATATCAAGGGTCGATGGTTAGATTCTCTTTTGCTGGAGATGGTCATTGCCTGGCACTTGTGTGACATGAATGTTACTTGCCACTTGTCAGCTCAAGCCTGCATATTGTTCAGGTCTTGCTGAATTTGGACGTGGACTGCTTCAGTATCTGAGCATTCTGAGCCCCAATGTCAGAAGAGCACTCCTCCTCTATAGTTCTGCCACATATTGAATAGGGGATTTAGTAACATGTACAATAGTAAATATATTATAGTTTATGAAGTCATGATTTAATTCAGTGGTACTTATTATACTTTTGAACCCTATCCTCCGTCTTTTGCCACCAGCAGACTGGTTATGCTATTTGCCCCTGGAATTCCATTCACAGCATGTGGGATATTGAAAGATTGTGGGATGTTGGGATTTGGTGTGGTTCTCTCTTCTCTTCTTGCTGTCTAGCAAAAGGTGTCAAGTGAAAGGGCTTCATCAAACTACAACTATTGGTCCTGCAGTTATTTTTCCTCTTCCTATTGGGACGAGACCAGCCAGCACTTGGCAATGCTGGAGACGGCATGATTGAAATCAGGAGCTCACTGTGTGGGAGAATCGCAGGGACAGACACAATGTGCCATTGCTCCATCATGCATTCCCAAGGTGGCCCTCCAGCAAGATTATGCTTGGGATTTTAGCCCTTGGCAACAAGTTAGTGAGTAACGTTGCTTTAAAGTAATTGGCAGTAAATGCAATAAACCAATTCTCTAGGGCAAATGAATCTAATTTAGGTGGGGAGAAGTGGGAAAAGAATAAAAGCAAAAGAATAAAAAAAGTTACCGAATCCTTATGTTTAATTCCTCATGAGCTGACCTATTGTTTCAAATGTGTGTGAGTTCTGAAATGAATTGTTTTATTTGGCTGGAGCAGTTTTTGGAAAGTTTATTTGTTGTCCATTCTGATATCAAATGGCAAGCTAGTGACTTTGCATCTTAGACAGCTGTGTCAACTTTCACCAAATCAAAGCATTTTTTTAATTTGGACTTTAGCAGTTAAGGAAATAATATAAGAAAACATAGGTGTGAGTAATGCTTTTGAACAAGTGTAAGTGAGGGGAGGTAGCCAAAAGCAATGGTTAAAGATTGGAGGCTTCTGAGAATGGGAGAGATAACAATGTTACAGGGGTTTGTGGAGAGATTCCAAAGTGGTGGAAACGTTTGTGAAAGTTGTGAAACAGATTGAGAGCTATGAGAGGAGAGGGTGCATAATAGGCCAGAACCAGAAGTGTGGTGGGTGCATGCAAACAATTTTTAACGTCTGTTTGAGTAAACCATGTTGTTTCCTTGGTTAGCTAGCTAAACACAGTAAATGTAAAGGTCCCAAAATTTTGCAGCCATTCTAGTGGATATCCGCTGTTAATCCTAAAGCAACCCACCAGAACAGCTGCAAATTAGCTGGTACTGGATGTGTCTGACCTTGCAAGGTCTGGCCTTGCACCAGTGTTTCCTCAATAGCCTTGAGTTGGGAGAGCTTCAGCCTGCCCTGTCAAGGCTATTGACATCAGGGCCTGCAGATCCAGAGGCACAAAAAAGTTCAAATTTATCCATCAAATTGCCCATATTCTGATGAAAAATATCCAATAAACTTTGTCCTGAGTGGTTTACCTTGTGTCACAGCCTAGGGTATAAGTTTTGCTCCATTCCTCGTGCTTAATTCCCTCCGAATAATCTTCTGATGTTTCAATGTGCACAATGTTTGAGAACTCGCTGCAGGACTGGCATCCAGTAGGACATTCTACCTTCGGTATTTTTCATTTTTCTTCCCAATTGGTCCCTGGGATGGAGTTGTCCTATGATGAGAGGCTGAGTGAATTGGAACGATATTCTCTGGAGTTTAGAAAAATGAGAGGTGATCTCATTGAAACATACAAGATTCTGAGGGGGCTTGACAGGATGGACACTGAGAGGTTGTTTCTCCTGGCTAAGGAATCTAGAACACGGGAGCACAGTCTCAGGATAAGGGGACAATCTTTTAGGACTGAGATGAAGGAAATTTCTTCCCTCAAAGGGTTGTGAAATTTTCTACCCCAGAAGGTTGTGAATGCTCCATCGTTGAATATATGTGAGGCTGGGATAGACAGAATTTTGGTCTCTCAGGGAATAAATTGATATGTGGAGCAGTGGGAAAGTCAAGTTGAAATCAAAGATCACTCATGATTGTATTGAATGGTGGAGCAGGCTTGACGGGCGGTATGGTCTATGCTTGCTCCTGTTTCATATGTTCTTCCACTTTCCTCCTCTTTATTGCTGTTCTGTATGGCCTTCAGACTGTTGAGAGAACCACTATTATTAAGTGCTCAAGCACCGAAACCAATCTTGTGAATTCTATCGGTAATGCAACAGTTTGTGTCCCAGGAAGCGTTACAATGGAAGGAAATTCATCGAGGTTTCTTCCTTTTGTTTACTATCCAGTGACTATTGCTGAAAAATGTGCATGTGTAAGGATAGGATCAGGTTCAGTTGTGTGGCCTCAGAGTACGAGAGACTGCCAACACTATCATCTTGGTCACACATGAAGTATGGCTACTTAGATCAGACACTGGAGAGCTGGCATAGCCCATGACATCATACCATAATATGAATCAGTGCCTTTTAGGAATGGAGGTGGGGGTGGGGTAGAAAATTGGGGAAAAAAGGAAAAGAAAATAACATTTTAAAACTATTATCATGACACCAGCCATGGAGAGCCATTTGTCATTTTTACTATTACACTTCATGGGTCTTTTTTAGAATTTGCTTTAAAAAACTTTTATCAAGCTGACCAACTGAGATTAAAACTTAAGTGCCAAGCAATACACAAGCTAAATGAAATTCAAGATGCATAAGTCCGCTTTTGTTAGACAAGAATAATTAGGTGTTTATATCCAGAAAACTTTTTGCAACAAAGGCTTTTAGAGACTAAGAAGTTGATTTTAAAAGGACTTACGACTCCATAGGGTTTTGACAGAATTTGCTCTTTTTCCACAAATTGTCCTTTTGGAACTGTTGTGGTTATGAGCCACTTTGAAACAAAGAAGTTCTGTTTTTTGTTGTTCTGTTATGTTTGGCTGAACAGAGAGGTTTGGATATGATTCAAGCAACCGGCAGTCCTGGAACCTGCAGCCATTTGCATTAATAACAATAAATATTTTTTTAGAATCATAGGTGAAGTATTAGGTCCAGGCAGCACAGATGTCACCTAGATTGAAACTGTCAAAGAGACAAGGCAAGGTAAAGGATGAAATACTGACATCAAGGTAGATTGCAAGAAGCAAAGTATTGATGAGTTAACATTGGAAAGAATGAGAGTAGGGGATAGTGTGATGATTGTTGGAAAGAAGTTAGGTTTATATAAACATCTTTAATAAACTCAGGACAACATGAAGCAATGAAGATCAATGAAGTACTTTGAATGTGTATTCACTCTTGTATTGTAGGACAATGTTGTGGCCAATTTATGCAGAGCAAAATCCCACAAAAAAAACAATGAGAAAAATAACTAGATAATCAGTTTTATGTGATGTTGGTTGAGGGATAAACATTGGCCAGGCAGCCAGGGAGCACCCCTTTATTTTTCCGTAAATAATGATATGGACTCCTTTACATCTGCAGTGCCATCCAGTAGTCCAGTTGCACTGTTTATATGTTTCTAAAATAATGTTCAGTGCTTCTACCCTTATCAAAAGGCTTAATTTGTGCTGCGTTAATAGACACATTGTGGCCACCTATCATTTTGACGATCAGATAGCGACTGGACATAAACAGTCGGACTGATTATCTGAGTGTGTTAGGGTGGCGAGGAGCCTCACCTGGCAGTTGTGTAATTTGGCACTTGCTGCACTGTCCTGATACGTATGGACAGTGGGCCAGGTTCCCTATCAGCTGCACTGAAAATCAGTCCCAGTACAAAGCTTGTGTACTTTTTTATGAATGGAAATCAAACTGTTAACATATGAAAAGCACCATGAGTTAAAACAATGCCTCAAGTATTAAATTCATGACTGAAATATAAGAGAGATGTAAATGGAGTTATGGTGTTGGAACAGGAGCAGCTCTGAGGAAATTCCAATTCTTTTTGTCTCTGTGCAACTCACCCCATCTGCTTCTTGCAAACATACGTTTGTGATTTTATGGATAGCGTACCACCTGATGTAAACTGGGTACTGAAAAGGAAACCTGTTTAGTGGAGATTCATTTTTATTTTCAGAAGCAAACTTTATGTTATGGCATTCCAGAGAGAGAGAGACAGATAGAGACAGCGTCTGTGCAATGATTTCTCATTGCTGGTGAATATTTTTAAACAGAAGACCACTCAGTAGCTGCTGAACATTTGAAAACTTACCAGAGAATTCCCAGTTGGAAGAAAGCTTCTTCACTTGCTGCAATGAGCAGGAATCTCGCAAGGGCAGAGGGTGGGGGTCATGGGGATGGGGTGGGGGGGTTTGGCAGCAAGGTCAGGGATTGGTTCTTAGCAGGGCCCCTTCCCAGTGTTGAGCCCCTCTTTCAGGCACTGAGTGCCTTTGATTGAGGGACTCCCCCTGGAAGATAACAAGCTGGCCGCACAGTTTTAGCTGCCGTTCATGTCGCATAATGACAGGACCACCTGCAGTGGGTTAATGCCACTGGCAGTGGGATGAGACCCTTAAGTGGTCATTAATTGGCCACTTAAGGGCCTCGATAGGTGGTGGGGTGGGAAACTCTTTCGAGTTATCAACAGTCACAGATTGCAACTCTTTCGAGTACAATCACAGTTCTTGGTTTCCGGGAGTGGGACATGAACCCACAACCCTCTGATTCAAAGGCGAGGGTGCTATGAACTGAGCCACAGCTGACACCTCTGGTGGGGTGGGAAGGTGGACCGTGGGCCTTCCTGCCCAGAACTTAATTCTGGCGGAGGTGGGAAATCAGAGGGGTTCAGGTATGCTACCTTCTCGCCCAATTAAATGCCCTCCCTGCTTTCAAGCTCACCACCAGCGAGAACATAAGATTCCGCTTTGGATCTGACATTCCTGCTAAAATCAGATTATTTCCCATTGTGTTCCAGATCTGTGAAATTGCAGACATACAAAAGCATTTCTTGATGTCACAGTTCCAACTGCCAGCATCCACTATATACATAGACTCTGTAGTAATTATGGTTTTATTTAGTGTGCAATGTATCTTTAAGAATCATACTTGTTAGGGAAGATCACATGATCTGTAGTAACCAATAGGAGAGTAGTGCAGGCTACCTAAGCAGTCAGTGTAGAGATAGAGTTGGAATTGAAAGCATGCGTGTAGTTCCTGCTGAGTATATTATAAATAAACTTAATGTTTCCACCCAAAAAGTGTCTGCAGATCAACTCTATCACCTAATGGTACAACTCGGCGACCCTACAACAGACTCATGTGCACACGACCATTTTTCATTTTGTTGTGTTAATTTTCTCTCCTTTCCTCTTGTTGACGTGTACTGGAAGATGATTTCGCTTCCACTGGCTACACTCTAGTGCTTGATTCCCACGGATCCGTTCTTTATTTGTCACATTATAAGATGTTTAAGCATATTGGCATCAGTAACCAGACCAATCCCCACCCAAATGCCCATCTATACATTTTCCAGTTGGAGTCAATGGATCAGAAGTTCAGACTCGGGCTGATTTTTCCCTCCTTGTCTCAAGGGGTTAGTGTCCAATGGTAGGCCAACTTTTATCAATATTACCATGGTCTGATTTTTCCCCTCTTGTTCCTCTTAAGCGCCATGTATTCTATCCGAATATGTACCTCTCTCGCTTCCTGCATACTTGCTGTGTTGAAAAGAAAGATTAATTGCACAATTGCATCCTCTATTCCAGCACATTTATTTCCAAGACCTTGAAATATCTACCTTCCTCAAAATGTGGCACCACCTGCCCACTACTACTTGAGTCACCTTGTCTTCTCGCCTACTTTTTAGATCATGGTGGTGTCCTGCGCTATAGAGATGGCCTTACTTAGGAACTTTGTGTTCTGTGCATGGATGAACACCAGGCTGGGCAGTATATATATTGACTGAGTCACCAAGACTCCAAGATTTGTGGTCTGAAAATAACAACTTTGGGCACTTTCAGTTCAAATGATTTATATTTACACAAAACGTAATTAACCCTTCTTCAGCCTTGGAGGATGTGCTTCCAGCATCACAAGGCACAAAACCTTAATATGTGTCTAATCACAAAAAGCACTCAGGCAAATGCAATGACCTCCCTGGAGGAGACTAATTAATATGGAAATTTTCACCAAATGTATAAAACACTGCTTTATGATAACTATGTTGGTATATTTTTAACTGACTTGAATTTTCCTAAATGTAGTGTTTATTTTGGTTGCTTTTCTTCATAAAATTTTCTTATACCATGGAATGTTGTGCAATGTATAATTACAGAAATCTATGTGGTTTTGTTTGTTCAATGCTGCTGGTGATCAAGTTTGTGAATAACGTTACTGTTTCCTGGCTCTCCAGTAGCAATAACATTGGAAATGGTTTCTCTAATACCTGCTCCAGAGTCATTGCCACATTCACAGAAGCAGCAACCGAAGATCTATTGTTCAAAGGTGCAGGTGTGCGTACAGGTCAGATGTGCAAAGTGATAAAGGAGTTTCCATTTCACTACCCAAGTTACTGGCCATCTTGGCATGAATGGAAATTATAGATGTAAAGTGCAAGTACTGTTTTGCTGTTAATAACTTCGATAGATCTACTGTAATTTTTGAAGCTGTTGCCATGTCACCAGCTTTAACTCAGTTAAATTATAAAGAAATGGGATTACTGATTTATTTCAGCAAAACAGCGCATTTCAGACAAGAAATGAAAAGTCACATAATAGAATAACTTCACAATGAGGAGTGTCTGATGCAATTCTGCTGCGTGGTCTGGTTTCATTACTTACAGTTTGCAGCAAATTCAGGGGCACCTGGTTGTCTAGAGGGAATTCCAGGAAATTCAGCTGATGCTGCAATGATTTAGAAACTTTAAAAAGTTGCTGGAGGATGTTTGAGTGGTTATAGGAGTAGATCAAAGACTCTAGGAGATGGGGCTAGGATTGAGGGGAGATCTGGGGGTGGAGAACTAACAGGGAGCTAATCAACCAATTGTGCTGCCCGAACACGCAATCGTCCTGGCAGGAGACCCCATCTACCTTGAGAGCCAGGCCTCATGAGTATTAGGGCTGTGGGTGCAAATTGGGCTGAATTTGCCTGGTCCCACAGAGACGGGTTTGGGAGGATGACTGGGAACAAAATTAAAGATTCTTGTGTCGGGGCAGCTCCTCAATGTGATCCTGCCTCCAGATGAACTTGTACGAGGTGGGGTCCGATTGACACCAGCTTGGCAGCAGAGGGTAGCGAATGAGACTCAATTGAGTCCCTGATTGGGGTCAAATTGGTGATACCTGCGGTGTTCCCAATGGCAAATGGGTCCCAGTGAGGTCGAAGCCCAGCTGTTGCCAGAGCCGGGGACTGGGATGGGGGAAGCTGGGGATCTCCTTTAAATCCCTTCCCAGAACCAGGGGGCTACATCTGTGGCTGAAGGCCACCCTGTGGAGGAGTTTGCCCTTGCACACTGATGCTGGCAGCTGTGGCCGCACATTATTTACATTTTTATAATTCTTCAGAGGGCACCTCCATCTTGAGGTGGCCTCTCATTCTCCGACCTAAGTCTGCAGCGGCCACCACTCCTGGAGTGGTTGGCAGCTGGACATTGCTGCAGGACCCTCCTATTGCGCCTACCAGTTCACTGGTCCATCTGCCATTGGAGCCAATGAGCAGCGAGGGCAGGGATTATAACATGATCCTTTTTCTCTCTCCCACTGGGAGATGGAATATATAATAATTTTTGGGAGGAGATGTCTAGATAAAAGACCATGGCTCACAATGCAGGGAGCATCCAGGTTTGAGAATAGTAGAAAGAAAAAAGGTATGTCGGGAAGTAGTGGCTTTGTGATAGAAAGCTTGGTCTTTAAAACATGGAAAATGGTTAAAGAACAGATAGACTCAGTGGAGTAAAAGTTGCAGAGTTTCAGAATCCTGAGTTGAAATTATTTAGAGCAAGCGAGATGTGTGATCATCTCTGACCATGGAGTCTTAGATAAATAGCTTTGGTTAGATGTTGAGTATCTCTTTCCTAAGCCCTCGCTCACAGATAGGACATTGCTGTGTTAACCAGAGTGATGAATAGTTGCTATTGCTTTAATTAGTTTACTTAAAGACTCTCATTCAAATTTACTTGAATTAAAGGGCACCTGACTACTTTCAACTCTGTTCAGTCAATTAAAGTTGTGGCCTTGCAAACATCCCTTTGGTAGGCAGGAGACAGAAATTTCCTCCAAATATAGATGGTTACCTTGCTTGGTTGTGTTTGTCGAACATAGTTTGGGAACAGCAGATTAATCAACGAGAGAAAGATAAGGTAATGTTTTGGGTGCGATCTGAATGATAAGGATATGTCCGAGGAAACAATAAGGGGAGCAAACAACAGCTGGAGTTCAAATTCTAATGCTTTTAATAGCCTGTTAACAGATTTTAAAAATTGGAAGGTGAACTCCCCAGATTCTTGACTCAAAGAGGAATGACAGTTTCCTTACCAGGTAAACTGTCGGCTAAATTTAGTTTTCAGTCAGATTGAAGATGAGGTAACATTAAAATAAAATGGGTTATTGTTCTGATCATTAGCAGGAAACATCTGTAACATTGCATGGGGCTGAGGCCATTTGAAGTCATCCCAATAGCAGTTGCTCTTGGTAGATTAGCAATCATGTCATTGTTTTCATTCTTAAGTAACAGTTTCTGCAAAGATTGTGAAATGTTTAAATACCTTTGGAAGTAACTGACATTTTCATCATATTGTAGCAAGAAAACAGATCTTTTTTGAAACACTGAGTCACAGCAGTGTCTGTACTACCTATGGAAGAGAAATTCTGGATTTGCACCAACATTTGTATTGGGTGCCAAGTTTAGAAGGCTAGAATGTATAATTCCAACAGAAACACTTTGGGAATATATAAACCCATGCATTCATTAGTTTGAATTGTGTAATTCTTATTTATATGTGCATTTTACAGTGACTTATGCTCTATTTTAGACTTTCTCAAAGAATGACTAATTGTGTAATGTGCACTCATTTAGTATAGTTGTAACTTTGCCCAGAGTTACCAATGGTATGTGTTTATCAAGATTCTTTGCATGTCATGTGATTGATTCCTAGCCCTAAAATAATACGATTACAGAACAGCAAGAGCTTCTGACAGCATCACCAGGATATAAATTGAATCTCTTTGCACCCGTTTTTCAGGTGTGAACAGATGCAAGAAGGACTCATTTTGGGGACCGATGTCCTGTGCCCAAAAGACACCTGAAAGATGTCTGATTCAATATTGGGTCACACCATTTTTCAGGCATTAGGCCCCTAACGTATGTAAATGAGGAGATAACACCAGTTTCAGGACACATACCAAATTAAATATCCATGATCCCGGGCAGCCTTGTTCAGGATTCTTTAACAGCTTCTGTTGCAAAGGCAGTGACTACCACTGAAAGGTTAGATTGTTTAAAAAAAATGTCAGGAGAAGCAGGAGTGTGCCCCTGACTCCACAGTATTCTGATTCCCCAACTCCCCATCGCCACTTCACCCCTTCTAGGGTTTATCTTCAGCTGTTGCCAGCGAAATGGCAATGTAGGATATTAATTAGACCAACATACCAATAGTTCATGTGTGAAGTGCACATATACCACGATCTCAAAATATCATTTCAGAGCCTTTATTAGTAAAATTGAAGGGAGAGGTGGATCAATTCTTTGTGGATATTAGCAATGATGTTTGACAAAGTTGCAAAGAATCTTTTGAGCCCCCTCCGGCTCAGTGACTAAATAGGCGCTGCCTGGTGAGACACTGAGCCATACAGCTGAATTTTATGGGCCACCCACAGATGGGAAGGCAGGCAGATGGACCTGTAAATTAGGGTGCCGTGCCACCGGTAGTGTGCCCACCACCTGCCTGCCCACTGCCATTCCCAGCATGATCTTACAAGCGATAGGGGAGATGTTGGGTCACCTGCCCATTTCCCAACTGAGGCCCTTAAGTGGGCAACTAATGCCCAATTAAGGGACTCATCCCACTGCTGCTCTGATTTTAAAGGGCGGCAGGAGAGGCCAGCGCCTAATGTGCAGCCCAGCAGGTTTAACCCTGCAGGCTGCTAGTCAGTTAAAGTGGGGGGTGGTGCCCTTTGCAGAGCCCCCGGTACCAATCGAGGGCCTCTCCCCACAGTTTTGCTTCCACACATCCACCCACACCTGGAACTCGACCCCCCCCCCCCCCCCCCCCCCCCCACCCAGCCAGCAACCCCCACCCCCAATACTACATTCCCCCTCACTGGGGCCTGTCACTCTGGCTCCATGAGTCCTGGACGTACCTGCATGTTCAGGTCCATTGCTGAACACCATCTCCTTGGCCTACCTGCAGAACCAGCAGGCCAACGCTCCTGCCGGCACAGCCAGTTTGCAGAGCTTCTGGCCTCCGATGATCTGTGTGGCAGGACTTCCTCTTGGAGATGGATGAAAGTACTGCTTCATACTAATCAAATGGCAGTAACCTGAAAAATTAAAGCAGGGTGAGCTGGATAAGCCCCTGTCATTTATGCTGGGATGTCGGCAGTCTGCCCTCAGCGTATCATCCAACCCATACAGTTCAGAAGATACCAGGTTTTAACCCTGCTCTGTGCAGTTAGTCAATCTGGAACTGTTCTGTAGGCTTTGCTTGGGAGGGGAAGATCAGCCAGGTTGCCTGCTTCTGATTGCTATCCATTACCTTCCTCTGGACAGGACTCAACTACGATGGTTTCCATCTTATTAATGTGCCCTCGCAGCTTCCTTTGGTCACCTAAGGAATTAACTACCTCTCCACCTTAGTATAATCTATAAATTTTCTCACCACTTCCTCTTGGCCCTATGTCCAAATAATTAGACACAATCGGCCCCAGAACCGAACGCTTTGGGACACTACAAACCACTTTCAATCACTCTGAAAAATTGTCCTTAATTCATACTCCCTGTTTTCTTCTTACAAATTAATTTTAATCCAGTTTCTTACTGTATGTTCCATTTTCTAATTCCATACCCCTTAACCTTTTCTAGTAATCACCTGTATACTACTTTGTCAAAGGCTTTCCTAAAGTCCATGTGTACTATTTCCTTTGCATTTTCCTCCATTTTTTTCTTTCTGTTACCTCAAAGAATTCTAAAATTCATGTTGGCTGCTAACTATTTTTAGGTCCATCGTTGCTGCATTGTTGCCGCAGAGGCAGCAATAGGAACCAGGTCTGTTTCTGTATCAGAAATCAGCCTCCAGTGGGAAATTTGTGTTTTGGGTTTTCATGGGGTGAGCCTTTAATTGATATGGAGATGGGTTTCCATCCAATTAAAGCTGGTGAGGCCAGAAATGGAGATGGGTTTCGGACACTCAAGGCAGCCATCACGAGGCCACTAGTTGTCCTGAGGGAGGATGTTTGTGCCAAAGCTTACAGCTGCACCACAGGAAAGCAAAATGGATTAGGGGATCCAGAGGCCTGACACCCATGAGGGAGAAGTGGGAGGCCCTTTAATCTGAGGGTGACAGGAGGAGACCACCTCATCATGCAGCAGGAGCAGCTCTGTGTTCAGCATCATTTCCCTCTGCCTCCAATTCCTCCTTTCTCACTGCCTGCTTCTGCTCCTCCCTCAACGAGCTGTCCCCTTTCAGGGCCTCACCGTCTTCAAGGTCCGTATCTTTCTGGAAGGCCACGAGGCCACGTAATGGAGAGAGCAGCAGTCCCTTACAGAAGGGTATTGCAGGGCCCTACCTGACTGGTCCAGGTTTCTGAACCCAGTGCCCTCTGGGCCTGCAAAGCTCCATCAGTTGTGACTCTGATGCGTTGTCCAATATCAGTAAAGAAGGCACCTGTCACCTGGGTGATGCAATGGGTGTGCGGCTGCTTGTGAGAAGCCGCAGAGGTCCACACTGACCAGGGTACAGATGTTTGTGACTATCTGCTTAGAGAGTCATAGGGCGGAATTTTTCCAGAATTGCACTAAGTGCGCTGGTAGGCGGGTAAAACAGAATCGTACCAGTAGATGAATTTGGTGGGTTTTCACGCTGTATCGTCCTGAGCCCACCTCATTATTTATTCACTCCTGCGAAACACGCCATTTCCATGGCCAGCGGGCTCTCCTTCGCCCGCTCGCCATCACCCCGCTGTTGCATCACGCCAGCTGCCATCTTTAAAAGGCAACCGCCAGCAAAGCGATCATCACCACCAGCTCACCACCGCTGCCCAGGAGACATGGCCAGCAAAGGAAAAAAGACTGCAGCCCCCGTTTCAACGACGGGTCCCTTGAGTGACTGCTGGGTGCCGTGGAGGCCCGCTGGGATGTGCTCTACCCCCGCTCTGGCCGCAGGATGGGCAGCAAAGTCACCAACCCGGCTTGGGAGGTGGTCAGCGCAAATGCCCTGCAGAGCAGGACAGCCACCGAGTGCCGCAAAACGATGAATGATCTTCTCCTCCACCAGGGCAAGTCACTCTTTTCATCACTCCCAGCTCACACACTCGCAAACCCATCACACATGCACTGGGCCCTCACTCACTGGCAGTGCAAGGGACATCACCGTTCACTCTTTCACATACACCATCATTGTGCTCATCCTACCCATGGGACCACTCATCACCCACACAGACCAGGCATACTTATCATCTGGCCCGGCAGGAATCCTGATACACTCTCCCCATCTCTATCCATGCAGTACAAACTGGCACACAGCAAGTGGGAAAGGTCGCAGACAGGTGAAGGAATGCCGGAGATCAAAATTCTGACAGAGTTTGAAAACAGCCATCCAGCTGGCCGGCGAGGATCTGGACTGTTCCTGTGCTGATGCTGAGGTCGGCGCTGCTCTACAAATGAGGATCCAGCAGTGCAACATCCATCAGACAACAATGCCATGAGTGATGTGTCCTCTTTCACAGGTCACTGCCATGCACTAATTATCTCTCCTTGCTCTCAGAGGCACATCTGCCAAACAGCCGACAGAGTCCATGACCCAGGGCCTCCAGTCAAGCTCTGAAGAAACCTCTGAGATGAATTTGAAGGCACCCTCCCTGAAGTCCCATCACAGCACAGAGACATACACCTCAATGGGACCTAGCTTTAGAATAGCCTCAGGATCACAATCTGGTGAGCACATCGCACTTTCTGATCCACAGCAGGCGGAGGCAGGGACTTCCCAGGGCCGGGGCACTCAGAGGATTGCTGGAGGCCAGAACGTTGCTGAGTCCGAGTCAGATGACGAGCCTCTGGACTTGGTCATGTCAAAGTTGCTGGAGCTCCAAAGACAAGCTCGGGAACATCAGGAAGGGATGTCCGCTGCACTCCTCAGATTGCAAGGCAAGATGGAGGAGTCTGTCTGTCTTCAGGCTGAGGTGATAGTGCTGGCATTGTGACGCACCGAGGTCAACATTGGCAGGATGGAGGTTGCCATGGAGATCTTTGGTCCAGGATGTCGCTCCTGCACTGCCGCATGGGCTTAACTCCATTGCTGATGCCATAGTTGGCCTCCAACAGTGTGTATGCGAGAGGGATGCTGGGCAGCTCAATCTCACTCCAGCTACCCCTTCCACTCATAGAGTCAGCCAGGGGCCCTCAGGCACCCATAGGGAGGAGGATCAGCAGGTGCACACTCCGGGGCCATCCACCCAGGTGACTCTGGGAAAGACCAGCCCATCCGAATCCCATCTTCCTGTGACCTCCGCAGCTCCAGCTCCACAGGCTGAGGAGGGTGCCACTGCCACACAGCAGGACCCCGAAAGCAGGCCGGGGCCCTCCAATGCTCAGCCCTCCAGAGGACACCCGCCAAAGTCATCCCAGACAGAGTGTCACAGTCAGCAGGCTGCCTCCACCTCTGCTGTGGATGTCCAGGGACCACCAAGACGTAGTGGCAGGGTTAGCAAAGTTAGGTAAAAGCAGTTGCACAGCCTGGGCACGGGCGTTAATCATCTGTACATACTGTTCACTATTGTCAATAAACTTCTAAGAATGTCTCCCTGCCTATGGCTCCTTGTTCTGATGAGCAGTGTTCTTGTCACTCAGATGTGAAGCCTTTCTGCACAAAATAAAAGGCAGGTGTCTCAGTCCAGGGCCTCTTCCCTGTGCTCTGTGTGGCCTTCAGACCACAGTGATGGTCCAGCCTCACACTCCCTGGAAACATTACTGATGCCTGCACCTCAGCGGTGCTGGTCATTGCTGCCAGAATGTAGTGGGCAGGCACCACAGAGTTCTCTCATTCTCTCTGTGTGTTCTCAGCACCTTTGAGGTGGGGCTGGTCCCCATCACACCAGCATCTGCGACCAGTGATGATGTGCACCAGCTGCTGAAGGGCTGAGGTGCTGAAGGCGGACACAGGATCAGATGCGTCTAAAGTTTCATGGCTGTGTCTCTGAGATGGCCCTGATTATGGAGCGCATGCGAGCTGCCCTCGGCCAGACAGGAGTCAGACATTCTCAGACGCTATGTGAAGATCTATGGAATATCCTCACTGCATGTTGTCATCATCCTCCTGTGATCGAGTGACTATTAGAGCCTCCACTGCATCTCCATGACAGGAGCATTCTCACAGAGGGTATTGGCACTGCCATAAGCCAGACTGGAGTCAAACGTTCACAACTGCAATTTGAGGATCTATGGGGACATCTCACTGCATGGCGTCATTATCCTCCACACCCTGGCAGCTATGAGGGCCTCCCGAGCGTGCCTTCCTCATCCAGCCAGTGTGAGAGCCCCATCCCTGTCATCGTCAGCACTGAGGACCCCTTCACCCTTATCCCCATCGGCGTCCTCCTCATCGGAGGAGACGTGCATCTCCTCCATCTCCTCCTCAGTCAGCTTGTCTCCCTGTTGCAGTACCAGGTTGTAAAGGGCGCAGCAGACGATGATGTTGTGTGACACCCCCTGCGAACTGTGTTGCAGGGCTCCACTAGACCAGTCAGGGCAATGGCACCGCATCTTCAGCATCCCGATGGTCTGCTCCACCAAGTTGTGAGCTGCTGCATGAGCCTCATTATAGTGTCGCTCTGCTGCAGCCTGAGGCCACTGCATGGGTGTCATCAGCCACGGCCTCTGCGGGTAGCCCATGTCCCTAAGGAGTCAACCCAGGAGCCTCTGTGGACCCTGGAAGACTGCAGGGATGTGCGAGTGACTCAGGAGGTAGGCGTCGTGCACACTCCCTGGAAACCATGTGCACACCTGCAGGATATGTTTCTGGTGGTCGCACACCAACTGCACGTTCAGTGAGTGGAAGTCCTTTTGGTTGATGAAGTCCACTGAGTGTAGCGATGGAGACCTGAGCACCACATGAGCGCAGTCAATCACACCCTGTACCTGTGGGAATCCTGAGATCAGAGTGAATCCAATGGCTTTTGCATCCTGGCTGTCCCAGTCCCGGGCGAAATGCACAAAGTTGTTGCCATGGGGAAGATGGCATCCGCGACCTCATGGATGCATTTGTGGGTGGCGGATTGTGAAATCCCACAGAAGTCACCTGTGGAGCCCTGAAAGGAGCCACTGGCATAGAAACTGAGCATCACAGTCACTTTCACAGCCACTGGCAGTGGGTGCCCTCCACGTCTCCTTGGTGCCAAGTCCTGCAGTAAGTGGCAGATGTGAGCGACCAGTTCCCTAGACATGTGCAGTCGTCGGCGACACTGGTTCTCGGTCATCTGCAGGAACGACAGGCGGCGTTTATAGACCCTGGGCATTGCTAGGCGCCAACCAGCCATGGTTCACTGTCACTCCTGGGCAGCATGTGTGGGAGTCCCTACTGCCCCTTCTTCATGAGGTTGCTGCTCCTGCCTTTGCACAGCCAGGAGCCTCAGTCGCTCTCTCCTCAGCCTTCTACAGTCTCTGTAGACCATCAGGCATACAGCTAGGTCACCAGGATCCATGATCCTGATGCGGTCCTCCTGCAGCATGAAAGAGAGAGAGACGTGGTTATCATTGCTGTTCTTAGCACCTTTCCTGGCCCTGTGTGACTGCCCCTTAATGCTTCCCAGAGAGTGCTGGTCACCCCTCAGACGGCCAGAGTGCGCTGCATGGCTGCCCTGTCAGCCTGCGACATGGGGGACACTGGTCCAAATCAGGATGCTGAGATTGCAAGGGGCTATAAGCACCTCCAGCAGTGACTGCTACATGGCCAGTGTTGGTGAGGAGATTGTACAACGTGTGCAGTCCAACTGCTCCATGGTCCAATAAAGTGTTGCCGGACACAAAGTCTGTGCCAAGTGGGTGGTGGGGAGGGGGGTGGGTGGTAAGGTATGGAGCGCTTGGTGGCCCTTTGGTGCCTCTGTGTTGCTTGCCTGGGTGGGCAGGCTAGGAGTCTGACCCCAGTCATATCACTGTGGCTGTGTCTGATCTGTCTCAGTTGCAGAGGCCTGGTCAGTTTATACAGGTATCCCTAATGTGTGGCCACTCCCCTTGCCTACCCTGACCCCCACCTCGATTGCCTGTGCGTGGGATGAAGCACCAGGACAGCACTTGACGTCCCCCCGCCATCGACAGCGGTCGGCTCTGAGGCTGGTCAGCACTTGCCCCCCGGACACTCCCCCCTCCCCTTCAGCAGTCACCTCTTGGGCCAGACATCAGTTGCCCCCACCCCCCAGTGCCCCTCAGGCCTGTAAAGAATAGGTGAGCTGTGGAGAACGCTGCTGATCACTCACCTCAGTTCCCCCAAAGTGAAGGCTGCCAAGTGCACGTTGCCTGCGTGCTGTTGTGAAACACGTCGGCGTGCTTTCCTGCTGACATGGATGGACGATATAGCGGGGGTTCCAAGAGCCTAGCGGGATGGCCTTTTAATCATATGCTGATGTATTACAATTAGCTCCCCGGTGACCGATGGCGGGAAACGCAGCCTGGCCGTTGGCGGGCTGAGCGGATGATTGCGACCTGCCCTCACACCGTCATGAAGCAGGTCGCGCCATATTTTCCACCCACACCACCTATCACACCCCCACCAGCGGCCTCGGAACATTTCGTCCATAGTTTCTTTTAGCACTGGTCCTCAATCAGGTC
This sequence comes from Cetorhinus maximus, assembly GCF_964194155.1. NCBI lineage: Eukaryota > Metazoa > Chordata > Chondrichthyes > Lamniformes > Cetorhinidae > Cetorhinus > Cetorhinus maximus. The sequence goes on along the minus strand of NC_135895.1, from coordinate 95,406,250 downwards.
CAGGTGGCTTCACCTCTGCCTGTAGATCCTGTGCTCAGGGTAGTGTCTCCTCCACATTTGTGTGCCTTGTCCTCCTCCCCTGGCCTCCTGATGCCTGGCGCTCTGCCCTCCCTGTGCAGGCTGCTGTTCTTCATCTCCAATGGCCTCAATTTCTGAGGGTGCAACACCCATTTCCAACAGTACCCTTCCCGGTACTCAGGTGGAGTCCAAGCAGCCTTACCCCCTCAGTCAAGCTCTGAAATTTAGGATGAACCAATTTACCGGCCTGAAGTTGCTTCGTTCCCGCCCGGCACCATTTCATCTTTGCCAATCTTCAAGTCGGCTGAGGTTTTCAATTAGAGTTATAACCACTGAACTGCCATACCCAACAGGCTCAATGCATTGACTGGGATGTTGTGACTGACTATATGAATACCCAGACTCCATAGTTTCCCTGCACTACTAATTTTCTAGAGTTTTTTTTCTGGGCCGCCTTGTTGATTGATATTCATCTTGTTATCCTGGTGCTGCTTTCCATCAATTTCATTAGCCAATAGTCTTTAATTCATCATTCTGCAACTGCTTTTAGGCAAATTTCGTTGGCCAATAGTAACCACGTGATATTTTGCTTCCTCTCCTGTTTGATAGGCATGCTCTTGGACTGACTATGTTAGAAGCAACGTGGGCAGGTTTGGTTTACACAGCAAAGGCAGCTGGCTTCTTGCAAAGGTGCAGTTGCCAGGATGTGTACATTTCTGTCCCATCTTGGTACCTCATTGCAGCTCTTTCCTGATGAGGCCTTTGTGAGTTGTCTTCAGCCTGTTAGAGCATGACACAGGTGGAGTACAATGTGGGCAATGGAGACAACAAAACTGAAACAGTATCAGTGAGATGTGCAGGGAGTGTGAGAAACATAAGTGGTGGCAGTCGGAATAATAGCAGACAGGGGACGGTGCAGCAGGGGCACACAAAATGGGTATGTGAGTTAATGCAAGGGGGGAGGATCATAGAATAGTTACAGCATAGAAGGAGGCCATTTGGCCCATCATATCTGTGTTGGCCCTCTGAAGGAGCAATTCACCTGGTGCCACTTCCTGCCTTTACCCTGTAGCCTTGCAAATTAAACAGTTTCTCCCTATCAATTCTGTCCAGACCCGACGTGATTTTGAATACTCCTATCAAATCCCCTCTCAACCTTTTCTTCTCCAAGGAAACAGCCCCAACTTCTCCAAATCTTTTACATAACTGAAGGTACAACTGGATTTGCAAACAATGCCCTGAGAATTGCATAATTTCTTTTTAAATTCTAAATCTTGACACTTAACAGAAATGCCAAAAGAAATTTGTAACAGGAAATAAAAATGTACATTTCACTTTGGAACATCTGGGACAAGTTTCATTGTTTGCTATTCATCGTGAAGTTAGAAGTGCATTCTCTACACGTGTTCCTACGTTACTTATTCCTCTGCAAGTTCCCGTTGCTGTAAACATTTGTACTGGTTTGTTACTTGGGTGGCTTGGAGACACAGGGCGATAGGTGCCATGCCAACCTATGCATGGTCACCCTTTTTAAAAATTGATTTATGGGATGTGGGCATCGCTGGCTGGGCCAGCATTTTTTGCCTATCCCTAGTTGCCCTTGAGAAGGTGGTGGTGAGCTGCTTACTTGAACCGCTGCAGTCCATGTGGTGTAGGTACACCCACAGTGCTGTTAGGGAGGGAGTTCCAGGGTTTTGACCCAGCGACAGTGAAGGAACGGATTTCCAAGTCAGGATGGTGAGTGGCTTGGAGGGAAACTTCCAGATGGAGGTTTTCCCATCTATCTGCTGCCTTTGTTCTTCTAGATGGTAGTGGTCTTGGGTTTGAATGTGCTGTTTAAGGAGGCTTGGTGAGTTCCTGTATCCTATAGATGGTACACACCGCTGTCACTGTGCTTCGGTGGTGGAGGGAGTGAATGTTTGTGGATGTGGTGCCAATCAAGCGGGCTGCTTTGTCCTGGACAGTGTCAAGCTTCTTGAGGCCTTTGTGAGTTATCTTCAGCCTGTTAGAGCATGACACAGGTGGAGTGTTGTGGGAGCTGCACTCATCCATTTAAACGGAGAGTATTCTTTCACACTCCTGACTTGTGCCTTGTAGGTGGTGGACAGTCTTTGGGGAGTCAGGAAGTGAGTTACTCGCCATAGAATTCCTAGCCTCTGATCTGCTCTTGTAGCCACAGTATTTTTATGGCTAGTCCAGTTCAGGTTCTGGTCAATGGAAACCTCCAGGATGTTGATAGTGGTGGTAATACCATTGAATGTCAAGGGCCGATGGTTAGATTCTCTTTTGTTGGAGATGATCATTGCCTGGCACTTGTGTGGTGTGAATATAACTTGTCACTTGTCAGCCTATGCCTGGATATTGTCCAGGTTTTGCTGCATTTGTACTTGGACTGCTTCAGTATCTGAGGAATCACGAATGACTCTTCACTGATTTCAGCTGTGTCTTCCCACCTTCATGGGGAAGCTCTGGGTGGAGGCCAGGACCTTCACACAGATAGGGCAGAATTTTAAATGCTGGGGGGAGGGGTGGGGTTTTGGTTTGGGTGTGGGCAGGTGTTAAAGCCCCGAAAAGCGGCAACAGCTCAGAAAACCAAGGAGCAGTCTGAAAAGTAATTTATATAGTTAAATACCCATTTAACTCAAGGTTTAACCCAGAATTCTGGCTTTAACTGATCCATGGTCATTCCCATCTACAGTTTCCATTTCATGGCATCTTCCAGGATGAGGAGTGAATGAAGAAGATGCATAAGTTGGTGACTTACCATTATCCTCAAAAGCCCTGGCAGTGCCGGGTGCATTGGCTCTCTGGCATTGGACCCAACAATTCCCCTCCAGTGCACTGAGGGGATGCATGTGTGCTGCTCCTCTGCCAGTCCTCTGGTCCTCCCTCCTGTTGTATACCACCTTCTCCTGCAAGAGAGAGGACAGAATGTAAATGACTGTGTCAATGTGGTTGGGTGCCATAACTGAATAGCCTTAGGGTTGCAGAGGCTTGTCGAGATGCAGCTGGCATGATTGGAAGGTGTCTGGATGAAGTGTAGTATAACAATATTAGTGCAGAATCCTGAGTGCCAGAGACAGCTGCTAGGTGAGCGATGGGTGTGTGATGAATTGGGCAGGGTGAGAGATGGGTGGTGTGATGGGTCTGATTGCGATAATTTGTCGTTTTCCCGCCCACCGGTGGAAACATGGCCTCCTTCCCAGCCTCCACCTGTCTGACCAATGTCTCTTGGGTGGTGTCACTAAAGGGGGGAGCCCTTTCCCTGGTGTAGCATGCCACCCTCCTTGTCCCTCAGTGCTCCAATGTGATTGTCCTGTAGTCTGCAGTTCATTGCCGTAACTTCCCTTTTTATAAGAATTATGCGTTTTAAAAAGAGAAGGCTACTTGGAGAGTGTGGTTTCTTCAGAACATTACTTGGCCCGCAGCAGTGCACAGAGGCCTCCGACAGTGTAAAGGAGACCAACTCAACCTGGGAGCTGCTCATGGCCATGCAACAAACATGGAATGAGGTAGGTACATGAAGTTTACATGCTGCCAACCTCATTTACTACCGGCACAGGCAGGGCACAAATTGTAACCCTCTGTACCCAAAACTCAGGGCAAAGGAATTTCTAGCCCATGAGCCTGAAGTTCAAATGGTTGCAAGGAGAATTTTTTACAATCTTTTTCCATTTAATACAGCTCTATATTTCACACCTTTTTAAAAGGTTTTTCTATGGTTTCCAGTGGCACTTTTGGCAGTTTCTATTTACAATGGTGAACTTGTGTGGGTCTAACAAACCCCAAATCCATTGGCACCATTTCCCTGGCAGGTTTCTGAACTCTAACTCTGTGCTTTTGGTTAGGATATCTTAGCACTAAGCTCAAGGAGTTTTAGTATGCTCACAGTTGATTTATTAGTTGTGTCAGTGCAGAATAAATTTGCAAAAAAACCTGCACTGGTCTTTCCTATCCCCAAAATAGTGGGAATTGCATGAGAGATCTGTGTGTTATCCCATTGATTGTTTTCCTCCAGTTTTCTCTTATTTCCTTGTCCCTTGAGCTCCAGTAGCACTCATTACATAATAGACCTGGTGAGCCTAGACTGTGTCAACAGGATGTTCAACTTTAAGGGGCATCACCAGTTAACCCCTATCTTTCCCTCACTCAGTATCCACACAAATATATTGTCCAATAGCAGTAAGTGGGCAATGGAGCAGAGCTGGAAATCTGACTAAATTTTCCCTTCACTAGCCCAGAGTACTTTGGTAACACGCCATTCGTTTCTGATCTGTGCGGCTGACGGTTAGTGCATTCACCAGTGGAGCTGTCAGGGGAGCTCTTTGCTTTATGCGTACAAGTATTTTCTTTGCCGATGTGGTTACATCTGCTCGCACCTAGTTAACATGTCAAATAATCTTAATTTCACTGCTTCTTACATTTTGTGGTCACAGTTCACTTGTGAAAACTGTTGATCCAGCAGACACGGCGAGCTGCTGTTCCCACCACACTGTAAAAAGTTGAATAATTAAACTTTAAACACTTACAACTGCATTAGTAAATCACCATAATGGAAGGTGAAAAATCATGTTTGTCTTGCAGGGACAGCTTGCAGAGAAACCTTTGGAACCCGCAGTTCACTCAAATTTAAAATTCTTTCAGACAACAAAGTGTCTTTCATCAGGACAGTCTGCCGAAAAGGGGTGGAATTTCTGGAATGTGCTTTAGTTAGATTAAACCAATATTTCAATGTCTAACTAATATACATAAATAACGTAATGACGACAAGAAAAAATGATTTACTTTCTCCCTCAGTATTAAAAGGACGAATATACATACTTGTAAAACACCAAAGTCAGTTAGTGGTTTTCCCAGTTGGTTACTATGACGCTAAGTAACTTTAGAGAAGACACAGGTCATATAATTTAAAGAGAGATAGATTTTGGTGCGGGCCCAATTTTGTGACAAGGGCATGTCCTGAACTGAGAGGCCCAAAGATCAATGGAAATTTGATCCTCCATCCTCATCGGCATACATGACACGAGTGGTCACACCTCCAAAGACAGCTCTTCCAAATGACGATCAATGTCAGGTGGTGGCAGCCCTCAGGTGAGTTGCAGGAGAGGACTTTGGAGTGGACACAAAGGTAGGAGGTTGCTGACGATTATGTGGAGTTGGAGGATCTTTCTTGTTCCACCGGAATGATTTTTTAAGTATAAGTAAGTTTACTTTTCATTGGCAGCTGCTGAGTCAGATGTGATTGATGCTTGACCTACTCATCCAGTACCAATTTCAACAAGGAGCATTTTAACAGGTGCTAGGCCACTCATTTACTTATTTAAGGGGGCCTAACAGCTGAGAAATGACTACAAAATGGCCCCACGAATTTAGTAGTGGGACCAATGCAAGTACAGATTGTGCCTTATTTGAACCACTGCCAAATTAGTATTGCTTTGTGCCCATTTTACACTTGGACAACGGCACAACATTGACCAATTCCTACCCAGAGTCTCACGGGGCAGGATTTTGGCCGTGAGGCAGATGGGCAGGCAATTTCAGATCAGGGGTGGAATGGCTACCCATCCAGCAGGTAGCTCGTTAAGGTAATTAAGAGGCCAATTAAGGCCAATGATCAAAAGCCAACTGGAAGCTGGTGACAATCAGTAAGATTGGAGGGAGGTGGGCAGTACTCCGGGCTCACTTTGAGGTACCCCCGCCACTTGGTCACAGCCACATCCTCCAGAATCCTGGTTTGGCAGCTGTGGCCAGTTTTTAGATCAGATCTTTTAAAAGTGCTGGGAGGGTGTACTGCAAAATAGAAGCATCCTCTCTCCTTCCCTTGTTTTCAGTAGCGGGCTGCAGCTCCTTCCTGGCTGGAGAGCATCTCTCCAGAGCAACCCTCTCCCCACTAATTGGCCAATCAAGGCAAGTTGATGCCGGGTGGCTGTTCCCAACACAGTATGAGGTCAGGGCTCGCATTTGACCCTGATATCGGCGGCCCAACCCAAAACACAAAATTCTGCCCTGGTCTTCTTAAAAAATCTTTCAGATGTTTGGATTGACTTATGAAATTTTTTGTATCAATCATCAGAACTGTGAATCCTACGTGTGTATTGAGCAAAAATGTAAATGAAAATGCAATTTCCTTAAGAACTGAGTAATGAAGGACTATGTGGTGCATTGGGTTAATATAATTCAGCTGGGTTTTAATCCAGCCTAGACTGATGCGATGAAAGTTTCCTCTCTCTGCTGGCTATGTTTCATATGTGAAATGAGTATGAGTCAGCTTCTAGTAAGAATGAAGTTATAACATTAAAACACATTGGCAATCTTACTCATTGAGCACATAGCGATAGTAATGTGGAAAATGGAAATTTCCCAGTGATGCAGTGGTCAATGGTTTTCTAAGGTTGGGCTGAGGCATGTTGCTGGGGAAGTGCAGAGGGAAAGAACACAACTTATTTCTTAGGTCTTTATTGCACTCCCATAACCCTGGCAGCAAGAAGGCCTGAGAAATAGGCCAGGACCCAGGCACCCTTGGTTCTGCCTTTGCTGGTATTTTCCAGGCATGGGGAAGGGGGGGATCACCTAGTCTTGATTGACTCCAATCCTGATCAGATGCATCAGTTGGAGCAGAGCCAAAGGCAAGGACCCCTGCCCGCAGACTCCCTGTTATTTTGACCTCAGTAGGACCCAAGGTGAAAGCCAGGTTAATAAAATTAGGCATATTGACCACCTGAAGGACATCAGTTAGCCTCATCACCTGGAGGGGATAGTTTGAGGTTCCAGTCAAAGAAATGGCCTAGACTTTTAAAGAAAAGTATTTTTAAAAAAACATTTATCATCCAACCCTTTGTAACATTATTTCTGAAGGAGAAGGGATAGCAGTAAGTGTTGGAGTTTCTAGCCTGTGTTGGCTGACAGTTTGCCGAACTGCACCAAGTAGTGGTATGGATGTTTGCCAGCTAATTAGATGTCCTTTCCTGGAGCCAGGATGCCATGGCAGAGTCAGCACTGGAAGGCCTGCATATAACCCTGAGCAATTTATTTTTGTTAACCTATACAATACCTAGTGCTTGACACTAATCTTGTGGCTAAAACTGGAAAAGTGCCCGTTCCTTGGTGCGAATATTCTTTACTATCAGTGCTTCCCAAAATTTTCTCCACTGTGACCTCACTTTAATGCTTGATTGAGAGTGGATGGGATATGTGGTTGTTGAGCAGAGGGATACGCTTTTGTCCACAATCGTTTTGAAGACGCTGATTAGGCTTCGGAACTAAGAATCATGCACTTGTGTGTAATGGAGCCTTGCCGGCAATCCCAGAACTGTCTGACCACAGTCTCTGCTCAACAGTCGCAGCTGCTGCCTTTGATTTCGCAACCATGACTACTCCCACCTCTTGAGTGCACATCATTTGATAAGTGGGAACTCCAGAAAAGCTTCCTGTGTCTTGGACAACCATTTGTGCAGGAAATGACACCAGTTGCAGTAGCTCAAGCTTGAGCAGCACATTGCGTCACTGCAGTGCATCCCTGAGGTTGAGAGCTTTGTGGATAACACTTTATAGATGTGGTCACCCTGCAGCTTACGTATACAGGGAGAGAAGGAATGGGTGATCACCAGACAGCCAAGAAGAAACAGGCAGGCAGTGCAGGAGTCCCCTGAGTGCATCTCACCCTCCACCCAGTATTCAGTTCTGAATACTTATGAAAGTGGTGGTTTATCTGAGGAGTGCAGCTGAGCGAAGTCCATGGCACCACAGTTGGCTCAGCTGTACTGGGTGGTACAAAGAAGACTGGAAGAGAAATAGTGATAGGAGAGTCAGTAGTTAGGGAACAGGCCTCCCTGGTGCCAGGGTCAAGGATGTCACTGAACAGCTGCAGAGCACCCTGAAGGGGGAAGGTGAACAACCAGCAACCACATTGGTACCAACGACATAGGCAGTAAGAGGAATGTAGTCCTGCAGTTAGAATTTAGGGAATTAGGTAGGAAATTAGCAACAGGACCTCAACAGTAGTGATCTTCAGATTACACACAGTGCCACATGCAAGTGAGTATAGAAATGAGAAAATAAAGCAGATGAATGTGTGGCTGGAAAGATGGTGCGGGAGGGAGGCCTTTAGATTCCTTGGACATTGGAACCAGCTCTGGGGGAGATGGGATCTGTACAGGCTGGATGGGTTGCACCTGGAACAGAGCTGGGACCAATTTTCTTGCAGGGTGATTTGCTCGTGCAATTGAGGAGGGTTTAAACCAATTTGACAGGGGTGTGGGAACCAGGTGGTAATATCAAAGAGTAATACCAGCTGCACAGAATACTGGGAGGGACAGATAGCACTAGAGTAGGAAACAATAAGCTATTAGGTGGGGTCAGAGAAAGTAATAAAGCCTAAATTAAGCATGTATGTGAATGCATGGAGTGTTGTAAATATGATTGGTGAGTTACATGCACAGATTGCCACTTGGAAATATGATATTGTGGATATAACAGAGACCTGGCTCAAGGAATGGCAGGACTGGGTATTAAATATTCCTAGACACAAGGTGTTCAGGAAAGATAGGAAAGGGAGAGGAATGGCAGTATTAAGGAGAACATTGCTGTGCTGGAAAGAGAGGATTTCTCAGAGGGGTCGAGGACAGAATCTATTTGGCTAGAGCTAAGGAACAAAGAAAAGGTGCAATTACATTGCTCGGTATAGTCTATAGGCCATCAACTAATGAGAAAGATGTAGAGGAACAAATTTGCAAGAAAATTACAGAGAGATGCAAGAATTATAGAGTTGTTATAATGGGAGACTTTAATTATTTGAATATAGATACAGTATAGGGATAGTAGTCGTGTAAAGGGCAGAGTTCTGGGAGTGTGTTCCGAAACAAACTTTCTACAGCAATATGTTTCTGGTCCAACAAGAGGGGGAGGCACTGCTAGACCTGGTCTTGGGAATGAGGTGGGACAAAATGGTTCAAGTGTCAGTAGGGGAAGATTTAGCGGACAGTGATCATTGTATCATAAGGTTTAGGTTGTCTATAGAAAAGGACAAGGAACAATCTAGAGTAAGAATAATGAACTGGGGGAAAGCCAACTTCAATGGGGTAAGAATGGATCTGACCTAGATAAATTGGAATCAAATGTTGGCAGGCATTACTGCAGCTGAATAATGGACTGCCTTTAAAGAAGCGATAGTTTGGGCACAGTCAAGGTACATTCCCACAAAGGGGCAAGGTAGGGCAAACAAACCAATGGCTCCCTGGATGACAAAAGAGATAGGGATTAAGAAGAAGATGAAAAGATATGTTCATGACGAACATAAGGTGGTTAATACAACTGGGAACCAGGCTGAATATAATAGGTTCAGAGGGGAATTAAAAAAGCAAATAAGAGAATCAAAGAAAGATTATGAAAAGAGACTGGCAGTTAATATATGCAAAAATCTTCACTAGGTATGTAAATAGTAGAATGTGGTAAAAGGAGGATTGGGGCCAATTAGCGTCCCAAAAGGGGCATGGCTGAGGTATTAAATGAATACTTTGCATCTGTCTTTACCAAGGAAGCTTCTAAAAACAATAATTTGGGACAAAATTAATAGTTATTTGGGCAAATGCAAGTTAATTAGGGAAAACCAGCATGGCTTTTTTGGAGTTTTTTGATGAGGTAACAAAGAGAGTTGAAGAGGGTAATGCTGTTGATGTGATGCACATGGACTTCCAAAAGATATTATGCAGGCCAGGAGTTCCGCACAACAGACTTGTGAGCAAAGTTAGAGCCCATGGAATAAAAGGGACTGTAACAACATGGGTACAAAATTGGCTGAGTGATAGGAAACAGAGTAGTGGTTAATGGATGGTTTTCAGACCGAAGGAACATCTGTAGTGGAGTCACACAGGGGTAGGCGTTGGGGCCCCTGCTCTTCCAAGATCTTGGTGTACAGGGCATAATTTCAAAGTTTGTGGACTGTACAAAATTGTGAACTGAAAGGAGGATGTTGTAGAACTTCAAAAGGACATAGCCAGGTTGGTTGGATGGGTGGACAAGTGGCAGATGAAGTTTAATGCAGAGGGCCAGGGCCAGGAAGAGCAAGGGCCTGAGCAGCAAGAGGCAGCCGAGCCTCCATAAGGTCAAGATACTGACGAACATGGACCACTGCAACGACAAGCATTGGCCTGACCACGGGTGTGGCATTGGCAGTGCTCCTATCGAGACCTGAGTCTATGCCAGACAATGCCAGAGGCGCCCTCGTATGTCCCAGGATGCAGTCGTTCACATCTATGAGCTTCTCCAGTATGAGCTGTGACCGCAAGGACTCTGGAAGAGCAATGCGGAACTCCTGGCCTGCATTGAGTGAATGGCTGTCCAGGTGCCCTTTAAATATGGGGCCAGGAGGTAACAGCAGAGCTGGCGACTTTCTGCTCGCCCTGCCACAAGATTTGCCGAGCTCCTCGTGGATGCATAATTAATGAGCTGAACAACGGAAGATCGCGTGTATTCAGCCGACCTGTTGCCCAGCGGGAATCATGTTAACTTTCCACCACTGGATTTAGACTCCAGAATGGAAGATTCCACCCAATACCTCTGCTATGATCGGATGACCAAAATTGCATGCAGTACTCCCGAGAAGAGGTCTGACTAATACTCTATGTGTTAGTGGCATAGCCTCAAATTTGCAATATAAAGTATAAAAAGTATAAACTTGTAAGTAAATAAATTGTAAGCTTTCTGTATTCATATGTGTTCCTTGAGTGGAAAAGAGGACTCTAATCAAATTAAGATGTTTCAATACATTGCACATTAACCTCATAAAGCCCTAATGTCATAAATACAAACTAAATAAATGTACAGTTAAGCTTGAATAATACTTGATAACTTCAATTTAATATATGCCATTTGAACATTTAAAACCTTGATATTAATCTATTTCTTTTTGATGTATTATTTTGTTATTTTATAAAGACCAGTAGTGATTATTTTTCTTTGATTGATGATTTTGATTCCAACTGAATAACAAGAAACAGCGCATGGGCAATTTTCTGTGTCGCATTCCATCTCTTTCCTGAAATTGAGCACTCATACTGGGTAAGGTGTTGGTGGGCCCACCTGTGCAATGAACATGTCAATTTTACCAAATATGGGTTTTTGTTTGGCTGTAAAACATGGCCTCATAAACATTTTTGAGGTAATGAAGAGCCAGGTTTTAATTGAGTTGCATCTACAATCATTATTTGAGATGGAAACCATGAAGGAAGAAACAAGCAAAGTATAAGGTCTTAAGCTTGGTATGTTAGTGGAAAACAATAGGAAAATAACTGATTTAGGTAGATGATAAGGAAAATTTCAAGTTGAATATGTAGATGTAGAACATGTAGAGAAGGAAAAAGAAGATTGGGGAGAACAGAATGAGGCTAATCAAAATTGTTTTTCTATTTTTAGATAAAACTAGATATGCTTTTTATAGCTCATGGTGAGTCAAGGAATATACTGTTGTTGATGGGCTGGAGTTTTACACAATAGAATATATTGCTATATAATTGGTGATTCCCACTGGTTTTGCTCGTAGAACTGAATGGACCAGGTCTTGTGACAAGATAGTAGTGGATAATCACAAGGCCAGCAGTCAGGGTCCAGAATGGATGAAGGTAATAAATAAATCTGAAAACCTGCAGCTAGGAAATGAATGAACTAGAAAGGAAACAACTTGCACCTATAGCACCTTTTATGACCTCAGGATGTCCCAAAGCACTTTACAACTCATTAAGTACTTTGGAAGTGTCGCTCCTGTTGTAATGTGTGGAAACAGAGCAGCCAGTTTACAGACAGCAGATGCCAGAAACAACAATACAATAGAGGCCCAGATAATCTCTTTTAATTATGTTAGTTAAGGGATAAATATTGATCAGGACACCTGGTGTACTCCCCTTGCCATTCTTTGAATAGTCCCATGGTATTGTTTGTTAATACCAATACTTTGGCATTGGTAAATCCCATACCAAAGGCTGGGATTTAACATCATCATCTGAAGGAAAGCATTGCTAACATTGCTGCACTGAATTGTCAGCCTAGATTGTTCAAATCTCTGGAGTGGGATTTGAATCCACAACCTTTGAATTCAGGGTCAAGAGTGCTATTAATTCAGCAAAGGCTGACACCTTAAGGAAAAACTGAGATAATGAAAAAGGAAAAAAGAATCATCTGGAGGATGGGGCTGAAAGAATAAATGAAATAAATAAGAAAAAGAAGCAAACAAATTAATAGCTGAAGGGCCCAGAGTTGAAAGAAGCAAGGGAAAAGTTTCCATTTTGAGTGCTCAGTGCTGCAAAGAAACACCTTTCAAATTATATAAATGCGTATTGAGCTTTCAATAAGTACCCCTAATATGAAATAAAATAACAGTGACTGATTAAGAAGACATTACAGAACAATTATATTATGATTCCACCCTCCTATTTACTTTTATTTGTTATTTTTTTCACATTGTGGAGTGCTGTCGAGATCTTGGTCTCAATATTGGTCTCACTGTCTCCTCTGATCTCAAGTAGAACTCCCACATCGCCTCCATTGTTAAAGCTACATCCAAAAAGACTGGTCTCCTCTTTCATGCCAAATACTTATTTTCCCTTCATCAACTTTTGCGTTTAACTCTGTCCAAAACTGCTCCCATATCATGGAAGTTCCTTGTTGAAATTAGTTCTCATTTCACCTCTCCTAGTCCAGTTTACTATTTCTAAACTCTTTCCGTGGGCTGGATTTTCACTACCAAGTCGGCTAGCTCAAATCGGGAAATTCCCGACTCAGCAGATCCACCATAATATTATGTCGCACACAGATTTTGCTCCGGGGAGGCAGGGGTGTGATTGATTTGGGCCTGCTGCCTCCAGAGGAAGTTCGGAAATGGCCACGAAAGTGGACGAGTGTCAAGGCAGGTTGGTTAGAAGGCCTGCCTCGGTTCTCTGAGACTTTGACCTAATTTTTAAAAGGGCTGTTAGGCCCTCTAGTCCTCATGCCTCACACCCCACCCCCCCCACCATGCCCTCTCCATTGTCGTCTCACATCCTCATGCCACCTCACCTCATACCCCCATGACACTTCCATGTCATCTTCATAGACCCTCACACACTATGGGCAGACCTCAGCAGCCATGTGAAGATGAAAAAAATAAACTAACAATCTAATAGAGCTCTCACTCATATACACTTAATACAGAAAAAAAACTCTCATTCATTAAATCCAACCAAAGATTTTAAATAGCCTCAAGTGGTCAATCTGTTATAAAAACAAACACAGTTCCATTCAGTAACCACATAAAGACAGCTAACCCTTTAATAGCCTCTTAAAACTGTCAATCAAAATGTGACCTCAGCATTCCGCAACCCCCACCCCCAGCTGAGATAAGTAGTTCTGGACCTTTTGAAACTCAGCCATGTATTCATAATGGGCTCAGTTGTAATAACATCCCTTGAGAAATATCAATAATCAAGTCTATTCAAACTGCAGGAATAGATGGTGATGGTTTCTTCTAAGCTACACCAGATGGCCTGTCAATCAATGCACTCCAGCAGTGTGTGCCTTTTTTACTCTAACTCACAGCTACAGCGTGGTCATTTTTCATTTTTAAAGGACTGGAGATTTAAATAATTCTAGATCATGACACTTAAACAGACCTTACCCATCCTTCAAGAGTGTTTATGTTTCCTTCACAAATTCATAACACCCACACTGCAGGTTAAGGCACTTGAAACAGCAAAAATGGGATCTCTTTCAACTCAGCACTATTTTCAAATGGCCCAGCAGAGTTGTGTTTGGCACATGTGAAATTCACACCACACTCCCTTTCCCCTACCGGCAAAAATTGTATCTACCAAAAATGGGGACAGAACCTCCACATCTGGAACCCACCCACCATTTTTAACAGTGAAGTCTCAACTCTGTGAAAATCCAGCCCTGTGTCTTTCTTTCCTCTTACAATCTACCGGCTGTTTAAAACCAAGTTTGTCATTGCCTGACAAATACTTCTTTATTTACATCATCTTCTGTTCTTTTTTTAACCTTGGGAGCATCCCATACAATGGGCATTTCCCCCTCACATAGCTTGAGAATTGCTGAGGTCGGTATGCAATAGTCTTTTGAATAACTACAGTCGTATCCTATGTCTTTCAATCTCTTGGATGGATTTTGAAATTGATGGAGATTTCTTTGGTTGCTACAAATATTTGTGATGAATTAATGCAACACACCTGGTCCAGCTTCTTAGTTGGTTTAAGGGGCTTAATATTTTTCCCTTTTTTGAATTAGACTCAGGTTTAAATTTCAAAGACCGAAAATTAAATTTCTCCGTCATGTCTGAATGATGGAAGCCCCCATCTAAGTTTCATTCAACTTTGTTAGAATGTACATTTGACTTTAGATAAAGGGAAAACAAGGAATGAAGTAATTTTGGGAAACAACAGGTCGTGCCCAGCTGCTGCTACACTTCCTTCTTCATTAACATTTCAGAAAATGCTAAGAAACTTCTTACATTTTAAATAAATATGTGCAAAACACGTCGCTATGGGAACAGAGGGATAATATTGTTGTGCTGGTGATATTACAATTACATTTGTAAAGATTTCTATCAGAGTCAAAACCGTGTTCCGAAGGAATGTGTTTATTGTTTCACCAGAAGTAATGAAATATTTAGGAAGGAGGCAAACACGAAGAGATTGCGCCCTTAATAGCTTAAAGTGAATCTCACAACTGTGGGGAGCCAACAGAATTATTTTTGTATTTTCCATATTTTTCAAATAAAGCCTCTAGTTTCATCGGGTGAGATTTTCTGAGCCCGCTGGTGGCGGGGGTGGTAGGTGGCGTGCGTGGATAATATGGCGGGACCCACTTCACAACACGCGTGAAGGCAGGTCGCGATCTTCTGCTCAGCTCGCCGGCAGCGGGCTGCGTGTCCCATCGTCGGTCGGCGGGAGCTAATTGTAATACATTATCATATGATTAAAAGGCCATCCCGCCAGGCTCTTGGAACCCCGCGTATCATCTATCCACGTCAGTGGGAAAGCACGCCGTCGTGTTTCACAACAGCGCACAGGCGATGTGCACCTGGTGGCCTTCACTTTGGGGGAACTGAGGTGAGTGAGCAACAGCGTTCTCCACAGCTCGCCTATTCTTTACAGGCCTCGGGTGGGGGGGGGTGGTGGGGGGGGGTGGAAACTGATGTCTGGCCCCGCAGACGACTGCTGAGGTTGGTGGGGGTGGGGGCTGTGTCCCGGGGCAAGCGCTGCCCAGCCTCAGAGGCGACTGCTGAGGGGGTGATCAAGTGCTGTCCTGGTGCTGCATCCCACGCACAGGCAATCGAGGTGGGGGTCAGGGTAGGCGAGGGGAGTGGCCACACATTAGGGACACCTGTATAAACTGACCAGGCCTCTGCAACTGAGACAGCTCAGGCACAGCCACAGTGATATGACTGGGGTCAGACTCCTAGCCTGCCCGCCCAGGCAAGCAACGCAGAGGCACCAAAGGGCCACCAAGCGCTCCATGCCTTACCCCTCCCCTCCCCCCTACCCCCCCAGCACAGACTTCGAGTCCACCACCACTTTATTGGACTGCACACGTTGTACAATCTCCTCACCAACACTGGCCATGTAGCAGTCACTGCTGGAGGTGCTCACAGCCCCTTGCAATCTCAGCATCCTGATTTGGGCCAGTGTCCCCCATGTCGCAGGTTGACAGGGCAGCCATGGAGCGCACTCATCTCTGGACACCCGAGGGGTAGCTTGCACTCTCCGGAAAGCATTAAGGGGAGGTCACACAGGGCCAGGAAAGGTGCTAAGTACAGCCACAATAACCATATCTCTCTCTCTTTCATGCTATAGGAGGACCATGTCAAGATCATGGATCCTGGTGACCTAGCCATGACGTACAGAGACCGTAGACGATGGAGGAGAGAGCGACTGAGGCTCCTGGCCATGCAAAGGCAGGAGCAGCATCATCATGAAGAAGGGGCTGCAGGGGCTCCCGCACACACTGCCCAGGAGCGACAGTGAGCTGTGACCGGCCGGCGCCTAGCAATGCCCAGGGTCTATAGACGCCGCCTGCCATTCCTGCAGATGCCTGAGAACCAGTGTCGCCGATGACTGCGCATGTCTAGGGAACTGGTGGCTCACATCTGCCATTTACTGCAGGCTGTGAAAGTGACCGCAGCGCTCAGTTTCTATGCCAGTGGCTCATTTCAGGGCTCCACAGGTGACCCCTGAGGGATTTCACAATCCGCCACCCACAAATGCATCCATGAGGTCACAGATTCCATCTTCTCCATGGCACACAACTTTGTGCATTTCGCCAGGCACCGGGACAGCCAGGATGCAAAGGACATTGGATTTGCCCTGATCTCGGGATTCCCACAGGTGCAGGGTGCGATTGACTGTGCTCAGGTCTCCATTGCTACACTCGGTGGGTTTCATCAACTACAAGGGCTTCCACTCACTGAACGTGCAGTTGGTGTGCAACCACCAGAAACATATCCTGCAGGTGTGTGCATGGTTTCCAGGGAGTGTACATGATACCTACACCCTGAGTCACTCGCAGATCCCTGTAGTCTTCCAGGGGTTCACAGAGGCTACAGGGTTGGCTCCTTAGGGACATGGGCTACCTGCAGAGGCCGTAGCTAATGACACCCGTGTGGCGGCCTCAGACTGCAGCAGAGCGACACTATAATGAGGCTCATGCTGCAACTCGCAACTTGGTGGAACAGACCATCGGGATGCTGAAGATGTGATTCCGGAGCTGGTCTGGTGGAGCCCTCCAATACAGTCCACACAGGGTGTCACGCATCGTTGTCGTCTGCTGCACCCTTTACAACCTGGCGCAGCAATGGGTAGAGGAGCTGGCTGAGGAGGAGGTGGAGGAGCTGCACATCTCCTCTGATGAGGAGGAAGCTGACTGGGCTGAGGGAGAGGGGGTCCTCGGTGGTGACGACGATGGGGATGAGGCTCTCACACTGACTAGACGAGGCAGGCGCACTCTGGAGGCCCTCGTAGCTGCTAGATTTGCAGAGGGTAATGACAACATGCAGTGGGGTATCGCTGTAGATCCTTACATCACAGTTGTGAACGTTTGACTCTAGTCTGGCTTATGGCAGCGCCAATACCCTCTGTGAGAATGCTCCTGTCGTGGATGCCCTAATAGGAGGATGATGACAACATGCAGTGAGGACACTACATAGATCTTCACACAGCCTCTCAGAATGTCTGACTCCTGTCTGGCTGAGGGCAACTCGCTTGCGCTCCATGATCAGGATCATATCATAGAGACACAGCCATGAAAATTTAGATGCATCCGATCCTGTGTCTGCCTTCAGCATCTCAGACCTTCAGCAGCTGGTGCACAGCATCACTGGTTACAGATGCTGGTGTGATGGGGACCAGCCCCACCTTAAAGGTGCTGAAAGCTCACAGAGAGAATGAGAGAACTCTGGTGCCTGCCCACTACATTCTAGCAGCAATGACCAGCACTGCTGAGGTGCAGGCGTCAGTAATGTTTCCAGGGAGTGTGAGGCTGGACCATCACTGTGGTCTGAAGGCTGCACAGACACAGGGAAGAGGCCCTGGACTGAGACACCTGCTTTTTATCTTGTGCAGAAAGGTTTCACATCTGAGTGACAAGAACACTGCTCATCAGAACAAGGAGCCATAGGCAGGGAGACATTCTTGGGAGTTTATTAACAATAGTGAACATTATGTACAGGTGATTAACACCCATGCCCAGGCTGTGCAACTAATTCTCCTTAACTGCCCTAACCCTGCTACTATGTTTTGGTGCTCCCCGGACATCCACAGTGAAGGTGGAGGCAGCCCGCTGACTGTGACGCTCTGTCTGGGATGACTTTGGCGGGCGTCCTCTGGAGGGCCGAGACTTGGAGGGCCCCGGCCTGCTTTCAGGGTCTTGCTGTGTGGCAGTGGCACCCTCCTCGGCCTGTGAAGCTAGATCTGCGGGGATCACAGGAAGAGGGGAGTCAGATGGGCCGGACACTCCCAGAGTCACCCAGGTGGATGGCCCCGGAGTGTGCACCTGCTGATCCTCCTCCCTATGGGTGCCCGAAGGCCCCTGGCTGACTCCATGAGCGTGAGGGATAGCTGGAGTGAGATCGAGCTGCCCAGCACCCCTCTCGCGTACACACTGTTGGAGGCCAACTATGGCGTCAGTGATGGAGCTGAGCCCACGCAGTAGTGCAGGAGTGACGTCCTGGACCAAGGTCTCCATGCCAGCTGCCATCCTGCCAGTGTTGACATCGGAGTGCCGGCATGCCAACGCAATCACCTCAGCCTGAAGGTGGACAGACTCCTCCATCGTGTCTTGCAATTTGAGGAGTGCAGCGGACATCCCTTCCTGTTGTTCCCGAGCTTGCCTTTGCAGCTCCAGCTACTGTGACATGACTGAGTCCAGAGGCTCGTCATCTGACTCGGACTCAGCAATGTTCTGGCCTCCAGGAGTCCTCCAAGTGCTGGGGTCCTGGGAAGTCCCTGCCTCCGCCTGCTGTGGATCAGAAAGTGCGATGTTCTCACCAGATTGTGATCCTGAGGCTATTCTGGTTAGGTCCCACTGAGGATTGTGTCTCTGCGCTGGTGAAGGATGTGGGTGAGCGCGGTGACGGGACTTCAGGGAGGGTGCCTTCAGATTCCTCTTCAGAGGTTTCTTTGGAGCTTGCTTGGAGTCTCTGGGTCGTGGACTCCGTCTGTTGCTTCCCAGATGTGCCTACGAAAGCAAGGGAAGATAATTAGTGCATGGCAGTGGCCTGTGAAAGAGGACATATCACTCACAGCATGGTTGTCTGATGGATGTTGCACTGCTGGATCCTCACTTGGTAGAGCACCGCCGACCTCACCGTCAGCACAGGACCCGTCCCGGTGATCGCCGGCCAGCTGGATGGCTCTGTTTTCAAATTCTGTGAGAACTTTTAATTCTGGCACCCCTCCTTTCCCTCCTGTTGTGAATCAGTTGGTCCTGCATGGATAGAGATGGGGAGAGTGTATCAGGACGCCTGCCGGGCCAGATCATAAGTATGCCTGGTCTGTGTGGGTGGTGAGTGGTCCCATGGATGGGATGAGGACAATGATGGTGTGTGTGAAAGAGTGAATGGTGATGTCCCTTGCACTGCCAGTGAGTGAGGGCCCTGTGGGTGTGTGATGGGTTTGAGAGTGTGTGAGTTGGGAGTGAGGAGATCATTCATCCTTTTGCGGCACTGAGTGGCTGTCCTCTTCTGAAGGGCATTGGCGCTGACCACCGCTGCCACCGCTTTCCAAGCCGGGTTGGTGACTTTGCTGCCCGTCCTGCGGCCAGAGTGGGGGTAGAGCACATCCCATCGGGCCTCCAAGCATCCAGCATGCACCCGAGGGCACTGTCGTTGAAGCAGGGGTTGCAATCTTTTTGCCGTTGCTGGTCACGTCTCCCTGACAGTGGTGGTGAGCTGGTGGCGATGATCGCTTTGCTGGCGGCTGCCTTTTAAAGATGGCGGCCAGCGTGATGCAACAGCGAGGTGATGGCGGGCGGGTGAATGAGATCCTGTCCGCCATGGAAATGGTGTGTTTCGCAGGAGCGAATATATAATGAGGTGGGCTCGGGAAGATGCGGCGTGAAAACACGCCACTTTCATCGGCGGATAGGACTCCATTTTACCCGCCCGGTACCGCACTTAGTGCAATTCTGGGAAAATTCAGCCCATTGTTTGGTGGAGTAGTTGCTGAATGGTTTAATTTCTGGCAATACACTGCTGAAATAATCTCACGCTTTGACACTGCCGTATCTCTGTTACCATTCAGCTGGAAACTCAACATCATGTGCCACTTTTCCCATGTTTCCCATCTTGCCACCCTCAGCCTGATTGCTACCTAACAGTAAGAAAAGTAGAAGAACACTTTTTTCACTTTGCACTTTCTCAGCTTTTCTATCAAAGTGTTGACTCACCCTGGTATATATGTCTGTGGGTTAAGGTGCATGAGCCTGATCTTATTGTGGCCCAACATCCAGAAACATACACTTTCTAGGAGATACTGCTAGATACTGATCAGCTGTAGAGATCTGGGCTGATTCTCCTTCCTAGCCAGGGGTACAGATATGTTCAATGTGATTCACCGATAGTCCTGTATTATCCTTAAATGATTCAATGCTAGCCCTAAATTATCTTCTATGTAACCGCTGCCTGCTCTCCATTATCCTCTCTTTCCCTCATTGCCAGCCCTCCATTATCCTTTATATATTTTACTGCCAGCTCTCCATTATCTTCTATGTAATTCACTGGCACCTCTCCATTACCCTCTATATAACTCACTGCCAATTCTCATTATTCTCTGTGTGGCTCTCTGTCAACTCCATATTATCCTCTGAATGGCTTACTGCCAGCCCTATATTCTGCATGTGACTAATTTCCAGACCTATAAGGGGAGATATTCCTGGAAATGTGGCCAAGTGCACTGGGTCACCTGGGTTGAGTGAATGTCAGAAAGTCAGGAAGTTCAAAACTATAAAGGAAACACATGCAATTTTTTTTCGTTCATTTCAATGAAGGATAATCAGGTAGGTTCCTTTACAGGCAAACGCTTTGATCCATCTGGCTTAATGATATTCATTGGCCCAGGCCACCCAGTGCATCGGGCTGCAGAGCAGGAAAATCTTTCCTATCATATCCCTTTTTGTTCCCTCTATGTAACTCACTACCATCTGTTCACACTCTATGTGCAGCTCACTGACAACACTCAATGGTGCATTAGATTATTAGGTTTTTGTAACTGCTACCCTCACTTTATTTCACTGCCATTCTGTAATATTCTCTATATGACAACAGCTCTGTATTATCTTTTACGTTAATCACTGGCAGCATCTGTTATACTGTATAACATACTGTCAGCTTTCAGTTATGCTTCAAATAATTCCTAGACTCACAAAGGGAATATTTTCTTGTCAGCTTTGTATTATCTTTTAAGTAACTCAGTCTGCCAGCGCTATGTTGTGTCCTCTTAAAACTCAGTGGCAGCTCTGTTATTTCCTCCATATAGTCACTGCTAGCCCTGTGTAACTCACTGCCAGCTTCTTCCTATCCTCTGTGTAGCAGTTTGTCAGATCCCCATTAATATATTTTATAGTGGTATGTAAATAAAGTGTTAAAGGACAAACTGTTGGGGTAAATACTGCTTGTTATTTGGGTGAGAATTTCTACATGTGCAAAATGATAGAGGTCAGTCATGAGCAAGTTTGAAGCACAAAAGGATGTTTTGGTTGCTGTTTGATAATAATTAATTAATACTAACAACAGCAACAACTTACCTTTCAAATAGAAATGTAATCATGTAAGAATGAATGCTGAGCCAATGAAGTAAATATTAGATGGGATGGCTGCAAGCTTGGACAAAAAGATTGGTTTTAAGGAAGAGAGGGAGATGGAAAGCCAGAGGGGCTTAAGGAGTGAATTGCAAAGCATTGGGCTTAGAAGGCTGAAATCAAGGCCTCCAAAGGTATGACGAAGAGAGGGAGGGGGAGAGGTTGGAAGCTAGACCTAGAGAAATGCAGAGTTCTTGGAAAATTGCAGAACTGGAGGAGGTCATGCAGCTAGGTAGGGGAAAGGTCATGACAGGATTTCTACGTGAGAATGAGAACTTGAAAATCGGGTTGTTGGTAAATCAGGAGCCAAGTAGGTCAGTAAGCACAAGGGTGATGGGTGAGAGGAACCTGATGTGAGATAGGATACATTTTAGATGAGCTGAATTTCCTGCAGGGTGGAGGATTACAGCTTGTCCAGGAGGTTGGAATTGTTGACTCTGGAGATGGCAAAGGCAGAATGAGGGTTTCAACAGTAGATCAAATACTGATTCAGGAGGCACAAATACAATCACTGGTGAAAGCTGGTGCATGGCTGATGAAACCTGAGACACTTTTAGTCTGTAAAGGTCAGTACCTCATCCGACCGTGCATTTACTCAAAGTAATTTCAACTGATATATTGGTAGCAACATTATGATTGCCTACGTAATATGCCATATCCTTAAGGTCTGTCATTGTACAAGCAATCTTAACATTGTCACAAAGTAATAATGCACATTGAAGCATACCAATGGACAATGTTAAGTACTGTTACATAGATGGACTGAACTTTAAATTAAAAAACTGCTTACCAGAAATGTATTTTATAAATGTAATTGTCAGGTATGTTAATATCTTAATGTGGAAGTTTTGCATTTCACTGTTGGAATTTGTACAATTGATAAATACTGATGTAAACACTGCATGAACTCTACAGTCACAGAACATCCATGTGTGTGGCTGGCAATGCCTTCCAATACTTTGTACAGTCCAATAAAATTTACCATTGGGCAGCCACAATTAACATGCAACTGGAGTAGGAACATTGTGCTATTAAACAAAGAAATATCAAATGAGTTCAAACTGTTATTTTGTAATTGTGTTTCTTTTTGAAAAATATAATTCAAGGACCAAGGTGAGATGATAATATAGATCAAGAAGTGATAGTTCGGTGACTCCAAGCTTAGGTATTCAAAGTTTTCAAATTGTAGGAAAAAACAAAAGGCTGTGGAAGATAAGGAGTTCCATAGTTTTGAGATAATGGAAAAGAAAGAATTAGGTTAGGAGACAGTAGCACGGGCCTTGGCTTTAATATATGGAAAATGTAGGCACGTAGGGAGAAGGAGAAGCATCTTATTATACCTTAGGGAAAATAAGAGCTCAGAGAAAGGAATGACCATTACCAATACCAATAAAGTGGAGACACTCATACAAGTTACAACAGAGACAAGGGGCAGAATTGTCCCATATTTGCACTATGTGCGGTCGTGGGCGGGAAAAGGAATATTTTACCCACCGGCCGAAATGGCGGCCTTTCATGCCATATCACCCCAATCCTGCCTTTCATGCCATATCGCCCCAATCCTGCCTTTCATGCCATATCGCCCCAATCCTGCCTCATTAATCATGCATTCTCGGGAAACACACCATTTTGATGGTGGGCAGCTCTCATTCACGCGACATGCCGTCACCTTGCTGCCTCCTCACACCAGGCGCCACATTTAAAGTGCAGCCGCACACACACCTCTCGATGCTTCCAGTCCAGGACTGCTACATAGAAGACATGACCCCGAAAGGCAAGAAGACTGCAGCCCCCCCAATTCAGTGACGCGTTCCTGGGACGGCTTCTGGACACTGTTGGAGCCTGCAGCGATGTCCTCTATCCCTGCTATGGCCACAGGAGGCCCATCAGTGTCACCACTCTGGCTTGGAAGGTGGTGGCAAAGGTGGTCAGTGCCAATGCTACACAAAAGAGGTTCGCCATCCAGTGCAGAAAGAGGAGAAATGATCTCATCAGTGCCGCCAGGGTAAGGCAACGATCTCATCACTCTAAACTCACACACTCACAAGGCCATCACATATTCATCTAACACACTGCCAGCTCTAGGGAAATCACCACTCGCTCTTTCTCACCCACCTTCACATCTCCATCTGGCCTCGTCTCCTCTGAAGACTGCCTGCTCAGCCCTCACCCTCTTGAGGCCATTTGTACAGATCAACATGTGTCCCCACACACACCCTGGGATACCCCCTTTCCCTGTGATGCGTTAACTGTGCAGCCTCTTCCCTTATCTGAGGCGACCTCTCCCCTTTCCCCACTCAAGACATGGCCCTACAGCTGTTGAAAAGCCATCCCTGCCTTACGGTTGGTCTGGTAGGTAGAGACCTGTCTGTGAGCCCCTGTAAAAGTGATGTGGTGCTGACTGTGAAGCCTGGCGCTGATGACTGCGAGTGCTGCTCGAAGTAAGGTAGGCAAACAAACCTTAAAGCCCCCAGTGAAGTGCAGCTCGCCAAGTGCATGTCGCTGATGTTCAGTTGTGAAACATGTTGGCATGTAATCACGCTCGGATGATCCAGCGTGGAGGGTGATTCTAGCGAGCCGGGCTTATGCAGATATATTACAATGAAGTTCCCAACTTGCAGCAGGGGGAAACGCGGCCTGCCATTGACGGGTGGGGTGGACGGTTGCAAACGTGTTTCACGACGGTGTGAAAGCGATTTTTGTCTGTCTTGCCATATTGTCCACTCCCGCCCGCCACAACACCTAATGCCAGCGGGCATGAAAAATTCCATCCAAAGTTGAGAGGCCAGAGGTGAGAGGAAGATGACTTACCAGACGAGAGGATTTTTTGAAAATGCAGTACCTTGAGTAAGCAAGGTGATAGAGGAATCTTGGATGTGGAAGCTGGAAGCATTGGATGGGTTTGAACTTTATAGAAAGTTAAGAGTTTATTGAGAGAAAAAGAAACATTTGGTATAAAACAGCAAGTGCTTCTTGGAGCTTACGGTAGGAATGACTGATGTGTGATTCTTTGTAAATTATAACATTTCACACTTGTGGATGAATTGTAATCAATTCTGTTATTTAGGGTTATTGTCCATGTAAATGCCAAAATAAATAGCTCAGAGAACCTACTGGTGCTGCCAACAGCCAATCTTTAAACCATTAAGTAGAATTCTAGACTGTATATGTTAATAAGTTTGACTTCCCACTGGGTTGTAATTTGAATTTTCTCTGAAATTTCCTACTTGGCTCTGGTTGGAGAACGAGATGTGATTTTAGGATCATGTTGAATGATCTAAGTGTTTTGTTGGGTCTGTGTGCAAGGTTTACTTTATTATATGAAAAATGTGCTTATAAATCCAACCTGTCAGATTGTAAACTTGGAGTCACATACTGGACGTTTCAGCTGCACAATTCACTGTGTGAAGCACTTGTGTCTACATTGGTGACCCTCACCTCAATAAAAACACTAATAATTACGGAATAGGTAGGAAGGCATGTCAGGTGGAACATTTTAAGAAAAGAATAATTGAATTGTGGAATAAGCTACCATTTCTGGAGCAAGAGGGAAGATGGTGAGAAGGCAGAGAGGCGAGTTGGAGTTGTCAACAACAAGATGCTTGTTATGCTTAGTGGTCTGTTCTATTCCCTGCAGATTCAGATGTTGTTCATACAAAATTATACCTTTCTATGTACTGCTTATAAGTGACATAATTTCAAAATTATAACTCTTCTGGCTCTGCATCCTCCTCAAATAATAGTAAAAGAATGATAAATACTTTTATAAAAACAGCACCCCTTTAAATCTGTGTGCCGTCTGGATCTTTGAACTGTAGAGTCCATACATATTTAAAGGGGAAGATTACAATCTAAATGTTCTAAATTAAAGCTTTACCATTTTTCTCAGTATTTCCTTGCAATGTTAGTCATATGCTTTAGAAACCTGATGGGGGCATCCTGGAGCACATATTTTGTGTAGAATATGTTTTGCTGTGGAATTATAAAGCTTCACTGCAGTAGCATCATGAGTGCCACAATCATCAGGGCTAAAAATAATCTCCACAATATTCATCTATTCTTGCTGTGCCCCATAGAACCTTGCCTGATGCCTACCACAGGTCAACATTGTTGTCGTCTTGGCCCCAGGAGCAGAGAAATTATTTTGTTTTGTGAAGCAGTTAACTATCTACACCTAACCTTATAATATGCAACCTTGTTGCCAACCAGATATTTATTCAACTTGCGCCATCTCATCACCCTGACTAGGACATGTCCTGGAGTTCTGATGCTGTGCCTAGGTGCAGCTCCTCCAGGTTTCCCCCAAACCAGTCATATGGGACTCAGATCAACACATGCTGCGAGGGAAAATTCATCTCCTCACGACCCACTCAGGCTGACCTCAGCATGGGCACTATCTGCTTGCCCACCCAGCAAAGGGAAAATGTCGTCATTGATTCAATGCAGTCATGACACTGAGACTTGGGGGGTGGGGGGCGGTGAACATAGGGCAAGGCTACCTGCTGGGTTAAATGCTCAATGCCAACATTGTACTCAGCCTGCCAGAGTGCAACAAATTGTTGAAGCGCTTGCGGCACTGGATCCAGGTGCACCACACCACGTCGTGGGAGCTCACCACCTCCGCCAACACCTCCCGGGCATGTTTGGTCATGTGGGGGGAGTGGGGGGTGGGTGGGGCCTCCTCCTCCTGTCCTGGGGGACCAACACCTCCTGCCATGCTGCCACCTCCTCGAGGAGGGCAGCAAGGCATTCATCAGAAAAACGAGGGACGTACTACCCTCCAGCCTGGCCTGCTCACCCGAACCCCTCTGCTGCGGCCTAGCGCTGGTCATTGTGAGCAGCCTACAAAAGGCTGCCGGGCCTTCTTTTAAACAGACTGCTGGGTTGCCATTGGACCCGGCGGTCTGTGCACTCCCGCCGCTATCCGCACACTCTCGCCATCCTCTGGGGTCAGGAAATACGCTGGGCGGGCCTTAGTTGGCCCGCCTGCATTAAATGGCGGAGTGGACCCGATCGCAGGCAGTGATCGGGTCCACACCTGCGTCCGCTCCCGCCCCGCCCCCCTGCCAGACGGAAAACTCTGCCCCAGATCTCCAACATCTATGTTTTATGAAAGATTTAATTCTTAATATGATGGAATGAAATCATCTAAGTTCTTAACATGTAACATTCTCTCAAAATACACAGGCCTGGAGAAAATGACTTTCAAAATTGTTTGGAATCAAAGTTTAAACAGATAAAATGAAGAACTTGCATTTATATAGCACTTTTTATTGTTATAGTCCAGAAAGCCAATTCATGAAAGATAGAACTGGAGCCAATCTTTATATACATTTTTAAGCATTTATTTACATAATTACTATTACAAGCAAGCACCTCCTAATACACCAACTACAGTTTCAGTCAGTGTCTATTTATAGGGGCACAAATGAATCCTAGTTAATGCCCATCATCAACATACAATTAAATGCAATAATATACAATATTCCCTTCTCTCTCTTTAAATGAAAATTAGAGTATATATGTATGACCAAAGTTTCAAAACAAATTACACCAAAAACCTCCAAGTTCTTCACAAAACATCAAAGCCATTCCTTTGGAACATTTAACAATTTCTTTGTACATTTCTTTTGTAAAACAATCAATCAGACAGTTGATAACTTGCATCTGTCCATTTAATTTTACAGATTTCCTTTCTCTTCAGCATTTGTTGCAAGCCAGCAAGATCAATCCTAACCTTTTCTCACTCTCACATTTCAGAGAGTGTATATTATTCCACAATGAATGATTATCTACTTAATATTCAATGGGTGTGCTAGCTTCAGTAAGCCCATTGCACAAACCTCACTTCAAATATTTGACAAATAGGATCCCATACTCAATGCCACCACAAGAGTCAGTGTTTCAGCAGCCAAAGTATCTTTAACAACCCTACTTATTTTCTTATCTTCCCATTTTCACACATAAGAAATTCTATGAAACCAGTTGCACTAGAATATCCATCGGGAAGATTGTGTCATAAAGATGTGCATTATGTCAGATAACGATTTTTAATCCACCGGGTGAAAATCTGAATTGAACTTTGAAAACAGACTTTTTAAAAACACAGAGACTGAAATGATTTGAACTCAGAGCCCAAGGTGGTTAACCTCAATTTGCGTTACTATACGTTCCACATTCCAATTCATTGGAATGGAGTCAGTCTGTCTGCAGAACCCATCAGGGACAATGAAAATAATTGTGGGGTCTTTAATCTTCATGTAGTCTGGGACAATCAAATTGGCAAGAGTGGTCTAGAAGATGGGTTTGTGGAATGTTTTAGTGACAGTTTCTTGGAGCAATACATTGTGGAGTTTCATTCCAGAAATAGACAGTAAACTAGGGGCTAAATAGGATGAGGAAATTAGGGAAATTAACATCAACAGAAAAAAAAGTATTGGAGAAACTTAAGGGACATGGTTTTACTAAAGGGAAATCCTGTTTAACAAATTTATTAGCGTTTTTTGAGGATGTAACTAGTAAGGTAGATAAAGGAGAATCAGTAGATGGAGTACACCTGGAATTCAAAAAGGCATTCGATAAGGTGCCACATAAAAGGTTAATAGGCAAGATAGGTGCATGTGGAGTTGAAGGTAATATATTAGCATGGACAGAGAATTGGTTAAACAGATGAAATATATCCAACTAGGGATGAAGCTATCTTAGATCTAGTGTTGTGTAATGAAGCAGGGTTAATTAGTAATGTAGAGTAAAAGATCCACTGGGAAATAGTGATCATAATACCATTGAATTCCAGGATAAATTTGAAAGTGATGTACTCCAATCACAAACAAAACTCTTCAACTTAAACAAAGCCAATTACAAAGGAAAGAGGGGAGAACTGGCTAAGGTAAACTGGGTAAATAAACAGAAAGGTTTGGGGGTAAATAAACAATGGAAAACATTTAAAGAAACAATTCACACTGTTCAAAAAATACATTCCATTGAAAAGCAAAAACTTAACATGGACAGCGGATTGGTTACACAGATGAAAAAGTCCCATTTATGTCCACTCTGTTTCCTATCTGTCGGCAGATAGTGAATAATAGAGTGCCACAAGAGTCAGTGCTGGGGCCTCACCTGTTTACAATCTATATTAATGACTTAGATGAAGAGACAAAGAGTAATGTATCTAAGTTTGTTGATGATATAAGCTAGGTAGAAAGGTAAGCTGTGGGGAGGACAGATATAGACAGGTTAAGTGAGTGGGCAACAAGATGGCAGATGGATTATAATGTGGGGAAATGTGAAGTTATTCACTTTGGTCGAAAGAATAGAAGAGCTGATTATTTTATAAAAAGTGAGAAACTTGTAAGTGTGGATGTTCACAGAAACTTGGGTGTGCTCATACAAGGAACACTAAAAGTTAAGATACAGGTACAGTAAGCAACTAGGAAGGCAAATAGCATGTCGGTGTTTATTGCGAGGGGGTTGGTGTACAGGAATAAGGAGTCTTGCTCGAGTTGTACAGGGTTTTGATGAGATCACATCTGGAGTATTGTGTGCAGTTTTGGTCTCTGCATTTAAGAAAAGATATACTAGTACGGGAGGCAGTGCAGCAAAGGTTCACTAAATTGGTCCCTAGGATGAGGGGGTTGTCGTATGATGAGAGGCTGAGCAAATTGCATCTATTTTCTCTGGAATGTAGAAGAATGCGAGGCAATCTCATTGAAATGTCCAAGATTTTGAACGGGTTTGATATGGTAGATGCCGAGAGATTGTTTCTGCTGGTCAGAAAATCTAAAATGCAAAGGCACAGTCTCAAGATAAGGGGCCGATCATTTAGGACTAAGATGAGGAGAAATTACTTCACTCCCAAAGGGTTGTGTATCTTTGGAATTCTCTGTCCCAGAGAGTTGCAGACACTCCATCATTGAATACATTTAAGGCTGGAATGTACAGAATTTTGGTGTCTCAGGGAATCAAGAGATATGGGAAAGGGCTGGAAAGTGGAGATGAAGCCCAAGATCAGCCATGATCCTATTGAATGATGGAGCAGGCTCGACGGGCCATATGGCCTACTAATGCTCCTATTTCTTGTGCTCTTGTCTCATTAGCAAGGCATCTATGGCAATCACCTGAGGTATTCAACTGTTGGAGATGTGCCATTAAGACTAATTGCCTGGACATTGGGATCCTGGCTAAGTTAGTTTCCAGATATGAACTAATCAAGTCATCTTTGGAATATACAGATAATGTCTTTTTTTAAAATTCCCCTGGCAGTTGGAGAAGGAAGGTCACATGACAAGCCAACCCTTTGTATATTTTAAGCACATGTTTTCTCAGCAGAACTGAGGACAAGTAGCTTTGGGAGAAAGACCTGAGTAGGGTCCCTCCTGGCTCCTTCGTTCTCCAACCCACCTGGTAAGCTTCAAGCCCTGTTTGCTGACAGTGATCATCCAGGGACACCTTGCTGTTGATAGGGATTTCTTAAATGAATCCAATCCAGTACTACTGTCTCCCAAAGAACAACTCAGTCATCTACATGTCTAATGCACTCACATTACATCTATCCAAACCTTGATCTACTGTATCCTGTTACTCAGGACCTTCATCACAAAACACAAATCATTTCAGATACAAGATGCCCTGTTTACCTCTATCAGCTGCTCAAGAGTCCAAGATTTTGCTATTAATTCCAATTAATTGTGAGAAACGAACCTTAATAGTTTGATTACCATGTTTGATAAGTATTCTTACCATCACAATATTTTGCCTTATCAGGGCCTTTTCAATCCTATGACTCTCTGTTTCATAATACATCAAATCCCCTGATTAAATTGTTTCAGATAGACCATAGAATAATGGAATGGTTACAGCAGAGAATGAGCTACTCAGCCCTTCATGTCTGTGTCAGTTCTTTGTAAGAACAACTCAGCTAGTCCCATTCCCCTATCCTTTCATCGCAGCTCAGCATTTTTTTCTATTCAGATGGTTATCCAATTCCCTTTTGAAAGCCACGATTGAATCTGCCTCGACCACACTTTCAGGCAGTGTGTTCCAAATTATAACCACTCACTGCATAAGAAAGTTTTACCTCATATCATCCTTGATTCTTTTGCCAATCGCCTTAGGCCAGTGACTTTTTGTTCTCGATCCTCTCTGTCATTGGGGACACTTTGTCTCCATCTATTTTGTCCAAACTCCTTATAATTTTGAACACCTCCATCAAATCTCCTTCCAACTTTTTCCAAGAAGAACAGGTTCAGCTTCTCCAATCTATTCACATAACTGATGTCCTTCATTCCTGGAACCATTCTCAGAAATCCTTTCTGCACCCTCTCCAATCCCTTCACATCCTTCCTACAGTGAGATGTCCAGGATCGGACACAATACTCCAGTTGAGGCCAAAACAATGTTTTATTACAGTTCATTATAACTTCCTTGCTTTAATACTCTGCCTCTTTTTATAAAGACCATGATCCCAGGTGCCTTAGTAACCACTTTCTCAACCTGCCCTGCCACCTTCAATGATTTTTGCACATATACTCCCAGGTCCCTCTGCTCCTGCATCCCTTTAAGAATTGTATGCTTTATTTTATATTGCTATTCCCTCCTCCTACCAAAATGTATCCCTTGACAAGCAAACACCCCAACCCAACAGCCACAGTTTAAATCAGTGTCTATTTATGGAGGCACAAGTGAATCCCTCGTTAATGTCCTTTACCTGCCTACAATTAAACACAATTAATATACAATTAACACTTGCAAAATCAGGATGACACAAAGTGCTTCAAAACCATTGAAGTATTTTTTGAAGTGGGGTCAATATAGTGAAACAAAGCAGCACATTTGCATTGAGCAAGGTTCCTCAAACAGCAATGAAATAAACGGATAACTTGTTTTTGATGGTATGGATTGAGGGATAAATGTTGACCAGAAGATCAGAAGAACTCTTGTTCTTCTAGGAGTGGTGCCATTGGATCTTTTATGTCCATCTGAAAGGGTAGAAAGTGCCTCTTTTTAATGTTACAATCAAAAGACTGCTACACTGGAGATTCAACCTAGATGACGCATTTGAGTTTCTAGAATGAGATTTAAATAAACCATGTTCTGAGACAGAGGTGAGAGTGCTATCACTGAGTCAAAGCTAACACCCAACTTTTACTGTGGAGGAACATCTTTCTGGCTGCAACTTGTGTACAGATCCTGGATCCTAAATAAAAGGAAATACTAAGTTAATAAGAAGTTCATTGGTTAAATAGTATTTACTACATCATGCAAAAGGAGGGCTTCAGGTTCACCCATCGATCTGCACTGAATTAAAAGAGCTCAGCCAACATGGAATTAGAAGTGCAACAAAATTGGCTCAGAGACCCTGTAGCCTATGAGTGATTAAAAAATGAACAAGGTTTTCTATTACTGACCACGATCTGCTCGTATCACTGTTGATTCACGATTGGCTGTGATGTTCCCCCTTAAACGAAGCAGCCTGTCCACACCTATTGCCAAGGTTTAAATCTGTACACAATACACTCAAAAGGAGGTACTGGATGGTGGCAGTTAGTTGTGCAATCATAAATGATTTCAGGAAATGAAGGGAGGTAATTGTAGGGGTAAACAACATCTCTTACTTAGTGAGGTAACTGTCAGAGGAAGAGTACCTCAAATCCGGCTACCCAAAAACCGGCAGTGTCTGAAAACCGGACATTTTTTCCCCATGCTCTGAGTCGTTTAGTGACTCTTGACCTCACCCAACCCAGAGAGATGAGAGATCATATTGTGTCCCCTATTCGTTGGATTAAGAGGTTCTGTTTATTTTCCCGAAAACTGGCAAGTTCCAAAATCTGGCACGGACTGCCCAGAGGTTGCTGGATTTGAGGTACTCAAATTTCTACAGCATTAGTTTCTCTTGAAGGAAATGTACACTCGTATGGAAAACAATATTTGCTTGTATATTTGGAGTTCAGCTTCAAAGCCATTACTGGAGAAGTGCATGTGGTTTTATAAAAGGTTAGAAATTATTGGAGTAAATACACATTGCACTACAACAGTGACCATCAAATCTATTTATTCATTGTAATTGTGAATCACATCAACATTTAAAAAAAATGTCAATGCTTGGTGGAATGACGAAAAGCCCTCCTTGCTGGGACGAAGGACGATCTATTCTTAACTATGTGTTGCTCTGAACAGTGGCTTTAAATTAGAAGTCAAGAATAACAATAGTTCAGTTAACAACAGGAGAGACAATGCTTTATATATCACCCTGGACATGTATGTTGTATGCTGTTTTACATTAAGACAGCAAGGTGAAAGCCCAAGGCCTCTGGTGCAGGATACTAACCGGATTGAAACAACGGGAAAAGACTAGGTAAATCAGGAAGTTATAGGTGACCCCAAGGTTAAATTAAAGCACACCTGAATATTGCAGGAAGAAAGAAAGACTGAGGGATGGAAGAAGCTTCATCGTTTAAGATTCTTGGAAAGAATGTTTCTCCCATGAATTGGTCAAATGAGTCTTGAATTCATACAGGAGGTAAACATATATGTCAACATATTTAGAGTCTATGAGAAACAAGAGAGTAAAGTTTGGATAAGCAATGATCGTAATACCAATAAAATAAAGAGAAACAAGAAAAGCTGCAATAGGGAGAAAGAGATTGAGGACTAGAAGTGACAAAAGGATTTCCTATCAGATCAAAGCAATGATAGCATCAGTCAGTAATAACAACTGCTCAAACACCACAGTAGAGAATAAACTATGCTTTGACTTTCCATTACTTGTTTAACATGAAACAAACCGTGTTTCTTTTGACCACGTTCTCTGACCAGGTGCTGTCAAAGGAAAAGAAAATGTGCTTCACAAAATTATTAAAACAATGTTAAGTCCTATGTAAACCACTAATCAAAACCTGACACACTTCTCTCTAGCTGTAGCGGTTTCAGTACAAAACAAAAAAAAATGGTTTGGATTGAAACTCTTAAGATTTTCCATGTGTTGTCTGTCTCCAATGTCAGTAATCTATGACCTGCTCTTTCCTTACTGTTGTATAAAGGCCATTTTGTTTATCTGACCTGACAGCAACTACCATGGATATTAGTAAGGTTGCTGAGCAGCACACTGCTGGTATTTAGCTCCATAATGGTAAAAAAAAAGTTTCACTTATTCCATCACAGCTCATTTCCCCCAGAAACGTTACACAGGGCTACAATTGATATTCATTAAGACAGCCTTGGTTTTCCCAGTCCACTTTCTTTTTTATAACTACGCATTAATGCTAAGAATGTGCTGAATTTAACACTTCCCCAGAAAGATATTATTTGAGTTGGAGGCTGATGTAAGATAATTCCAAAATGATCTACGATTTGCATCCTACTTATACCACTGCCAATCTTGTGAAGTTTCCTAATTTAACTAACTAAACGAAAGTAACATTCCCGGGGGTGACGATGCACCCCAGTTGCCGTGGTGCCTACCGATTGCGGAAGGCCTCTGGTGGAACATAGCCGCAGTAGAGGAGCAGGCAATCGGGTCGGATGAACCCCTTTACTGCTCACTGCCTGAATCTGCTGATGGCCATCTCGGCCAGGCCCAGAAGCAGACTAACGAGGAGAGCCTCCTCCCTCCCCGCCCCACTCCGCGCTGGGTAAAAGACAGCACCTCTGACGGTGCAGCACTCCCTCAGTACTACATTGAAGTGGCAACCTAGGTCCCTGGAATAGGCTTGAATCTACAACCTTCTGAGTCAGAGGCTAATGTGCCACATATATATACATTCATACTTCTTTCCTTTTTTAAAAATTCTGCCAGCTGCTGTGGTGGGATTTGTCTGGGCTTCTGCATTACTAGTCCAGTGACAGTATTACTGCACCACCAACTCCCCCCTAAAATGAAGCACCACACACATGCATTAAATTTGGGTTGGTGCTTGTTCAAACAAAGGGAGTTTCCAAGGCGACCATCAGGTAAATCAGTTGAAACTTTAGCAGCGGTGGGAACTGAACCTACCCATCTCTGCAGAGACTGGAACCTGAATCCAGTGCCTCAGACTTGTCGGTCACACGACCGCCCCCAATGGCTCTCTTTACATGTGCTTTGTCCTTAATCCCATCACCTGTGTATCTTAACAACCTCATTAACAATATTAAGAGGTTTAGCATCTTTGAAAGTAAATAAATTGCCAGGACAAGGTGAAATGTATCGCAGGCTGCTAAGAGAAGCTAGGGAGGAAATATCAGAGGCTCTGACCTTAATCTTTCAATCATCTCTGGCTATAGGAGTGGTGCTGGAGGACTGGGGGACTGATAATGTTGTGTCATTGTTTTAAAAGGGAGGACGGGATAGACCGAGTAATTACACACCAGTCAGCCTGACCTTGGTAATGGGCAAATTATAGGAAAAAATTCTGAGGGACAGCTTAAATTGTCATTTAGAACAGCATGGATTAATCAAGAACAGTCAGCATGGACTTGTTAAGAGAAGGTTGTGTTTGACTATCTAATGACAACAGACCAGACAGGTTTCAACAAAAAGACAGATAAACTTTATTACAGAGAGCTTTTCAGATGCTACATGCTCGATCAGGACTCTCGTCAGGAAGCCCCACCCCCCAGATTCCCTGTGCTCAGGGCTCATTGATCAGAGCCTCCCAGAACATTGTGTGACCCTGATAGACAGCAGGAGAGGCTATACTGTCAGTTACTACAGACTAACTTGAATTTTTTGAGGAAGTAACAAGGAGGGTCGATTACTGCATTTGAGTCTGCATTGGTTGTAGCCATGCTTTTGACACGGTCCCATGTTCCAGACTGGTCAGAAATGTAAGAACCCATAAGATCCAAGGGCAAATGTCAAGTTGGATCCAAAATGAGCTCAATAACAGGAAACAAATGGTGAATGGACGTTTTTGAGACTGGAAAGATGTTTCCAGTGGGGTTCAGCAGGTTTCAGTACATACAAACATACGAATGTACGAATTAGGAGCAGGAGTAAGCCACTCGGCCCCTTGAGCCTGCTCCGCCATTCAATAAGATCATGGCTGATCTGATAGTAACCTCAACCCCACGTTCCTGCCTACCTCCAATAACCTTTCACCCCCTTGTTAATCAAGAATCTGTCTAGCTCTGCCTTAAAAATATTCAGTTCTGCTTCCAGTGCCATTTGAGGAAGTCAGTTCCAAAGACCATAAGACCATAAGACATAGGAGCAGAAATTAGGCCATTCAGCCCATTGAGTCTGCTCCGCCATTCAGTCATGGCTGATAAGTTTCTCAACCCCATTCTCCCGCCTTCTCCCCGTAACCTTTGATCCCCTTACCGATCAAGAACCTATCTATCTCACAATCCTCTGAGAGAAAAAAATTCTCATCTCTGTCTTAAATGGGTGACCCCTTATTTTTAAACAGTGACCCCTAGTTCTAGATTCTCCCAAAAGAGGAAACATCCTCTCCACATCCACCCTGTCAAGACCCCTCAGGATCTTGAAGGTTTCAATCAAGTTGCCTCTTACGCTTCTAAATTCCAGTGAATACAAGCCTAACCTGTCCAGCCTTTCTTCATAAGACAACCTGCCCATTTCTGGTATTAGTCTAGTAAACCTTCTCTGAACTGATTCTAATGCATTTACATTTTTCCTTAAATAAGGAGACCAGTACTATATGCAATACTCCAGATGTGGTCTCACCAGTGCCCTGTACAACTGAAGCATAGCCTCCCTACCTTTGCAATCAATTCCCCTCACAATAAACAATAACATTCTACTAGCTTTCCTAATTACTTGCTATATCTGCAGACTAGCCTTCTGTGATTCATGCAGTAGGAAACCCAGATCCCTCTGAAACTTAGAGCTCTGCAATCTCTCACCATTTAGATAATAAGCTTTTTTTTATTTTTCCTGCCAAAATGGACAATTTCACATTTGCCCACATTATACTCCATTTGCCAGATCTTTGCCCACTTATTTAACCTATCTATGTCACTTTGTAGCCTCCTTTTTTTGTCCTCTTCACAATTTACTTTCCTACCTATTTTTGTGTTGTCAGCAAATTTAGCAATCATTCCTTTGGTCCCTTCATCCAAGTCATTTATATAAATTGTAAAAAGTTGAGGCCTCAGCACTGATCCCTGTGGCACACCACTCGTCACATTCTGCCAACCAGAAAAAGACCCATTTATGCCTACTCTCTGCTTCCTGCTAGCTAGCCAATCTTCTATCCATGCCAATATGTTACCCCCTACATCATGACCTTTTATTTCCTGCAATAACCTTTGATGTGGCACTTCATCAAATGCCTTCTGGAAATCTACTAGGTTTCTTGCTTTTTGTGGTTTCTATAAATGATTTAGACTTATGAAGGGACATGATTGAGAAGTTTGCAGAAGATACAAAATTTAGTCGTGTGGTTGATTGCGAGGAAGCAAGCTGTAGACTGCATAAAAATATCAATAAATTTGTCAAGTGGGCAGAAAAGTGGCAAATGGAATTCAATCCAGAAAAGTGTGAGGTAATGTACTTGGGGATAGGGTAAGCAAGGCATGGGAATACTGAGAAGTGTAGAGAAGCAGAGGGACCTTGGAGTGCAAGCTCACAACAGATCTCTAAAGACAGCAGGACAGGTAGATAATATGGCTAAGAAGGCCTATGGGATACTTTCCTTAATTAATTGAGGCATAGAATATAAGAGCAGGAGCTTATTCTAGAATTGTGTAAAGCACTTGTTAGACTGCAGCTGAGTGCTCCATACAGATCTGCTCACTGCATTACTGGAAGAATGTGATTGCATTAGAGAGGGTACAGTGGATACTTATGTGGATGTGGCCAGGAATGGAAAATTTTAGCTATGAAGAAAGATTGGATAGGTTGGGATTAGCTTTTTTGGAACAGTGGAGGCTGAGGGGAAATTTAATTGAGCTGCATTGAATTATGAGGGGCCTAGGTGGAGTGGATTGGAAGAATCTATTTCCCTTGGCAGAGAGGTCAATAATCAGGGGACATAGATTTAAAGCAATTGGCAAAAGGATTAGAGAGGAGTTGAGAATTCTCTCTCTCTTTATTCAGTCTTTCTTTTTATTTTCTTTCTGTACTTGATTTGACAATGAATTCAGTTCCTTTAATTCATTCTCCTCAGTCTTTCCTTCATTTCTTTCTCAATCCATAGATCTCATTAAAATGGAGATACACTGTCCCATCGTTCACCAAGGTCCCAAATGCCCTTGCCACACTTCCAGCAACAGACATGGACAAAAAAAATTTGAGCTGCAAGGTACAGGAAAATGTATAACTAATCAGACATACCACAGGATGCCCTGCTCCAGCGAATTCTAGCCCACTATCTATCCCACTGCACCACTCAGTCTCTCTTAAAGATCCCATTTGATATTTTTATGCCAAAAATCAGAGTGCAGCTTGGAGAAGACAGAATGACGTATTAATTGGTATAAACAGCGCATGGACTAAATCAACCCAGACAAGTTTAACAGTCAGCTTTGTGGCTACTGATTTAAGTAAATCCCAAAAGGTTATTAATTTGTCTTTAGTGACATTCAGAGAGATCACTTTGAGAATAAAATGCCCTCTATGCGTGTGATTTAAATCAACTTAGGTAATGTATGTTTTTGAAAGAGTCGATGAAGCGTAATTCAGCAAAAAAGAAACCAATTCAATCTTGTGCTGTTGTAGGACATGTCGGTGTTGAAAGATTAAATTAATGGCACTGAATTTTTCTTCTTTCATCCCTGAGTTAGTACAGATGTTAAGCTGTGGTGATTTACTGGATAAGCACTGTTGGTTTACACTGTGGTCTTTGTAGCTAAACTTCCTTTTATAACTATTTCTTCATGGTAATATGTATTTTTAAAAATATTTTATTGCAGTTCGAAGGCTGTAATAAGGCATTTTCTCGACTAGAAAATCTCAAAATCCACCTGCGGAGCCACACAGGGGAGAAACCTTACCTTTGCCAACACACTGGCTGCCAGAAGGCTTTCAGCAACTCCAGTGATCGCGCCAAACACCAGCGAACACACCTGGACACAGTAAGAACTACACTGAAAGTTTTGCATTATGCTGTAATTGGTGGTTACTCAGTGCCTCGCCTTTTCTCTTCATTGATAAAGTCAGTCAAGGCAAACAAGGAAAAACAATGGTAATGTTGAAAATCTGAAATAAAAAAACACAGTAAATGCTGGTAATACACATTACACTGATTGCCATCTTTTTAAAGAGAAGGTTAGACCTTTGGGTGGGAACAGGGGAACTGAAGTGTATAACAGATGTCTAGGGCGACTACGAAACAGATTGAGCCAATGCTGCTGCAAAAATCAGTTCTGAAGGGTTTGATACAAATCGTTAACAGGCCTTTCTCTTTCAGTTGCTGTAGACTTTCAGCATTCCCGATTATTTGAACCAAGTTTCACATCCAATGGAAAGTGGGACTTCGCTGTTCCTTTTCCATGGCTCTGATTTCCTTATTATAGCGAGGTCCATAGAACTGTACCCAATGTGACTGCTTCCATGCTCCCAGTAAGAAGTGATACCTACACGGGTTGTAGGTATTGTAGGAAATTGGGGTCAGAGAGGCTGTGATTTGCTTATCCATTTGTTTTAATGAGCCAAAAATAGTAGGCCTGTAATTTCCCATCCTGCACTTCCCGTGAGCACCACCCCTTTGGGAGCGTGGAATTGAGTAATGCCCCAATTGTGACTTTAGGTGAAACAGTTCTAAAATGAGAGTAGCACCACTTTGTTGGCTCATTGGCGACTGTAATGCCTGCTGTGCTTAATCACAATGCAGGCCAGAAGATCTTGGGTTCAATCCCTGGTCTTTGTTAAATTGCTTTATTTCAGTGGGGTTTAGTTAGAGGCAGTACAAGTCCCTTCGTGCTGCTGAACTAGGGACAGGATAACCAGCAAATTTTCTTGCTATTCAGTGACCTCTGCTGGAAATAGTGTGTCTGTAGATAGTGACAGGATCGGGTTTGGCTGTGATTTTCCCACACAGTCCCTAACCTAGCAGGTCCCACTGTTCAATTGCCCACTAACATTTATGAAGTAATTTTCACCTTCACTTTGGATGGTAATTTGTTTGGCCATCTAGAATCCACCCAGTTTTCATTTCAATTGAAAATCATCAATAATGGTTCAATCCAGGCAATAGTCTGATCCACCAGTTTCCCAGTCAAACAACGAAAGGGAATATTACCTACTTCCTATCTCAGTTCATGTATTTAAAAGAAACGCCACTTGGAAGAGGTATTAAACTGCCAGAGGTGGTGGAACCACAACCCAGAATCCTGTTCTATGCATTCAGTGACAATGCAGCAAACCCATTTTCCATTCCCTTCTGTCATATAGAGTTCACTTGCCTACAAAATCTTGGTCAGAGCTAGCCAACCTTCAAAAACCTTGATCTCAAAATACAATCAACAATCTATCTGATAGAGCCAAGAGCGACAAAGACACAGTTTGAAACTCTAATGCCATTTGTGTAAAGGACATTCTTTTATTTAATGTTGTTCTTTCACTGATTTAGTTTACAGTAACTCACTGATAGGCTGTGGAGCAAGTTTTCACATTGGTGATTCTGTATCTGGAGTTTTTGCAGCACTGATTCCAGGTTAACTGTCTTCTAAGGTGACTATTTCTTGGCAAACTCACTGGGTTGAATGTTCAGGGCTTCCAACTGGTGGAATGGGGGCAATAGCGCCTTGAACATGGTGAAGAGGAACCTACCACCCCATCACTGCAATCACAGGCTGTTTCCATTATTGCTGAGGTTGTCTGAATAAGGCAGACACCTATAGAGGGCAAATCATTCATTTAGTAGTTTAAGTCAATGTGACCCTGATGACATTTGTTTGGAATTGCACCACACCCCTTTCAGCCAGTATCAGGTGGCAGCCCGATTGAAGAGAAGCTGAAAGGGAACTGGGGGAGTTGCTCCAAGTTCCACAAAACCATCCAGAGCTGCTACTGCTCCTGCTCCCATCCTTCCAAAGATTGGGATATGGCACCACCACACATCCACCCCCTCCTGCACAACCCCAGCCATGGCTACCCTCCTCCAGCCCCAAACTAGCAGATTGCTCCAGGGCACTCAATTTCCAGCCTCAATTTGATGCTAATGCTGCCCAGCCCTTAAAATAAAACACACCGTGCTGTGTATTTTTCAGAATTCTACTGAATCCACTGTGATAGGAAAATAAACAGCAGAAGGGATGCTGTTGAATAGCAATAATGTAAACGCAGGCATCAGTGCTACACTGTTCTGCCTCTTTGTTTGAAAAGTTATTGCTGTAAAATACATGTTCACTTTGCTTTCAGAGAACGGGTGCGTTCAGTGGCTTTCATTAACTTAGAATTTGTTACTTCACACTGTGGTATCTTGCACCTTTACCTTCATCAGTTTAGTGAAGAGTATAAAATGTAGTCCCAGCATTTAAATCAGTAAATTCACTCCTGGGATGCGCTTGCACAAGCCAGCAAAGACCCAGGCTCAATCTCTTATCTGTCATGAGTTCACTAATCTTGGCTGAAACACCTATGGAAGCACTTCTGTTGCCCTTAGGGCGGAATCATCCGCTCTTGTTAGCAGCAGGCGTCATGGTGGGCGTGAGTGGACAGTATGGTGAGAAGGCCAAAAATCAGTTTTCAACCATTGTGAAACCAGTTTGCGATTATCCGCTCCACCCATCAATGGCGGACCACATTTCCTGCTGCTGCACGACAGGAACCTAGGCCAGGATTTTGCCCTTGTTGGGTGAACTCGGTGGGGGCGAGCGGGAGTGGCCAGGAAGCAGGAGCCGTCGACACCGCCGCTCGTAATCGGAGTCCGACCGCGATTTCACGCTGGTGGGCCAATTAAGTCCTTCCCAATGTGAAACATATGCTGCAGCGCTCAGTGCTGCCTGTGTGGGGCGGGGGGGGGGTGGAGGGTGAGCGAGGAACTTTGCGCATGTGCGCTGGTGCACGCAGGAAAAGCTCCCTGAGGCACAAAGCTGAAGATTATAAAATTTAAAATGAAGAATTTTAAATTGTTAAAAAAAGTCCCCTCATGAGCAGGGGCGTGTTATTAATGAAATGTTGAAATTTTAATTTAATTTTTAATAGCTGTTGGAAGCCTCATCCCATCCGTGGAATAAATAATTTTTTTCGCCAAGTGAAAAATTCTGGCCCTAATTTCAATAGTTTAGTATGTCATTATAAGCCCTGCTCACTGGAATCATTCCCGCATGCCGGATCATCTGGGCGCCGACGTGTTTCACAACTGTACATAAACAACATGCACTTGGTGAGCTACACTTAGCTCGGGACTTTGAGTCTTGTTTGCCTCCCTTGCTTCGGGCAGCACTCGTGGTCATCAGCACCAGGCTTTGCAGGCAGCACCACATCACTTTTAGAGGGGCTCACAGGCGGATCTCTACATACCAGACCAGCTGTACGACGGGGGTAGCTTTTCAATGGCTGTAGGGCTTGCCTGGGGAGGGGAAGTGGCCTCAGGCAAGGGAAGAGGCTGCAGGGTGAGGGCTGTATTGGGGAAGGAAGAGGTATCCCAGGATGTGTGCGGGGGTGCATGTTGAACTATGCAAGTGGCCTCAATATGGTGAGCGCTGAGCAGGCAGTCGCCAGAGGGGATGAGGCCAGATGGACATGTGAGGGTGTGTGTGAGGGATTGAGTGGTGATGTCCCATGAGTTGGCAGTGAGTGAGATGTGTGAGTTTGGAGTGGTTGCCTTACCCTGGCAGCATGGATGAGATCATTCATCCTCTTTCTGCACTGGATGGTCAACCTCTTCTGTGCAGCATTGGCACTGATTACCACTGCCATCACCCCCCAAGCTGGAGTGGTGAGATTGCTGCACCTCCTGCAGTCAGAGCAGGGGTGGAGGACATCACAGCGGGCCTCCAAAAGGCATTCCTCTCCTTGGCTTTCAGGGCCATGTCTTCACTGGAGCAGTCTGGGCTGCAAGCATTAAGAACTGTGTGCGTGGCTGCAGTTTAGATATGGCACCAGGAGTGAGGAAGTGGTGAGGTAACGGTGTGGCGGGCGATTCAGAGGCCACCCACCAATGAGATGATGTGTTTCCTGCGGTTGCATAATTAATGAGATGGGAAGTGGATGAAAACCTGCTGTTGCGGCTGGCGGGTAAAACGTCGTTTTCATACCCTCTACTTCACTTAGTGCAATTCTGGGACGATTCTGTCCTTATTTTCCCTGTCTAGGGAGGTGGAAAGAATTGAGGTCCACTGATTCCTGCTGGAAAGGTCTATAATGTAAATTCCAAGTGAGGACAGAATAAGGATTGGCTGCAGTGCCTCTCATGGAGGACTAGCCAACTTACACATGGCTAGGCACACACACACGAAAAATGGACACTTGAGCCATTAGAAGACATGGGTCTACACTCAACCAAGAGCTGGGGAAAAAATTGATAGGAAATGTTTGCCAACAAGGCTGTATGATAGTTTACATAATCGAGTCAGGTAATATATAAAACATGTGTTTAGGACTGTTGGAGGAATTGTAATAAAATAAAATAAAACAGATGCTGAACCTGTTGAATTTACAAACATTTGTCATGGGATACAGAAGTTATTACTTCACCTTATGTTGTATTTTAAAGTGTTAATGTCTGTACTATGTTAATGTCTGTACTGTATAAACATAAAACTTTTAATTCTCCCTTCTCTTCTTTGTGCTTTCCTTCCTTTGCCAAGGAATCTCTGTCTTCAAAGCCCAGGTACCACATATT
Organism: Cetorhinus maximus; assembly: GCF_964194155.1. Lineage (NCBI taxonomy): Eukaryota > Metazoa > Chordata > Chondrichthyes > Lamniformes > Cetorhinidae > Cetorhinus > Cetorhinus maximus. Next base: position 95,363,168 of record NC_135895.1, on the reverse strand, counting down.
CAATGATTTCAGTAGATGATGATAGAGACAAGTCTGGAACAAACGTGGTAAATTTTTGTCTTCATATTGGCAATAATCTGGTGGAGTGGATTGCTCGCCCACTATAAAGCCCACCTGAGTTTCATTCCATTGAAATCGATGGTGTGGCTATCCAGCCTGATAGGGAATAATCTGCTCTGCTGGATTACTGTCAATGTGACAAAGACAAAAATTTACCCTGTGTAAGTATTTAACATGTGACTGAAAAGCTTTTCACCTTGCGACAATACTTTGAATGTAAATCGGCAACCCTCAATGTAAACTCACCATGCAGTTGGAGATATTGTTATGCATGAGGTACCAGATCAAATTGCACTGCCAGCCATAGCATGGTGCTCTGCCCAAGTTCAATGGAGCTCTATAGCAATGCAATGTATAGGAAAGGATAGGAAAGTTAAATGAAGTTTGAAAAATTCCTGACAGCAGTCCAGTCATCCTACAGTGTGAGATTCCTTCTTAGACTGGCCTCATGGGCTTACCTAAATATACCTTGGCAAATTACACCGTACAACTTACATTGATGTGAAGATAAGTATTCTTCACATCTCATGGTATATATAACTGGTCTAATGAAGAAAAAACACCTTTAAACTAAGTTACTCCATAAAAGTGGAGGATATAAATGTGACCATTTATAAGTTATTGCAGTCAAATGTTCTACATTTGCAGCTTCCTGACAGTTATGCGATTGGCCATCAGTAATAAGTATCAACAGCTACAGTTGTGAAAGCTATTTCCTGGTTTTGAATCAAATCCAGGAGCAGGGCTATCATCTGACACCATGTTATACTGGTTGAGTGCCAGGACTGAACTATTTGAATGAAGTATCTTAAAACGAGTAATTTCTACATTTAGTAACTACATTCTTGTTTGAACGTGCTTGCGCTCAGGAAATAATAATTTATCATCTCATAGCAGAAGGTATCACATGTACACTGTCAGTGCAGAATTGTCTTAATGAGACTCAGCAGCTATGCAAAGTGTAAAACTTTTCTCTCTCTTAAACTTTTACAGAAACCATATGCTTGTCAGATCCCAGGGTGCACAAAGCGCTACACTGATCCAAGCTCATTGAGGAAGCATGTCAAAGCACACACTGCCAAACAGCAACAGGTGCGTAAGAAGGTAAGAAATAATCAGATAGGTCAACATGTCATGTACTGGATAATTATGACATTTCCAAATGTTAATTTCTTTTACAAGAACTAAATGCTTCTTTTTTACTATATTTTTTCAATTGAGAAGGCTGGATGAAGGGTGAAGGCCCAGTGTACTGGACATCAGCACAGTTGAAGAGAATGAGAAAGATTAGTGGTTAGGAATTGCAAGCCACACTTGGAATTGTGGCTTGGAACTATATCCAGTTCCTTCTCTGTCGCTGGGTCAAGGTCATGGAACTCCTTTCCTAATGGCACTGTGGGTGTACTTGCACCACACAGACCGCAGTAATTCAAAAAGGCAGCTCGCCATCTTCTCAAGGGCAATTCGGGATGGGCAATAAATACTGCTCTGCTAGTGAAGCTCACATCCTATGAATGAATGTAAAAAAAAATGCAGTCTCAATTAATTTAGACTGCCATTCAGCACAGTGAATGTGAGGTCAGTTGTAATAGATAGTTATCAGGAATGGTGGCATAGCGGTTATATTATGGGACTAGTAATCCAGAGGCCTGGATGAATGATGTGGGAACATGAGTCTAAATCCCACCATTGCAGCTGAAGAACTAAAATTCAGTTAATTAAATACATATAGAATAAAAAGTTTGTATCAGTAATGATGACCATGTAACTACCAGATTGTCATTAAAAAGTGGACAATATCCTTTAGAGAAAGAAATCTGCCGCTCTTACCCGGTCTGGTCTATACGTGATTTCAGATCCAAAGCAATGTGGTTGACTGTTAAATGCCCTCCTAAATAGCATAGTAAGCCACTCAGTCAAGAAGGTGGCTAATGACCACCTTCTCAAAGACAACTAGGGATGGGCAATACATGCCAGTGGTGTCCACATCCCATGAGTAAATGAAGAAAAACTGGTCAGCATAGTGAATGCTTGGTATAGAACATCATCCAGTGCATAAATTCAGACTCTGCTGTATAGACAGCAAACCAGCTTAAAGAACGTGAATTCAGTTGGCATAACCTGCTACATGACATAATGGTTGTCATTTACTCCATTTACTGGAGTCAGTGTGGGTTTGGTTGGCATAGACTGCCAACTGTTTGTTGAACATAACACCAGTTGGAAGTGCAAAGTTCCAGCTTCGACTGCTTATCTTTCTACAGCCTTGGTATACAATGAACCCTGGATACATGACAGCATGTTTTCATGCATTGTCTTCTGGTAATTCCTTCCAGTGTCTGTAATATTACTGACAAGGGGAGACCTTTCAATCTGTTATTTTATTAAATGATATATTCAATCTTTAAAAAAGGAACTCTCTTGGAATATAAGAAAGCTATCGATTGTTTTTGATTTGAATTCTGCCGAAGCCCAGTGAATACTGTCTGGAGTGGAACATGCTGCCTCATGAAGGTATACTATCTCATGAAAGTGTACTCTGTCATACCACAGTAACCTCATTCAAATTGAAAGGATGGTTGGACACCCTTCAGATCATGAGATTGTTTACACATATGGTCACAATTTGTGCATATAGCACTCCATTCTGAATTGGCTTTTTGTAATACAAATACTAGTTACGTCAACTCAAGCAGATTCAACTAGATTTTAGCCAGCTGCCCAAGTGGGTCAATTGCTAATGGCTACATGATATGGTATTGAGCCATAGAGACCATAAGTTCTTGAGATTTGATCTTCAGTCTGTGCTGTCAGCTGGTCTAAGGCAGAGCAGCAGCTGAGTGCTAATTGGCTATATATCTCTGGGTAGTAAGGAAAAATCAGCATTGGTTTTTCGATTGATCAGGTAATTCATTTTGTGAGGAAAAATAAAGAATAGAAAAATAATTTACATGTTACATTTCTCAATGCAGTGTGGGACCAAAGGGATCTAGGTGTGAAGATATATAAATCCTGAAAAGTGAATGGAAAGGTTAAAAAAATGCCTTAAAGAGGCACATGGAATTTTGAAATTTATATTCAAAGGGATTGAATACATAACAAAGAAATGATCGTTCACATTGACAATACTGTGGGCTTTACGCTAAAAAATGACATAATAACCCTGGAAAAAGTGCAGCATGGATTTACCTGAGTGACCCTAGTCTGTAGGATTAACAAGGAATGAGCAACTAGGCTATATTTTTCAAACTAAAATGATTAAGGGAAATGTGAAAGAATTGCAAAACGTGACAGAAATGCAAAAGAGAATATACAAACTGGGTATAGGTAGATTATTTGAATTGAAGGCGAGATAAGAAACATATATAAGGAGTTGATTAGAAAAACATATTTCATACAAATAGTTACTGCAGTGTGGAATGATTTGTGACAAGTGGTGATGGGTGCTGACTTATCAGAAAGATACTGGATAATTACTTGAAGAAAAATAATATAAAACGGTTTGGGAAGAAGAGAAAAAAAAGGTGTGTTTCGGAAGAGGGCAGGGAAATTTTAACTTATTAAATTAAGCCATATTTAGTGTAAGTAAGAAGGGGCTGAATTACCTCCACCTGTGTTAATATTTCTATTTTTGCATGATCACTATTAAGTGAGCCATGCTTTAAGTCTGGGTGTCTGGATGTTTGGGTGAGGAAAAGATTGGGCTTGACTGTGATAATCTGTTGACATTTATGGAGTAGGTTCACAATCGAAAACTGACCATTTGGGAAAGACCACTTGAACATGCTGAAGTATACCACTGAACTGATATGAGTTGCCAGAAAGCAGGGGCTGAAATGAAGTGCTTTCTCTGTAACAGCATGGTTGCAATTCTACATGAACATTTACATAATATATACCTATAACAAATTAAATAATGCAGAATTGATTTACCAGATTTCTAATTTATAAAAACAGTAATGGAGTGTACTCTGAATTATCAATGATGTTGGAGTGAACTGTGTGTTTATGCTGTGTTGTTACGTGAGCTGACTTATGCATGGTGACAGTGCGTTGGCAGGGACTCCTGAATCTGAAATTGAAGATTAGAATAATTCTGCTTTGTTGAGTTCGTTCCTCCTGCTGTTTTTAATCTTCCTCTCCACTTGTGTTTTAAGAAGTACATGTCCAACACAGTATTGCCAAGAGCATTCATTCTGCTTGTTATAAGATAGATGTCAAGATGATTTGCTACAGTGAGTTGAACAGGCTCAACTTTGCTCCAATCCTAGCAAGTGTTTTCTGTTACTAAAAAAAACCAAGATTCATCAATTAAAAGAACTCAGCTCATGTGTTTCCCTTTTATAAAGCTCACAAAATCACAGAATCACCCTCTGTACATTGTTGGAGGTTTCTGTATCCAATTAGTCATTAGAGATGTCCTTTCATACATTGAATGAAACTATATGTTAACAGGCCTTCTTAATGCTGCAGGTATGTGTCCATCAAATATGGTAACTTGACTCTTTGATCGCTGTTTCAGTGGATGACATACATAGCTCCTAGGAGATGGATACGGGATAATTTAACATGATGTTAAGAATCCAACCTCTAAATTGCAATTATCTACTTTGCTGTTGTTGGGAGTTATTCTAAGTCTGGACCCTTTAAAAATCAACTTGTTTTGTTCACCAGAGGAGGTGTCGTAGAGAAATGCTGATTCACAATAATGTATGACACAAACAGGAAAAGGGATTATTGTGATTTGAACTCTGAATCTGTGCTCTGGGAGAAGGCAAATAACATTGTCTGAGAGGTACTGATTTTCATTTTCTAACAATGTAGAATGTGAATGAGCAAAATAGAGTGTAAATTTGGAGTCTTATTCCTCCTAATCAGAAACTAAAACATATTCAAGTTACAACATAAGAAAATGTGGAATAAGAAGATGGCATTTGCCCATCAAGTCTATCCCTTCCATAAATCATGCTCAACGAGCCCTACCATAAATTCTATTCTTTAGTTTGCTCAATTTTCCCTTCCTTCAACAAAACACAGGCTGTGCATCAGTTCTGAGTTCTGAAGCATTATTGCACTATGTTCAGAAAGCATCCTTTCTTTCACCAATTTTTCATTTGTCTTATCTTGCCTTTTGTATTTTCAGTCTTGGTGATGCCTTTTACAAGTAAACATATTAGTATAGCAATAATTCCACTTTATTCCAGCCATGTTTTTGGTTCCACTGACTGATGATGTAACAGATTAATAACCACTTGTTTTGATAATTGGCTGGTGGTTTAACTCTGTCACCATTTATTCAATAGAACTTCAGGAGGAATTACATTGTGTTGTTGGGTTGCAGAAATTTCAATGATTCCCAAAGACTGCTAACTATCAAAGCGCTAACATTTATTTTAACATATTCACAGATTATGGAAAACACTCTTACAAGATTCTGACCAGGCTTGCTTTCCTTTTACTTGCACTTTAGACTGTCCCAGAGTCTCATATCACAGGAGTATATGTCACTCCCTTCTGTGACATTACAGACTATTTTTATGGGACTTAGTCTAACATACTCCATTATACTACATCCCCCCCACTCCACAAGATTCTATTCTGACTTCAACGTTCTCTGACACTCCTGGAAACCCAGTGCTTTGGTGTCCTAGTCATTCTGAACATTTCAGTGGACAGAATATTGAGCTCGGCGGGCGGGCACGCGCCCAACCCGGCAGAGCGCTTAACCTGGCCGAGCGTAAAATGATGTGCAATGATGTCGGGCAAGCATCCCGAGCATCGTGTAGTCCTGTGATATTTCATCCGGCGGGTGTGCGCTGACAATTAAAAGGCCTATTAAGGCCATTAACAAGGTAATTAATTTCAAATTGAATCTGCCCGTCCAATTATTTATTTAAACAGCACTTCAGCAGCTCCGTGCCTCAGGGAGATTGAAATACTCTTTCGCACGCATGCATGAAGATTGCACTAGGCCCACTTGCCCTCCTACCTCCACCCACACAGGCAGTGTGAGCACTGCTGCTTGCGGTTCCACGCTGGGTGGGCCTTAATTGGCCCGCCCGCGTAAAATCGCAATGCCGATTGCGGGTTGTGGTCGGTTTCCTGACCGCCCCTGCCAAGGGCAAAATTCTGCTCAGCGTTTTGAAGTTTGAAAGAAAATTTTGCTTCTTTTTGCTCTCATAGGTAAATGTTGTTTCTTTCTCTCTCCTTGTTCTCTCTTCTCTCCCCTTCTTCTGGTCTTTTGAGATTCTCACCTCTTATACCGTTAAGCGTTGTGATGCCTTCACTAGTTTACCATACCTTGTTCTCCTCTTGTTTGTAGGGAATTTGGCATTCTCATTCTGCCGTTAGTCCTCTGGACACTGTTGAACAGAATTCGAACTTGTAGATGGTTTGGGATCACTTCCTTCAGTGTCTTCTTTCATTTCTGATGATTGTACCCTCCGCTCTCTGTTTTTCACTCTGTTGCTCAATTGCAATCAAAGCTGTTCTGTTTCTTCTTACTGTGCCCTGTTCCATCTGGACAATGTAAGATCTTGGATGTGGTGATTTCTCCATTATTTCGTCTAATCTTGATTGATTTCCGATCCAAGCCTGTTCTCCCTGTTGAAGATCTGATAATATTCCTGCTCTATGACGTGTACATGTGATACATTCTTCCAGTGACTTTGAAATACCTGGCCACCAAACCTAAAACCATGCTCCGGCTCTGCTCTTGGGATTACTATTCTATCATTGTATACCACTAAATCATTGATCGCTGTCAGATGAGCTCACTGCTCAAAATACGATCTCAAGACAGGACTGTGTGGTATATATGTTGGCCATTGGTTCACTAACGCAGAATTCTCTGATCTGCTTCATTCGTTCTCTGATTTTTGAGCCTCTTTGACTTCACTCAATCTTTGTGTAGTTGCCAGTAATGTATGGACTGTCATTATAGCAAATGCCTCAACTTTTTCCATAAATTCAGTATTGCATTTTTTCTGGATTCTGTTTCCATGCGCGATAATGCATCTTCTGTGCTCTGTCGTTTCACTCGAACATATACTATGTGAGTATCAAACCTCATCAATCTTAATTTAAACCTTTTGAACTCTTGATGGCATTGCTGCAAGCTCTTTTGAATTCAGTAGTGTGACTAAAGGTTTATAGTCTGTTTCTAACGTAATGTGAAGACCTTAAGACATAGCAAATTTCTAGCATGCCTATGTGGCTGCTAATGCTTCCTTTTTGATTACTGCGTATCTCTTCTCTGTACCTGTTAATTAACGTGATGTATAATAGGCTGAGCTGCATTTTCCACCTCTTTGTACCTGAAAAACTGCTATGCCCAATCCTGTAGAGGATGCATCCGCTGCTATTATTGTAGGTAACTCTGGATCAGAATGTACTAAAACTCTGATGAGATCAACCTCTCCTTGATTTTGTCGAATGATTTCTGATGTGATTCAGAATGTGCTTCTTCTCAATACCATTCATTGTCTTGGCGTAACAACTGGTGCAGTGGCTCGTTGAGCTCTGCTAATTTTCAAAGAAATTTTGACACTTGATTAACTTTTACATGCATCTTTGTAACTCCGTGATATTCCTTGAAGCTGGAAGTTCTTTAATGACTCCAGTGGATCAACCTTCATTCCTGATGCACTCACTATGTGACCAAGAAATCTGATTGTTGGCTGTGAAAACTCGCACTTACTGTTGAGTGTCAATCTTGCCTCTTGTAGTCTTCTCAGCACTGCTGTCACTCTTATGTCATGCTTAGCTTGAGTGGACCCATGTATCAACACATTCACGTAACAAACAACTCCATGTGAGATTTTAACTCCCGCTAAAAGATTTGACATTGTTCTTTGAAAGATCTCTGGTGCTGATGTTATTCCAAAGGATAACTTGTCAAAATAGAATCTTCCAAATGGTGTTATGAAAGTTGTGCGAAGCTTGGACTCCTAGTGGTATTTGTCAAAATCTGCTGTTAGTGTCTAATTTAGAAAATATTGAGCTCTTCCCTCATTTTGTTAAACTTGCATCTACTGATACTATTGGATGGACTTCTCTTTTCACAGCTTCATTGAGTTGTATGAGGTCAACACATCTTCTAATGGCACCATTTTGTTTCAGAACCAGTACCATCCCTGAGCTTTTTTACAGATGAAATGATTCCTGTCTTATCATTGAGTTGATCCCTTTCTTTACCTTTGGAAGTAAAGGGTGTGGAACCTTTCTGGGTGTATATAAGGATATCGGTTTTGTTCTGGTATTATATGGTACGCTGTTCTTGCTCTCCCAATTCTGTAAATAATTTCAGAAATTCTGCTCTGAAGTCTCCTGATTGACCTTCATCATTCTTTATTCTTTCTATTCTGCAAATTAGATCCAATTCCATATATGCGTTCTACTTAAAAGTGAATAACTCTGATCTTGAATTATGTACAGTACTTCAGTAATTACTTTCTCTCTGAGCTGTAAAGTAGCTGTTAATTCTCCCATAATCATCAGCTCTGTCCCTCCGGGTCTGTGTAGCTTTTGTAGAACTCTCTTGTTTAACCATGGTTCAGCATCTGAAAGAACTGAAACTGCTGCTCCAGTATCTAATTTCAAGTGTGTCCTCTGATCTTCGACCAAGATTTCTGCACTCCAAAAGTTTCCGCTTACTCCTTTAATCCCTCCTAAGATGGGTATCTCCATGTCTTGTGAATCTTCAACTTCATGTACTGTGTTTCCTTCTAAAAGTTTTCTTTTTTGAGTGTTCTGCCTGTTTTTTCTATTGTCACATACTGCCTGAAAGTGCCCCATCTTCTTGCACCAATGGCATTGTGCGTTTTTGGAGGGACAGTTCCCGCACTTGTGCCTTTCTGTTCCGTACCAGCAACAACAAATCTGGGCTGCCGTCAATAATTGCTTTTCAAGCTGCACATGTCTCCTTTCTATTTTCATTTTTTTAACATCTGACGAATTCAACTTTATCTGTTACTTTGGGATGCGGGCTGTCTTTCTCTCTTCTGACTACTGATCGGTTCTGCCTTCTGATCTTGGTTTGCCTATTTAATTGAATTGTCTTCGCCAGTGTCAAGTCTTCTTGGGACTTCAAATTATCTGAAAATGCATCATCCTTTACTTCAACAACTATTCTGTCGTGAAGTAGCTCCACTTTTAGATTACTGTATTTACAGTCTTCTGCTAATTTGTATAAATCATTAATAAATGCACTGATACTTTCCCTGTGTCTCTGTGCATGTATATTGAACTTTGCTCTTCCACGATGGTGTTCTTGTTGAGATTAAAATATGTCTCCAATGCATTAATAACTTCAACATATGTGGCTTTACCCTCATTGATCCCCAGGGTAACTAAAATGTCTTCTGCATAGATGCCCATTGCATACAAAAATTGACTTGCTCACAGTCTGGCATCACTGCGAAACATGATGCGGTGCAAAATTGAGTGAATTTCTTGTACCACTTCGGCCATTTTTCAGCCTGGTTTAGGCCTGCAACTTTCTCGAAATTCTCCAGTAGAGGTAGAGATTTCTCTAGCTGTTTTTTACAGCTTGCCACCATATATTATTGTGTTGTAGGGTTGGAGATGTTTCAATGACTCCCAAAGACTGCTAGCTATAAATATTCTAACATTTATTTTAACATATTTACAGATTATGGAGAACACTCTTATAAGATTCTGACCAGGCTTGCTTTTACTTTCACTTTAGTCTGTCCTAGAGTCTCACATCACAAAAATCACTCTCTTCTATGACATCACCGGCCATTACAATTAACCCTTTATGGGATTTAGTCTAATATGCTCCATTGTACTACAGGAATCACAGTGAGAATCACATATGAGGCAAAGAAAACCTGATGATCCAGGCCTCATTGATCTGCACACGTTTTTCCATGTCTTTCATTTAAATTCCACATGGAAATACTTCATACATCATGTATGTTTCTGCTGTTTTACAATGTTTTGCAATAAATCATTTCAACGGTTGTTCTAATAATTACTCACCGCAGAAACTGGACCACTGATTTCCTGCAGCTGTATAAAAAAGCGCATTTAATCATTTCCTTGGCATCTGATTGAATGAATATGGTATTCTAAAGATAAAGAATAACATTTATAGTGTATAGAGCTTAAGGCCTGGTAGATGTAGGCCAGTCACATGGGGTGGCATTTAATGCAGGTGATGGCCATCTCATCTGACAGCTGGAGAGCCGTAAGAGTCCTGCATTGCCTTTTTTGGGGAAAACAGCCATATTAAGTGCTCCTCTGGCATTTAAGTGACCAGCGGCGGGGATTCCCCAGATCAAGGACCCCCCCCCCCCCACCAGGGGTGGAAATCCTGCCGCACAAAAGCTGCCAGCCGATCACTGACCAGCAGCTGTCCATTGCAGGCAGCATCACCAAGGAAGTGGTGGTAGCTGCCGGTAGTGCACCCAAGCAGAGGCCTAGGATCGCTGAGGGACCCAGTCCATAGGAGAGTGAGGGTGGAATGGTGGTCACGAGGTGGGTGTTACGGGAGGTGGGGCGGAGTTTGGCAGCGAGGGCAGAGGGGTGCCTCTCAGTGGTCTCCCCCCTTCTTGATATTGGGTCCCTCAGTCAGGCACTGAGTGCCTTTGAATGTTTTGCTTTTCGGGCTTCCCGTGTGTTTACTGCCCTGTCCGCTGCTGGTTGAATACCAGTGGCAGTGGAATGAGGCCCTTAAATGGGAATTAATTGTATACTTAAGTGCCCTCAATTAGTGGCAGGGCATGAAGGTAGTCCACAAGCCTTTCTGCCCTGGACATAATTGGGGCAGGGTCCCAGCCTCCAAAATCGCCTCGGTGGAGGTGGAGGGTAGGGTCATTAAATTCTGCTCATTGTTATGTTTTTCAGTGAGAATGTGACAGGAATAGAATGATGAACAAACCAAATGTGTTTACTAAAATTCAGGAAAAAGTCCATGGGCAGGATTTTCTGTATAGGGTCGGGACCAAATGCTAGTACCAACCTTACACCATGTCGAAAATAGTGACTCAACGGCAATTTTTGTAGATTGACCAATGAGTGGCCAGAGGGCATGCTTGACGACCAGTTAAAGATGGCGAGTGGGAACTTGAAGCTGGAGGGCCAATAGGATGCCTTGCAGCACTAAAGGAGTTGCAGTCTGCCTCTGCAAGTAAGGGAGAGAGAGGGCACTTCCACCTCTCAGCACTTCTTGTAAAAGTGAAAATGAATGACCATAGCTGCTGGACCACCATTGTGGAGAGGGAATACCTTCACATGGTGGCCTGTGACCACAGCGGTAGCCAGATGGGTATGGCGGCTACACGACTGAAGGGGGTCCTAAAAGTGATCCTGGAGCACTGGTTCCCCTGTGTCTACTGCCGGAAGAATGCCTCCAAGTATCTACCCTGCTCTTGATGCCATGGAGGGTCCATAGATGAACTGGAAAATTCTAGTCACCCTCTGATCAAAGGCCTTAATTGCCTCTGAATTGAGTTAGCAAGCTATCCACTACGTGCAGGCGGGTAGCTGTTCCACGCCTGACCCAGCTACCAGGAGAATGATCGGGAATCAGGACTGTGGCAGAGAACCAGCATACTGCCAGCATTGGGAAATTCCTTGTCTGGCCGCCTCCGTTCCCACCCCCATATTAGCACCAAAATCCTGCCCCATATTCGGGGAGCTTTCTTTTCCCAGGTCCTCCTCCTTTTTGAACATACTGACCCATGCTGATAAAGGTTTATAGAAGGTTGAGAGGCAACTGTTACCACACCCTTTCTTCATTTGTCAACCTAGATAGTGAGCGAGGGAGGGGAAATTGGTCGAGTAGTGGAAAGTGGGCTGCTGATTCGCTGCTGGTCATTTTGTGCTACTGGTGTGAAGCAATTTCACTCCTGAGAGTTGCTGAGTTACTCAACTGTAAGTGACACCAGAGTTAAACCTAATCATATCTTACCCTACATCATTCATGCAGTCTTTCTGTCAAGGATCACTGTATCAATCGAGCAGGAATCCTGGCGGATATTGTTTTCCTGGTACAACTGAGGCCAGTGCCACTACTCTGGCTGGGATGTCACTTTTATGGTCTTTCAGATTCATCTCCACTGAGCATGGTGTTCCTATCTAATGAGCCAATGGGATTCTACACTCTGAGACCTTATTGCACTATGGTCAGAAAATATTCTTTGTTTCACTATCAAAATCTGTAGATTATCAGACATAAGACGTACCCAGGGCTATAGACATATGCAATGCCAAAGGACTTTCTTGACGTATTTTAACAATGGGAAATATGAATGTAAAGGCAAAATACTGAGGATGCTGGAAATCTGAAATGAAAACAAAATGGAAATACTCAACAGGTCGGGCAGCATCTGTGGAGAGAAAGAGAATTAATGGGGGGAGTTTTACTGCTCCTGCCGGCATATTTGAAGGGGGGGAACTTAAAATAAAACGGGTGGTTAGACCACTGTCTTCCCTCCCACATCCCAGCTGTCCCCCATATTACGGTGGGTGGGTAAGGCGTCAGCCAGGCCACCTGTCCTTAGGCCTATTGAGGCCCTTAAGTTGCCCATTAAAAGCCACTTAAGGACCTCTTTCCCCTCTGCCACCATGATACAGTGGAAGGGGAAAGGCGGAAGGAAAATGGCCAGCCTGCTACTTTCCCAAATCAGGGTAAAAGATGGGAAATGAAGCGGGGTATACCTCCTTTGGAGGTGGGGGGGGGGTTCCTGTGTCCACCAGGGGCACCTCCTCCCCAAGATGGTAACCCCTCTTTGTGCCTTCCCCTGGCCTCTCCAGCACCCCCCTTTCTAGGGCCCCCGATCCCTTCCCCACCAAAAACCCTGGACTTACCTTTCACTCTGGTAATCATGATCTTCTTCTCAGAACTCTCTTTTGGTCCTACCAGAGGCCACGACTGTGTTCAGATCAGATTGGCCAGTAGTTCTCGAGGGCAAGACTTCCTGTCCCTGAGGGAAATCCTACTCTCAACTTGTTAAGCCCATCTCCAGCATGTTATTGCTCCAGGGCAGCCCTTTTTAAAGTGGGTGAGCTGCCCACCGACTTTTGTACTGGTGGTGGGATGTGGGGGTTGGGGGGTGGTGGGGGCGAGCTCCTCCGCCTTTCATCAGAACTACAACATTAACTCTCTTTCTCCCCACAGATACTGCCTGTGCTGCTGATTATTTCCAGCATTTTTTGTTTTTATTTCAGAAATATCTATGTATTGTTCTTGGGAAGTATTGGATTTTTTTTTTCATGGGATGAGTACAAGTCTGTAATCCACCAGATGTGAGCTCTTACAGTCCTCCTGAAGACAAAATACATCTATGTTAGAGTCAATAGTATTTTGAAATGATGAATAAGAAAACAATATGGAAGAATATTACTGTTCAGATCACAGTACAAATGAGGACCTTGTTGTCATTTGTTACACAGATCTGCATGCCTGCTTGGTTTTGAAGTATTCTAATAAATGGGCCACATGGCTGCCAGATAATATAAATTGCTATAAGTAGTACTTCACTACAGGTTGGCCAACAGAATTACACAAATTCAAGAAACTTAGAACTAAATGAAGGCAGCTGCTGCACAATCATAGCATTGTCCAAGTTCATTAATAAGCTTGAAACCACAAGTGATCTGTAACTTCCATCTGATTCAGCACACCCACACCTTTCTGTAGGAAAATCATACTAACCAAACTGAAGCATTTATTTTTGAGGATTTGTAATCCTTGAGTCTTCCAACTCTCCTTGTTCCTTCATATTCCTCATAGCTAAGAATAAAGCCTAGTGCAGTACCTCCTTGTGTGTCACTCTTGGCTCAGTGGTTAGGAGGCCCACATGGTAATCCAGTGAAACCACCCTTTCAGTTGAGGTTTCTGCAGGCAATCCAATGATTTCCAACATGAAGATGCAATCTGCTGATAATTCCAAAAAATGTATTTAAGTTGTGTAGAGAGAGAGAACAAGTGCACACACAGGACATTACTATGGAAATGGGGGCTCTCCCAGCATTTTTGGCAGTAGCAAAATGTCTTGATGAAAACTATACAGTCTATAAGTATTATGTTGGCTTTTGGTTTCTCTCAGTCATTAGTGAGAGCACAAGAAAAAAATGCCCCATAATTGGGTTGAAAACCTCCTTGGATTTTTCCCTGTCTTTCCTTACTGAACTGGATCTGTGGTCAATTTTGCCAAAACACAATTTAAAAACTATTTTTACAAGCTGCAGTCAGAAAATTAAAACAGAAATTGAATTCCTGTTAGATTGTAAATGGTTTTATATCAGTAATTACAGTTTAATGTTGCAATTATATCCCCTGTTTTTCACTTATTTTAAATCTCAAATCCTTCCTGATTACCTAAGTCTGTAAATAAAAAGGAGGGAAATATTTGGCTCAATAATTGGGTACAACAATATGAAAGAGTGTATTAGAACTATTTGCACACTGTGAAAAAGACATTTCAGAAGGGTGTAGAACTGATTTGAAATTACAATCCCACTGCACAGTTCACATCATATGAAATAGTTTCACTATTCTAGTTTTTCAATAAAAATAGTAAACATGAGAAAATATATCTTTTACAGCAGAAAAGTGAAAAGTACCTAAGGAAATGTTCGTGAAGTCGTAACTCAAACAGAATAAAGGACAACCAAGCCCAGTGTAGTTAATCAAAGATAGGTCCAGATTTTCGCTCACAGGTCAGGAGCGCCGAGACTGGAGAATTCTCAGCTCCGCGAATCTGACATTTAAAAATGTCTGCCTAAACTTTTGATTTTCAGTTTGAGGGGGTGAGCTGGAATAGGAGATGGGGTAGGCGATCCTGGAAGTAGTGAGTGGTCAGAGGTGGGCCTGGCATGGGTTGGGCTCCTTGGGTGCAGTTAAAAAGCGGGCCTTCTGAAAAGCCCAGTTGGTTGTCAATGGTCCCTGTACCTCAGAGGAGGCGTCATTGCTTTGTCAGGTGAGTGTCAAAGCTGTAGATGTTGTCCAACTGTTAGTTGACCCTGGAACGGATGGCCCATCATAGGCTTTACCTAGGAAAGAATTGTCATTGTTGCTGCCCAATCAAAGTGTAGTCTACTTAACCACTGAAAGCATGGAGTGGATTATCAAGACACAGCCATGGAGATGGCATCAACTTGCCACCACTATCTGGTACAGATATTATGCAGCTATGTAGTTAAACTCAGTGGGTGGATGAATGATGAACAGTGCCATAGTCATTATCCCATCCACTTGCCCTCATGCCACCCATCTATCAGGATACGCCCACACTACTGGCCCTTGACCAGATCCCTCACAGCTGCACACTGTGGCATAACAATGTGACTAAGAGGGGGGAATCCAGTAGATCTGTCAGTGGTCGCAGAGCACAGCATGTGACCTTGGAGTCACAGCTGCAGCATACTTGGCACCAAGCATTTGTGCAGAGCCATTTTCTCCACCAAACCTCAGAACTAATCATTGTTTTTTTTTGAAAAATATACTTTATTCATAAAATATCTGGAAGAACATTACAAAACATTTCTAAATCGCCATCACAAAAAGTACAATCAGATTCAACTTTTACACTTGGATTGCGAGGTGCTTCAATACAATCAATGAATATTGCAATCATTTCAATATGGTCATTACAGATAGTCAGACATTGCAATGGTATTGGATTTATCAAGATAAATCACGTTGCACTCTGAGGTGCTTCAATACAATTATAATACAATTAGTATTCAATGCATACATTCATTGTGAGCCGTACAGCCCGAGGGGTCTATACCTTTCCCAGCCCCTCGGTGCACTATGGCAGAAAGGTCTTAGACAGCGACCTTTCCCCATTGCGCCTTTGTGGCGGCTGCCCCAAGCTTTAGTGCATCCCTCAGCGCATAGTCCTGGACTTTGGAATGTGCCAGTCTGCAACACTTGGTCGGGGACAACTCTTTGCACTGGAAGACCAACAAGTTTCGGGCAGACCAAAGAGCGTCCTTCACCGAGTTGATGATCCTCCAGCTGCAGTTGATGTTTATCTTGGTGTGTGTCCCTGGGAACAGCCCGTAGAGCACAGAGACCTGTGTCACAGAACTGCTCGGGATGAACCTTGACAGAAACCACTGCATCTCTCTCCAGACCTTCTTTGCAAAGGCACAATCCACAAGGAGGTTAATCATTGATCACAACTAATCATTGATGATATGGTGAAAATAGTTAGTGCAAATAAGCACACAAGAGTGAACAAGGCCATTGTAATTTGAGTGGTTCATAACTCTTTTCACCTTAGACTTTTATTTGTAGAATGTCACACAGAGGAAACACTGGGGAAGGGATGGATCCAACTGCTCCAAGATTTTCTGTCCAGGACCTTCACATTTTGGTGGAAGAGGTCTTGAAGAGGAGACTAAACCTCTATCCTGCAGGCCACCATAATGCACCTGCAGCAACCAAGAAGGCTTGGATTCAAATTGCAGCTGTGGTGAGTGCAACAGCAGACTATCAGCACTCATGGATTCAGTGCAGGAAAAGGTCCAATGATCTGCTGCATTCTGGCAAGGTTAGTAGCTTGGCTCATCCATACAGAGCTCCAAGGGAAGGGTCATATCTGTATGCTGCAGCTGATGTCTGAGACATGGCACATATCTCAGCTACAGCATTGAGGCTTCTATGTGTACACAGCTCATGTAGGTGCACACAGAACACATGTGAATGAGGATAATGATGCTCAGATGCAGTGAAAAGCAATATCCCTCCATGGACTATATATTAGGCTAACATAAATTCATGTTGTCGTTGCAGTCAAAAAAGGCAAAGAATGCTATGGAGATGACCCAGACTGGGGGTGGGTCAGCCTGGCTGAGACACATCTGTCCGGTGGAACAGATAGCCATGGAGATTGCCGGGTGCCTGAATAGCTGTTGATGGTGAATCGCTGTTAGCAGGTGTTGAAATCACCTTGGCACATGGTGGTATTGGTGGAGGTCATGATGTCAGTTCACTGAACACAAAGGAACGTTGGCAAGGATGGGGTTGCGTCAAAAGGGCAGTGTGAGCATGTTTAAGGCAGTGGCGAGCATCACAGCGTGTTTTCACAATGAGAAGAGCTATACCATAATAACTCCATTTGTGTGTCACAGGTCCCAGCTCTGCTCCCTCACACTCCTGGGCCATATCATCCCTTGAGTATCAAGAGGCAGAAGAGATGTCCAAGGAGACAGCATCACGTCATACTAGCACACACTTGGCCAACTCAGATACAAGCACTTCGGAGGGATGTAATGTGCATGTAGAGTCAGTACACAGGGTGAAAGTCACCACACCAAAGTGCAAGAGGTGGTATCAGAGTCAGAGACATCTGTGGACAGCTTCCTTGGAGGAAGGAGGAAAGTCACAATGATGTTCCAGTGGGCAGGAATGTGGAGCCTCAGGAGTTACCTTTTGGGGCACAGTACTTAGATAATCAGCAGCAGATGTGTGGACATCTTGTGGCTTTCCCTAGGGAAGTAGGAGCTCTTAGATTGTGAATGGAGGAGTCCATCAGTATCATGAGCTCCACATTGTCCTGGGGACTCAACCACTTGATCGCTGACCATGAGAGTTTGGCCAATCTCATGGAGAGACACATGCAGCAACACTCAGAGTGGATACAAGAGCAGCGTCTTGGCCAAGAAAGTATATAAGCCTCCCTTAGTAGCCTGGATCAATCTGCATAAAGTATGAGCGCTGACATCCATGGAATACATGAGGAACTGTGTACCCTTAACAGGGCAGTCACAATGTTGGCACAGTGGTTGCTGGAATGAATGACTTCTGTGCACCAGCAGCCAGCCCTAATCAACCTCACCTGAAGACCCACCCAGGGCTGTGCAGGTCACCGAGAAACCTTGAGAGCTCCTCAGCACCCTCACATTCTTCCATCTCCCCAACCCTTCCGTCAGAGCCGTTGTCTGCTGCACATGTGCCAGTGACCACAGCTGCCCATGCAGATGAAGAAGCTTCCCAATGAGTGCCTGCATGACGAGACCGGCCACCACATTCCTTAGTACCGTATAGACTGAGAAGTGAGCAGCCTGCGTTCACCTCCTCCGAGGCAACATGTGGGGCACTTCATAGGAATGTGCAAGAATGAAGGGCGCTGTCTCACCTAGAGCCGTAATGGGGTCAGTGTGGTTACACTTTTCATATTGTATATTGCACATTTGAGCACTTCTTTAATACATTTACTTACACTTGTGCATGATTCAGTGTGTATTTGTACACTAGAGAGCTCAAAAAGAATGGTAATGCCATTGAATGTCAAGGGAGAATGGTCAGATTTTCTCTTGTTGGAGATGGTCAATGCCTGGCACTTGTGTGGCACGAGTGTTACTTGCCACTTGTCCAAGTCTGGATATTGTCCAGGTCTTGCTGCATTTGGACATGGACTACTTCAGTATCTGAGGAGTCGGGAATGGTGCTGAACATTGTGCAATCATCAGCGAACATTTCCATTTCTGACCTTATGATGGAAGGAGGGACATTGATGAAGCAGCTGAAGATGGTTGGGCCTAGGATACTATCCTGAAGAACTGCTGCAATGATGTCCTGGAGCTGAGATGATTGACCTCCAATAACAACAAGCATCTTCCTTTGTACTAGGTTTGACTCAGTAGAGAGATTTCCCTCTGATTTCCATTGACTCTAGTTTTGCTGGGACTCCTTGATGCCACACAGAGTCATATGTGGCCTTGATGTCAAGGGCAATCACTCTCACCTCGCCTCAGGAGTTGAGCTCTTTTGTGCATTTGAACCAATTCTGTAATGAGGTCAGGAGCTGAGTGGCCCTGGCGGAGCCCTAAGTGAGCATCAGTGAGCAGGTTATTGCTAAGCAAGTGCTGCTTGGTAGCACTGTTGATGACCCCTTCCATCACTTTACTGATGATGGAGAGTAGACTGATGGGGTGATAATTGGTCAGCTTGGATTTGTCCTGCTACTTGTGTACAGAACATACCTGGGCGATTTTCCACATTGCCGGGTAGATGCCAGTGTGTTGGCTGTACTGGAACAACTTGGCTAGGGGCACAGCTAGTTCTGGGGCACAAGTCTTCAGTACTATTGCCAGAATGTTGTCAGGGCTCATAGCCTCATAGTATCCAGTGCCTTCAGCTATTTCTTGATATCATATGGAGTGAATCGAATTGGCTGAAGACTGGCATCTGTGATGCTGGGGACCTCCGGAGTAGGCTGAGATGGATCATCCACTCGACACTTCTGGCTGAAGATTGTTGCAAATGTATCAGCCTTATCTTTTGCACTGATGTGCTGGGCTCCCCCATCATTGAGGATGGGGATATTTGTGGAGTCTTCTCCTCCAGTGAGTTGTTTAATTATCCACCACCATTCACAACTAGATGTGACAGGACTGCAGAGCTTAGATATGATCCGTTGGTTGTGGAATTGCTTAGCTCTGTATTTCACTTGCTGCTTATGCTGTTTGGCACACAAGTAGCCCTGTATTGTAGCTTCACCAGGTTGACACCTCATTTTAGGTATGCCTGAAGCTGCTCCTGGCATGCCCTCCAGCACTCTTCATTGAACTAGGGTTGACCCTGGCTTGGTGGTAATGGTAGAGTGGTGGATATGCCAGGCTATGAGGTTACAGATTGTGGTTGAGAACAATTCTGCTGCTGATGATGGCTCCCAGCACCTCATGGATCCTAGTCTCAAGTTGCTAGACCTGTTTGAAATCTATACCATTTAGCATGGCAGTAGTGCCACACAACATGACAGAGAGTATCCTCAAGGTGAAGACGGGACTTTGTCGCCACAAGGACTGTGCGGTGGTCACTCCTATCAATACTGTCATGGACAAATGCATCTGTGGCAGGTGGTTGGTGAGGATGAGGTCAAGTACGTTTTTCCCTCTTGTTGGTTCCCACACCACCTGCCGCAGACCCAGTCTAGCAGCAATGTCCTTTAGGACTCGGCCAGCTCAGTCAGTAGTGGTGCCACTGGGCCACTCTTGATGGTGGACATTGAAGTCCCCCACCCAGAGTACATTCTACCCCCTTTCCACCCTCAGTGCATCTTCCAAGTGGTGTTCGACATGGAAGGGCACTGATTCACCAGCTGAGGTGGGGTAGGGGGTGCTAGTGGTGGTGGGGTGCAGTACGTGGTAATCAACAGGAGGTTTCCTTGCCCATGTTTGACCTGATGCCATGAGACTTCATGGAGTCTGGAGCTGATGTTGAGGACTCCCAGGGCAATCCCCTCCCAACGGTAAACCACTGTGCCACGATGTATGCTGGGTCTGTCCTGCTGGTGGGACAGGACATACCCAGGGATGGTGATGGTGGTTTCTGGGACATGATCTGTATGATTCCGTGAGTTTGACTATGTCTGGCTGTTGCTTGGCTCATCTGTGAGACAGCTCTCCCAATTTTGCCATTAGCCCCCAGATGTTACTAAGGAGGACTTTGCAGTGTTGGCAGGGCTGGCTTTGTCGTTGTTGTTTCTGGCGCCTAGGTCGACGCCAGGTGGTTCATCTGATTTCATTCCTTTTTATTGACTTTTTAATGGTTTGATACAACTGAGTCAACACATTGGAGGCACATGTAGGCCAAACCAGGTGAGGACGGCAGAATCCCTTCCCTAAAGGGCATTAGTGAACAAGGTGAGCTTTTAGGACAATCAACAATGGTTTCATGGTCATCATTACACTTTTCATTCCATATTTTTATTGGATTCAAATTCCACCATCTGCCTTGGTGGAATTTGAACCCGGGTCTCCACAGCATTACGCTGGGTCTCTGGATTAGCAGTACAGTGACAATACCACTACACCACCACTTCCCCCTACAATGTACAGCATGTATAATGCTTGAAGTCTGACTTTGTGTTACTCTCAGCATTGTGGGCATTATGGACAATTTGGTGGCATTGCCCCTTGTTTACAGTCATTGGCATTCATGTGAGGGGGCTAGGTTTTGAATGTGTGTTTGTAATATAATAAGGCCCGTGATGATGATGGTGAGGATTTCAGCCATATGACTGTGACTGAGTCCAACTCACTGATGTTTATTCTCTCCCTTATGGGGGATGGGCAGTCCTTTGAGTAATTGTGGAGTCAATATGCAAGGTTCTTTCAGTTGAAGTCTGTCAACAGAGACTGGGTGTTGACAGTTGTAATTTTGGAGGGCCTTTTGAGAATCTATTTTGCACAAGGACCCATCTGGTGATGGTCCCCTCCTGCACAGAGTCAGCCCTGGCTACATGGCCATGCCTCCCAGCTGCTCTGCCATTGGTGGAATCCTCACCCTCATCTGTTTTTGAATCTTCTGAATGGACAGGGGTTTCATCCTCCTCCTCATCACCCCCATCTTCCTCCTCTTCAAAGATTGGAGCTCTGCCTATGGCGTCATCGTCATCGATTTGTATGTGCCCTCCAGGCGCAATGTAGTCCAGCATGCAGTACACCACTACTATTCTTGATACCATTGCTGAGGCATATTGCAGAGCTCCACCTGAGTGATCGAGTTACCTGAAGCGCATCCTTAAAATGCCAATTGCCTGCTTAATGGTACTCCTGGTGATGACATGGCTGCTCTTGTAGTTCCAATCTGCCTCCATTTGTGGGCTCCTAAAGCAGGTCATTATCCAGGGATAGCCCTAATAGCCTAGAAGCCAACCATAGATCTGTGTTGGTGGTTGAAGTAGCTGAGGGAGTTCGGAACTCTTCAGTAAGAAGGAGTCATGGGAGCTGCCAGGGAACCATGCAGACACATGAAGGAAGACCTTGTGGCAGTCACAAACCACCTATACATTGATTGAGTGGAAGGACTTCCGGCTGACAAAGGTGTCCGCATGTTGAGTTGGGACCTTTATGGCAACATAGGTGCTATCAATAACACCTGTGTCTGAGAGAAGCCTCATAATTGGTCAAAAGCTGTGGTTGTCTGTGTCTGAGACACCAAATCTATAGGAAAATTAATGTGATCCCCCACACTAACCATCAGGACATTAGTTACAACCTTAATGCAGCAGTGTGCTACTGACTGGGATATATCAGACAGGTCTCCTGATGATCCTTGGAAAGATCCTGAGACATGGAAGTTCAGAGTGATACAGCCACTGGCAAGGCATGGAGAGCTCAAAGGATTGTGGCTGGAGTTGTTGCTGGACCATGTGGGATATGTCTGTCACCACCTCACGGCTTAGCCTCAGTCACCATCGACACTGGTTCTCTGTCATATTTAGGTAGGATGTCCGAGGGTCTGTACACCCTTCACACAGTATAGTACCTGGTAGTCCTGCCTCTGTTCCTTCTCCTTCCTGGTGTGGGAGCAGCAGCCTCTTCTCCTGACCTTCGGCCCTCCCTCTGGCCTCCGGCTGCTCATGGTTACTGGCTTCTACGGCCTCTATGTGCGGGGGTACCATGCCTATCCTCTAGGTTCCTTCAGATGAAGCACTATGAACGCTTCTCCAGCACAAAGTTTTTCCAGACACCAGGGTGCATGAGTCAGTTAGTAGGGGCCACAAAAATTTTCCTGTGAGACCAGGAGCCCCACCTTTCTACTCCCCTGGGTTAAGGGAAGACAGTTGGAATTTGTTTTGTGCCATTTCTGGGGCTGTGAATGAGATTTTAAAGCAAATTCCACAGGGGCTCCCTACCTCTTCAAAGGGGTCTTCTGGCTATCCAAAAAAATGCACCAAGTTCAGACTTGCTCTTAAAAGGTCTACTTTGCACACTTTGGAATCCACACTCCTAGGCTACCAAAATCCGACTAGAGTGGAGGCAGCTGCATTTTAAATGGACCCTACCACCAGACTCAGAGGGCAGCTCGACTCCGCAGTAGGCCCAGGGGAGGATTTCCACAGCCACAGCATCCTTCCCTACCACCAGACCCAGGATACTACTGACTCATTTTTTTCATCCATGAGGTCTTAATAAAAATCAGGGATTAAATTAATATTTCTGTAAATATTCAAGACATTCCTAAGGATTAGAAGATGGCTAATATAATTTGAATATATATTTTAATGATCCAGAGACATACCTGGAGACCATAGACCAACTAATGAACAATCGTCAAGAAATTTTTTTGAATTGATTTTAAGAGATGAAATGAATGCACATTTATTAAAGCACAATTTGTCAAGGTACCATTGGCTTGTATTTACGGCAGGAAAGACAACAAAGGCTCTACCCACCCTCCCCCCACCCCACGCCCAGCTTCTTTTCTCTACTGTAAGCTATCTTTTTAAAACCCCCTCCCCTGTCTCCTCCACCCTCAACGTCAACAACATGCGTGAGGACCTCATGGATTTGTCATCAAGACTGAGACAATCCGATCAGCTGCCTCTGTCACTTCTCCCTCTTCCCCTAGTCCACCAGACCAAACTTCCTCTTAGGTTTCAAACTGCTCTAGCCTTGAACTTGTTCCCTTCTCTAGTTTCTTTCCTATCTCCCCTCATGCCCTCTCTGAACTTATTTTGTCCATGAGACCCCCTCCTGCTCTCTTAACCTGATTCCCAATTAAGTACTGACCACACAATTTCCCTTCTTGGCTTCCATGTTAGCTGACATTGTTACCAGCTCCATCTCTTCAGGACCTGTCCAAATCTGCCGTCGTCACCACTCTCCTAAAACAAAACAGACTTTGGCTCCTTCATTCTTTGCAAACTACTGCCCATCTCCAACCTCTCGTTACTCTCCAAAGTCTTTAAACATATTGTTGCCTCCCAAATGCATGCACATCTTTCTCAGAACTCCATGTTGTAATCCCTCCAATCAGGTTTCTGTCTAACCACAGTACCAAAACTGCTCTCATCAAAATCAATGTGACTGTGAGAAAGGCAAACTATCCTTATTCATGCTTTGCAACTAGTTTGCACCTTTTGACACATTTGATCACGCCATCCTGCTCCAATGCCTCTCCACCGTCATCCAGCTGTGTGGGACTAGACTCGACTGGTTCCATTCTTCTCTAACTAATTATAGCCAGAGAATTTCCATCAATGGCTTCTCTTCCCATTCCTGCACAGTTAACTCTGGTGTCCAAAAGGATCGATCCTTGGACCCCCTCCATTTTCCCATCTAAATGCTGCCCCTCAATGTCATCATCCAAAAACATGATATCAGTTTCCACATCTACACTGACAACACACAGTTTTACTTCATCACCACCTCTCTCGATCCCTCCACTATCTCTAAATTGTCAGATTATTTATCTGATATCCAGTAGTGGATGAGCAGAAATTCCCTCCAATTAGGTATTGGGTAGACTGACCCATTATCTTCAGTCCCTGCCACAAACTCTGCTCCCTCACTACCAATTCCATCTCTCTCCCTGGCAATTGTCTGAGGCTGAACCAGACTGTTGCAACCTTGGGGTCATATTTGACCTTAGATGAGCTTTCAACTGCATATCTATGCCCCAACTAAGACCGCCTATTGCCATCTCTGAAACATCACCTGTCTCTGCTTCTGCCTCAGCTATTCTGGTGCTGAAATCCTTGTCCATGCCTTTATTACTTCCAGAATTGACTATTTTATTCTACTCCTGGCTGGTCTTCCACATTCTATCATCTTTAAACTTGAGGTCCTCCAAAACTCTGCTAACCTAACTCGCACAAGTGACCTACTGACCTACACTAGCACCCAGTTAACCAATGGCTCAATTTTAAAATTCTCATCCTGTTTCCAAATCCCTCTGTGGCTTGCTCCCTCTCTATCTCTGAAATCTCCTCCAGCCCCATTGGCCTCCAAGATATCTCCATTCCTCTAATTCTGGCTTCTTGAATATTTCTGATTCTAATTGCTCCATCATTGGTGGCCTTGCCTTGAGCTGCCTAAGCCCTGAGCTCTGGACTTCCTTCCCTAAACATCCTGCCTCTCTGTCACTTTTTTTCTCCTTAAAGATATTCCTTAAAACCTACCTGTTTGACTAAGCTTTTGGTCATCTGCCCTAATAGCTCCTTATGTGGCTCGGTGTCTTCTTTTGTTTTATAATACCACTGTGAAGCGTGTCGCGATATTTTATGATGTTAAAGGTTCTATATAAATACAAATTGTTATTGGACTTCTTGAAAGTCAGTCCCAAAATACTTCATATCATAATCCTAATGATGCTTTTCCATGCGGACTCTGTTGGACAGGTAAAGGGAGGGCACTTCATCTGCTTGAGACTGGAAGGCGCAACATGACATTGGGCTCATCTCCTGTGACTAACTGCCTATGATGGCAAAAATCCTGTTGCTCACCTGCCCTTGGGGAGAGGATTTCCTAGCTCAGTCCATGGTTTTAGTTAGCCCCTGAGTAAGTGCACATCACCTTTTCCACTCAGGCCTCCAGGGAAGCATCAGTGAACCTGGGGAAATGCTGTGGCTCATTGCTAATGTTCTCCACTTCCCAACAGTATCACAGGCCAATCTGGCAGCAATGAATGCAATCTTCCTTTAAGAAGTGCATTCACACTTTAAATAGAGCTCCAGAAGCCTGCTAGAATAGTTGGCATGCTCCCTATTTTTGCTGTAATTGAGTGGGCAGCCCATTAATCAAATGTAAAAGATGCTCTGGAGTTAAATTGCCCAGGCCTCAAATTCATAACATCAGACAAATGTGCTGCTCTCCCTGAATTCCCCTCCCCAGTCAGTACAAGACACACTCCAGTTCTCCCCCATTTTCACACTTCAGTCAGACCCACATCTTTACTATTAGGATGATACTTGTGCTTACATGACAATGTTCAGTATAAAAATGTCTCATAATGCTTCACATGGTGAATTACTTTTTGAGGGCGGTGATTGTCATGTAGATAATGTGGTTGCCATTCTGTCCTGCAGCAGTATTGACATCATGTTTTTGTTGGCAAGAACACTGAGAGAACTTCGTGCTCTTCTTCAGTGTCATAGGATCTTTAACAACCACTTGAATAGCCAGACAGGAACTTACTGGAAATTTCATTCTGAAATATGACACTTTTGACAATGGCCCCCCCTCTGTAGTTCTGTCCTGCAGTGCCATTTTAACTTTTGTACTCACTTATGGGCCATGGATCCACAAACTTCTCACTCAAACAGAAATGAGCTAGCAACTGAGCCAGGCTAACTAAATGTGTAGAGATGTGGCTATTATTTCCATTAAAATTAGTCATGCAGTGAAAGTGATCTGGTTACCAGAAGTTTAAGTCAAAGGAAGCTTATGGAATTAGGCCTCTTTTCATTGGAGGTGACATCACTTTGGGGGAGAGCTTGAAGTTGGACACAAATTGGATGCAATATCAATGATGCGCCTGTGGCACCTGCCCAAGGTTGCGGCTGGGAGGTCCAAACAAGTTTTAGGTTTGGGCCTCATTTAAATTTTACCAGCAATCTACGAGAAGCAAATGGGCACTCCGCTGCATCTTGCTGGTTTGGGGCAGCTGAAGATTGACCGCTTTCAACACCGAACTGAATGGCTAGTAGGACCTGTTTTATTTTTATTTTTTCATTGCCCATCCCTAATTGCCCTTGAGAAAGTGGTGGTGAGCTGCCTTCTTGAACTGCTGCAGTCCATCTGGTGTAGGTACACCTACAGTGCTGTTAGGGAGGGAGTTCTAGGATTTTGACCCAGTGACAATAAAAGTACGGTGATATTGTTCCGAGTCAGGGTGGTGTGTGGCTTGGAGAACTTGCAGGTGGTGGTGTTCCCATGTGACTGCTGCCCTTGTTCTGGCTGAGGTTGTGTGTTTGGAAGGTGCTGGCAAAAAAGGCTAGGTAAGTTGTTGCAGTGTATCTTGTATATGGCACACACCGCTGTCACTGTGTGTCTGGTGGAGGGAAGGAATATTTAAGGTAGTGGGTGGGGTGCCATTCAAGCCAGTTGCTTTGTCTCAGATGGCGTTGAGTTTCTTGAGTGTTGTTGGAGCAGCACTCTCAGGCAAGTGAAGAGTTTCCATCATACTCCGGACCTCTGCGTTGTAGATGGTGGACAGGCTTTTGGGAGTCAGGAGGTGAGTTTCTTGCCACAGAATTCCCAGCCTCTGACCTGCTCTTGTAGCCACAGTATTTATATGGTTGGTCCAGTTCAGTTTCTGGTCAATGGTAACCCCCAGGATGTTGATAGTGGGGAATTCAGCAATGGTATTGTTGCCACTGAATGTCAAGGGGAGATATTTAGATTCTCTCTTGTTGGAGATGGTCATTGTCTGGTACTTGTGTGGCGTGAATGCTACTTGCTGCTTATCAGCCCAATTCCTCCACCTAGCCCCAGAAAAATCTTTAAAATGCACCAAATATGTAATTTTTCTGTGTGGCCTCCAGAGGCCTTTTTAAGGACTGCTGGTTAGGACACTCAATGGCTGGAAAAGCAGGGATGAGCATGCACTTCGCTGACCATTTCTTCATGAAAATTACAGTTGGGATCCTGCAACCTGACAAGAAGACCAATTTGCTTATGTAGGCATCCTCCTGCCTATTTTTTTGGATGAGGGAGAGGGAGAGCACTGGGCACCGATTTGTAGGCAGGATTGAATTTTAATGGTTGTCCAAAGTCTCCACCAGATTTTCTTTTGCTGGTCGCTATTTTTTCAGACAAAGATTAGGTGGTCAGCAATTGAAACTTGAACCCTCCAGAGATAATCTAATTGAAATTTTGAAGAATATGAATGACCTTAACAAAGTTAACTTAAGTAAACTTTTCACTATGGCAAGCACCACGAGGCACAAGTTAAAAATTAAGATGTGAAAAATAAGGGAAGTCAGGTGGAATGTTTTCACCCAAAGGATAATAGATTTATGGTGTAAAGTATGAAGGGGCGTACAGTATGAGTGGGTTTAAGAGACAATCTGATGTGTTTCTAAAGAGGAACAGATGGAGGCATATAGTTAGAACTCAGATAGATGGGGGTTGATTTCTAAAAAGCGGAATCACAGTTGGTGTACTGGCTTTTTCCTGTTATTAAGATTGTCTTACATAATCTACACTTATGTATTTTCCAGCAGGATTTTTGGATTGCAGCAGGAGCAGGAATCCTGATAGATTTTAATCTTCCCAAGCGCAGGGGTTGCAGAGGCTGCCACTGCTAACTGAATCAGATAATCTAGTTGAGCACAGACAGACAATGACACAGTGGTCCAGCACTATATCAGTCATTGAACTTAACCACTTGGTGGGAATGGCATAGGTGGGGGAGGGGGCCATGTGATAGCAGTCGCTGCTCCCCCGCCCCATCTTAGTTTACCTGGGAAAGGTATAAGAAAGCCATCATGCCCTGGCTGGTTGGGGTGTACTTTAGTTTTATTTGAAGCTGTGTTCAAACACTGAACGTGAATATCAGGAATTCACAAGCGTGATGCCCAGAAACTGCAAGAGAAAAATGTTTCCATATCTCACCCAATTCTCCAGTTGACTAATAGCTCAGGACTTGGCTTTTGCTTCCAAACACATATGAAAGCTGGTGTGTAACTCCAGCATACAGGAAAGGTATTTTCTGTGCACAAATGTGTAGTGACATTGTAAACACGTTTTTTATATGTTTTAGATGCAATTTGCAATTTTTGCAAATTAGTGCTCGCAGTGCAGAACTCTGTAATGCGGATGTGGAGGTCAATGTGCTTCACACAATTCTTCTTCATCAATTATAATGCACTGAAATTCATGCAAGGTGCATTGAACTCCATACCTGAATTCTTGATAGAAATTCTCAGTTTGCAAAACTGTCTGCTAAACCCAAACCATTGTATGCAGGGAATATTCCCCACCATTCCCTAAAAGGAAGAGAGATTGAAATTTATGGTAAAAGATTTGTCAGAATTTGTTTTCACTCTTTGTACCGTGTGATCTTTGAAGAGGTAATGTATAGTAAAATGTTGGGGGTTTATGGCAGAACTTTCCCTGTGGGCATCAGGTTCAAATGGGGGTCAGAAGCCCGCACTGTGTGGGGAGCATTCACTCACCTGTGATTTTCGTTGATTTGGTCAATTAATGGCCAGAGGTTGTGCTCACTGTCCAATTTAGGAGGGTGGGTAGACACTGAATGCTGGAGGGCCAATAAGAGGATGCCTCTCAAGGTAAGTGAGGGAGAGGGCACCTCAAGATGGAGGGGCCCTATTTCCAACTTTTTAAAAGTAAAAATTTTTAAAAATAGACCAAACATCTGGCCACCATCGTGGAGGATGGGGGCAGGGCAGATTGGCCTTTGCTGCAGCTGAAGCCTGGCAAGCAAAGAGGTCCTCTTAGCCTGCTGCAGCACTGGCTGTCCAATCTGTCGCTGTGCACCTGCACTGTTCCCCACTGGCTTTGTGAACTCTGAGGCCAACAAAAAAATCCCAATCGGCCTCCGACAATTGGCTTTAATAGACTTTCAGTTAGTTGAGCCCGCTACTTGCAGGCGGGTTGCCTTGTTACCTCTCCCAGTCCTGCCTCAGAGAAAATGGCCTGGGGGCAGAATAGAGCTGGGGAACTGGCATACCAACCGATGGTGCAAATGTCTGTGTCTGCCTGACTCAGTGCCCATCTCCATCAGGGAAAATTCAGCTCTTAGTATTGGCAGGTTTAATGCAATGGTAGTGCTCTGATAAATTGTCGCCATACAACACCCTACCACTTTCTCTGATAGATCCCTAAATGACAGCAAATATAATCAACATTACATCTCCCCAGGTGGCTCACTTGCAACCAGCTAAGACCAGATCAATACTGGTATCTGCCTGGTTTCACTTTGTGATGCAGTGGACCCACTGATCGGTTTCAGAAGCCCTGGTGACTAATTATGATTGAGTTGTTATGTTTCCACAGTCAAGTCATTGTTTGATGACAATTCCTGTAAATATTTAGACTATATGATAATTTGCTAGCGTGGCTTCTGACATTTGTTGATGAGACTCTTTTATACTTTTTCTTCCCTTTAATTTGAAGCTGCGTTCAGGCACTGAACTTGAACCGGATATGATGAACGATTGCCTGACTATTCAGCCTCTTCAGCCAGTGGCTTCACCACGCAATGTAACAAGCAACACAATTGGAAGAACTTTGGCAGTCAATCATGAGATATACCCAGGTATGTTCTAACTATTTCAAAACAAAACTTTCTAAATCATGTAAATTAGCCTCACACACAAACTAAGTTATAAAGTTTACCACGATGTTTCTGAAAAATTGAGAAACTTGGATGAAGTGTGGTCTTACAACCACTATACTCCTGCTTTCTGGAACTATCTCATTTCTCACCTTCTCACCTCCCTGCCTACTTTCAAGAACAATCTCAAAATCATTTGATAGTACATAACAGCTATTGCTGAAAAAAAGAGACGTGTCTAAGCTTTTCGTCTTGCACTCATCAGGATACTTGGCGAGAATACCAATATAAGGGGAAAACAATAATTTATACTGTATGAGAAGAGAATGCTGATTGGTTGCCAAGTGGATTCTGATTAGTAGAGGCGTTGCCATGGACAATGCACCAGTGATGGTGACTGACAGTTAACTGTCAAGCATTGTTGAAGTTTAAACCAAGCAATATGTGTACATGTTCTTTCTGTCTGCAAAGAACAGGGCTGTGATTAACATATGTAGCTTCCAGTACACGCAAATGCACCACACTGAGAGCCCGACTTACAATCTTAAATTGGTTGTCAGTGTAATTCTTAGGACACTGAGGATTATTTAGCAAATATACCACATTACTCATTTGTGTGATAGGCAGAACGTCTTTTTGGCTTGACGGCAGTATCCTGTTTGTGACAAAAACCACTCGTGTTGCTACTGCAGTGTTAAACAGTCTTCACCTGTTGCTCAAATTTTTTGAGCTACCTTGCCCTTCCAGGGTATTCTGAGGTAGACTGGGCACTTTTCAAGGCTGAAAATGACGGCCTTACGCCCATTCATGATTTTGTGTGATATACAGTGCAAAGTGATCTGATCAGGGTAGCCATTATCCCACAGGATGCCTTTGATGCGCCCTATTTCAGCATCAAGCTTGCATGGCGAGCAAATGGCTTGGGGCCTATTTACAAGGTTGCCGATAAGACCAATTTTATCGCATGTGGAACTGTAAGAATCCCAACGCATATACTGACCAGTGAAGGCACATTTGTATGTACTGGAAACTACATATATTAATATACAGGGCCCCGTTCTTTGCAGGTAGAAGGAACATGTACACGCATTACACCTGTTTCAGCTAAACAAAATAAGTGACAGCCATTTGCTGACTCACTCCTCAGGGCAATGCCTTGACCAGTCAGGGTCAAGCTACCTGGTTTAAATTTCAACAATGCTTGGCAGTTAACTGTCAGTCACCATCACTGGTGCATTCTTCATGGCAACGCCTCTACCAATCAGAGTCCACTTGGCGACCAATCAGCACTCTCTTTTCATACAGTATAAATTGTTGTTTTCCCCTTATATTGGTATTCTTGCTAAGTGTCCTGATGTGTGCAAGCAAAAAGCTTCGATGTTATGGCACAGCTGATGGTAAATGCTGAGCTGCTCAAATCCGAAAGGGAAGCTTGAAACAACTGCTACAACTGTTTCATAATTTGTATATAATTCGAGATGCAGGCTTTGAATTCAGCAGTAATAAGACTATTGAGTCTTACAGGTTTGTTATAAAACTAAATTAAACCTTTATTAAATAGAAAAAAATTATTTTAAGCACATACATAGGTTTACAAATTACTACTATGGTAACCCCCAACTCCCCTAGTTAATCCACCTCCCAGTTACACCTCCGCTAAGGCAACAGTAAAACAACATAGATTTAAAAGATCCAGGCAAAGTAACATGATACCCTGAACAGTCGAATTCAAAGTGAGTTTTCTTAACTTCAGTTCCTTGTAGACAGCAGCTTGAGGCTTAGATGCTGGAGGCTTTTCACACTTGTTAGATCTTAGAATGCCTTCTTTCCTACACACAACCTCATCTCCCTTATACAGATTTCCCGTTTGAATGCAAATTCCCATTGTTTCACTATGGCCCGTGATCAGCTCCGCACTGCAATTTCACGCGGGCGGGCTAATTAAGGCTGCCCAGCGTGGACTGTGAACGGTAGCGCTGAGTGCTACCTGTGCGAGTTGGGGGAGGAGGGAGAGTCGGGTCCAGCGCTCTTTCACGCATGCGCGCGAATGAACGCTTCAGTCTCGCTGAGGCACAGAGCTGCATCAGGGAGATTGAAGCGCTTTTTAAAAAAAAAAAATAAATGTAATAAAAATTTAATGAAACATGTCCCCTCATGTGACTGTCAAATGAGACGGGACATGTTTTTATTTTTCAAAAAAAGTTTTTATTTAATTTGTAAAAGCTTTAGGAAACCTCATCCCACTCGTGGCTGAGGTTTCCTAAAAACGTTAAAGGCCGCTTGGCCTTTTCGCCTGCCCGCCAACTGTATGGTTGGACGGGCAGCCTAAAACTCAGGTAAATGACCTGGTTAATGGCCTTAATGGGCCTATCAATTATCGGTGGGCGCGCAGCCGACTCCAGCGTGAGCCCGCCGAATGAAATATTGTGCGTTTTTACGATGATGTCAGGGCGCACACCCGAACCCATCGCACGTCATTTAGCGTTCCGACGTGTCGGGCACCTGCCCGCACACCGAATGGAAAATTCTGCCCTATGTCTTTGGGCTTTACCTCTCTAATAATAAAATCTGTCATAGTACCAATCTTTAAGAAAAATAAACACACTGTTTCTTAACTTCTCCTGGCTAGGTGAACCATTTCACCCCCTCTTTTGAATTCAAGCTAGTCTGGTTTATTTAAAAATGAAAATGTTCTCTTTACACCTCACATTCTAAAACTTCCCACATGTTCACCTAATTAACATTTCAAACCTAGCGTATCTTCTGATACATCAAAGCCTTCAGACCAGCTGTCTTTAATTCAATTAAGTCCCACACACATGCACATAGACACCATTACCCTACTTTACAATAAATTCCAATAACATTATGAAAATTATTATATCTTCCTGATATGCCCCCTTATTAAAAAATGAAACGTCATAATTTAAAAAGACATCTTGATTTTCTGACCCCATCTTACATTGCCTCCTATACCTATTACACGATTACATTACCAGATGCACGCATTAACCTAACAATGTAGATACAAATCCTTGGTATCAACAGAAATCATTCCAGTCCAGTGTCCAGGTTTCAAATGTCCAATTTTCCCTTTAAGCTTCAAACCTTCGACAATGCATCTGTGATCAGAATTTCTTGTCTCGCCACATGTATAATCTGTAGGTTAAATGGTTGCAGTAAAAAACTCTATCTGAATAGTCTCACACTTCTGTCTAAAAATTTGTCCAGAAACTTTAAAGTATTTGTGGTCTGTATAAACAATTGTTTCTGAAGAATTGTTTGCAATGTAAATTTCAGAATGCTGCAATGGTAACACCAACCCCAGAGTCTCCCTTTCGATCATTGAATATCTTTTCTGTTGTACATTCAATTTCCGTGAAAAATACCCTATTGGTTTTTCAATTCCAGTGTCGTCATCCTGTACAGTATGACCCCAATGCCTGTATTGCTTGCATCAATGGCCAACTTAAATTGCTTGGCGTAATTGGGTACTGCCAAAACTGGTGTCGTAGTTAGTGTAGTTTTCAAACTGTCAAATGCCTTCTGATACTTCTTGTCCTTTTTTTAATAGTTCAGTCAATGGACCAACCACACTACTAAAATTTGGTACAAATTTCTGGTAAAACCCACTCATGCCCAGAAATCTCAAAACTTTTTGTCTTGTTGTAGGCACAGGGAAATCCACGATAGCCTTGACTTTCATATATCTTGGAACCACCTTACCATGTCCAGTGGTATGGCCTGGATACGTGACTTGCGCTTTTGCAAATTCACTTTTAGCCAAGTTCATCACCAAATTAGCTTCTTGTAACTGAGCAAATAATTCTTCCAGATGTTATAAAAACTCCTCCCATGTGTGACTGAAAACTATCAAGTCGTAAATATAAACAGCACAAT
This sequence comes from Cetorhinus maximus, assembly GCF_964194155.1. Classification (NCBI taxonomy): domain Eukaryota; kingdom Metazoa; phylum Chordata; class Chondrichthyes; order Lamniformes; family Cetorhinidae; genus Cetorhinus; species Cetorhinus maximus. The sequence goes on along the minus strand of NC_135895.1, from coordinate 95,329,195 downwards.
TGCTCAGACCTGCAATTACTTTGTCAGTCTTTGAAATGTTGCAGGTGCATTTTTCAAAAGAAATGGCATGACTTTAAACTGATATAGTCCATCTGGCATCACAAGAGCCAATATCTCCTTTGCTCTCTCTGAAAATTGGACTGCCAATATCCTCTTAGCAAGTCAATCTTTGTGATACATTTTGATTGTCTCACTTTCTCAATACAATCTTCTAATTATGGTATTGGATAAGAATCCACTTTTGTCACTGCATTCACCTTTCGATAGTCTACGCATAGCCTTTGTGTTCCATCCGGTTTCGGTACCAGCACAATAGGCGAACTCCAATTACTGCAACTAGACTCAATGATATCACGTTCAGGCATGAATTCAATTTCTTTCTGTACTTATGATAAACATTGCCGTATTTAATCTATAAGGATGTTGCCTGATCGAAGATGAAACTTTTGCACATACATCATGTATAGCTAAATTTGTCTTCCTCAGCTTATTTCCACAAATAGCTTTGTGTGACCGCAATAGCTTCCCCAAATCACTTTGACACTTGTCTGGAAGGTAACTCAGTATTACGTTTAAAGTTTCAAGTACCCCGTCATTATCAAATTTTATTAGAGGAAAATCAATTTCAGAATCCTGCATTTCTACCTCTTTCTCATTATCTACCACCACTAACACCTCCCTTTGGTCCTCATTCCTGTCAAAGTACTTTGTAAACATATTTACATAACATACCCTCTGCTTCTTTCTTCCATCTGGAGTATTTATTAAATAATTTATTTCACTCAATTTCTTTTCAATCCTGTAAGACCCACTAAACCTTGCCTTTAACGAGTCACCCTGTACTGGTAATAGCACAAGCACTTTCTCCCCAGGAACAAAACTATGGGCTGTAGCTTTCCTATCAACTTTCACTTTCATCACTTGCTGTGATATTTTTAAATGTTCTAGCCAACTCACATGCTCTATCCAACCTTTCTCTGAAATTTGATACATAATCCAGGAGAGTAGTTTATGAATTTTGATCCACCAATTTCTCATGAATCGATTTCAGTGGTCCTCTCGCCTCATGACCAGAAACTAGTTCAAAAGTACTAAAACCAGTCGATGCATTAGGAGCATCCCTAATAGCCAATAACAAGAGTGGAATTCTCCCACCGCAATTCTGTGGATAATCCTGACTATACGCCCTCATCATAGTTTTTAGAGTTTGATGCCATCTTTCCAAAGCCCCTTGTGACTCAGGATAGTAAGCTATTGACTTAAATTATTTTATCCCCAAACTGTTCATTACTTACTTAAACAGCTGTGACATGAAATTTGAACCCTGATTTGATTGTATTTCTTTAGGTAAACCATATCTTGTAAAAAATTTAGTTAACTCTTCCACAATTTTCTTTGTTGTAATATTTCTCAAAGGTATTGCTTCAGGAAACTTGGTAGACTCATCCATTATTGTCAATAAGTACTGATTTCCACTTTTAGTCTTAGGGAGGGGTCCTACACAATCAATCATGACTCTAGTGAAAGGCTCTTCAAATGCTGGAATGGAAATTAAAGGTGCCAGCTTAATCACTGCTTGTGGTTTCCCTATCACCTGACATGTGACACGTTCTACAGAATTTGACTACACCCCTATGCAATCCAGTTCAATAAAAACATTTTTGTATTTTCACCTGTGTCTTTCTAATTCATAAATGTTCCCCCATTGGAATTTCATGAGCAATCGTCAGAACCTCATTTCTAAATCCAAATGGTATTACAATCTGATGCACTCCGCTTCAGCTTTCATTTGCTGAAATGCGATAAGGCCTCCATTTTCTCATTAAAACATTACCCTTAAGGTAATAAAATTCTGGAATACATTTTGCCTCTGTTACGATTAAGCTATCAAATGTAACTGTCTTATTTGCAAGACTTTTTGCTGTAACTCCACTAAATGTCTTGAGTTAAACACTTCAGCTGCATTGTCTTCCAGTCTTTCTTCCTAAACAATGTCATCAATTACATTGCCAGCTAATTGGACTTCCACACCTCCTCTGCCTTGGAACTTCCTGTTCTTCTTGTTTCAAACTATGAACCTGTGATCTTGTTATTACATAAATGGAAACAATCCAGGATGCTCTCTCTGCAATACTTCTGTTGAAAACACTTCTACAGGCTGCTCAACTACCATAGGCATCACCCACATCTGGGACCCAGCTATATCATTACCCAAAATAAATTGAACCCCTGCAATGGGCAATTTTCCCACTACTCCAACAATCAACTCATCTGTTTCCCAGTTACTCTTTAAATTTACCTTCCATAATGGAGTAGGTTTAGCGTCTCCATGAACCCCACTTATGATCATTTTCTTCTGAAATACTCTGTCTGAACAACAAATGCCACTATCCCACAACATTAAGGATTGACCAGCCCCTGTGTCTCTTAAAATTTTAACATCTTTACCTACTCCACCCTGTACGCATGGAAAGACTTTTCCTTCACACACAAAATCTTTAAACATTTCTGCAACCTGCTCCTCAGAATTCTCTTGGGTAAATTGTGAACACATTCCCACTTCTTTACCTATCACTGATTCTTCCTGTACACAAACCACTGGTTTTTCCTGTGTCTGAACCTCAGAACCCACAGTACTTTTACTTCCAGTACTTTTCTGCACCCCTATAATTCTAACAGATTTTCCTTGCAATTTCCAACACATTGACTTTGTGTGTCCAACTTTATTACAATGAAAACACCTCAATTTTCGAATGTCACTTCTACCCTCAGCACCTGCCTTTTTATTCTGAGAAAAAGCTTCCTGGGAATTTCCACCTACTCCTTCTCTTCCCTGACTACCCACCTTTCTTTCACCTTCCCACTTTCTATCCTTCTCTGATTTAAAAGGGTGACAAAAAAAGGTTTAACTCTATGAACAAACTTATAATCATCAGCAATCGCCACTGCTTGTCTTACCGTTTCAACCCTCTGTTCCTCCACATGAGTTTTCACTACCGAAGAAATTGAATCTTTAAATTCTTCCAAAGGAATTACCTCTCAAAGATCTGCATATATTGTCACTATCTTTAATGCCTGTATCCATTGGTCAAAATTACTTTGTTTCACTCCCTCAAACTCAATATAAGTTTGCCCAGGCTGTTTTCTCATATTCCTAAATTTCTACCTGTATGCTTCAGGAACCAACTCATATGCACTCAGAATAGCCTTTTTTACCACATCATAGTTCACTGACATTTCTTCTGACAGTGAACCATAAACCTCATGTGCTCTACCCACCAACTTGGATTGTAACAACAATGTCCAGTTTCCCTGTGGCCATTTCATCTGTTTAGCTACCTTCTCATATGAAATAAAGAATGCTTCAACATCCCTTTCCTCAAACTTTGGAAGAGCTTGTGCAAATTTAAACATCTCCCCACTGGGTTGTGGTCTGGAAATAAGTCCTTCATCATCTTCTGGTCTCTCTTTTTTAACTGCCAGCACTTTAGGCTGGAATTCCCTCTCTTATTCTTTTCTTTCTCCTCCTTTTCTAACCTCGCCATTTCTAATTCCCTTTCCTGTTTTCTTTCTCTCTCCTGCCTTTCTGCTTGTTCCCTTTGAGATGCCCTTTCTTTTTCTTCTTCTGGCCTTTTTATTTTTCTGCTGCCTCTAGTTCACATTTTTTTCATTTGCAACTGAATTTGAGCCCATTCCAATGAACCACCCCTTGGTGAACTCGGACTCTCAGGTATTCCTTCCAATTTCAAATGCTGTGCTATACCTTCAATTATACCTGATTTCCTCATCCCTGCAGGTAATCCCAACTGTAACTTATCCACCAATTCCATGAACTTAATTTTATTTACCTTTTGTAAACCAGCCAAAGTTATAACTTCAACTCCCAGACAAGTCTTAGCAACTGCCAAAGCCATATTGCAGTCTCACCATTTCAAAAAAAGTCTCACACCAACTCCTGAATTCTAAGTGCTTTTTGTACTCATAACCTTAAGATTCACCAACTCCAATACAATCAAGGAATATCAAATATATCCCGCAAAGAGCCCTCAATTTCATTATGGCACATCCGATGGTAAATGCTGAGCTGCTCAAATCCAAAAGGGAAACTTGAAGCAGCTGTCACAACTGTTTGCAATTGCACTTATTTCAAGATGCAAGCTTTGAATTCAGTAGTAATAAGACTATCGAGTCTTATAGGTTTCTTACAAAACTGAATTAAAACCTTTATTAAATAGAAAAAAATAATTTTAAGCGCATACATAGGTTTACAAATTACCACTATGATAACTCCTAGCTCCCCTAGTTAATCCACCTCCCAGTTACACCTCCGTTAAGGCAACAGTAAAACAACATAGATTTAAAAGACCCAGGCAAAGTAACATGATACCATAAACAGTCGAATTCAAAGTGAGTTTTCTTAACTTCAGTTCCTTGTAGACAGCAGCTTGAGGCTTAGATGCTGGAGGCTTTTCACACTTGTTAGATCTTAGAATGCTTTCTTTCCTACACACAACCTCATCTTCTTTATACAGATTTCCCCTTTGAATGCAAATTCCCATTGTTTCACTATGTCTTTGGACTTTACCTCTCTAAAAATAAAATCTATCATAGTACCAATTTTACCAGTAATCTTTGGGGGAAATAAACACACTGGGCTGGATTTTACCGTCAGTTAGTGGGGGTGGGGCCCACTCGCCGATGCGTAAAATGACACATGATGACGTCGGGTGGAACTCCCGATGTCACCGCGCCCCATTTAAATTTTTAGGAAGGCAGGGGCGCAGCAAAATCAGCTGCGCGCCTGCTGACCTGTCAATAGCCAATTGAGGCCATTGACAGAACAATTAAAGTAATTAGTGGACCTGCCCGTCCAACTTTAAGGTTGGCGGGCAAGCCAGGAGCCCCGGCGGGAAGCAGAAAAAACATGAAACCTCATCTGCAGGCGGGATGAGGTTTCATGTAGGGTTTTAAAATTTTTAATAAACTTTTATTTGGAAATTATGAATATGTCCCAATTCATGTGACATTGTCACATGAGGGGACATGTAAGGGAATTTTTTTTTCTATTTTTAATGTTTTTGAAAGTAGAGATGATCTCCCTGAGGCAGCACTTAGCTTCAGGGAGATGAGTGCGGTCTTTCATGTGCATGCGCGAAAGAGCGCACTATCGAGTTTAGGCATTCCCCTCCACGCGCACAGGGAGTGCATAGCGCTTCCGTGCAGATGTCATGCTGGGCGGGCTTTAATCGGCCTGCCCACGTAAAATGGCGCCGCGCCTCCGATTGGGGGCGCCGATCGGAAGCGTGCCCGCCCATCAACTTCCCCCCCGATGGGGGGAAAATTCAGCCCACTGTTTCTTAACTTCTCCTGGTTAGCTGAAACAGTTCACTTCCTCTTTTGAATTCAAGCTAGCCTGGTTTATTTAAAAATGTAAATGTTCCCTTTACACCTCACATTCTAAAACTTCACCCATGTTCACCTAATTAACATTTCAAACCTAGATTATCTTCTGATACATCAAAGCCTTCAGACCAGCTGCCTTTAATTCAATTAAGTCCCACACACACACACAGGCATAGACTCCACTATTACTCTACAATAAATTCCAATAACATTACGAAAATTATTATATCTTCTGATATCAACATGTCTCTTTTTTTTAGCAACCACAAAATCCTTTCCTTTGACAGCCTCTGCCCACCTTCTCCTCATCCTAATTTTGGCTTTAGCCCTTTTCCTTGTATCTGGTAGCTTCCCTTTGAGATGTCCTGTGCATAAAGAATGTTACCTGTTGTTGATTGCAGATGCAGGATATTATCAAGGTTGAAAAGATGAGCTAAATCAGGAAGTTGTTATTAGATGACACCACGCTTTAGAGTTTTTAAAGACTGTAGATTGTGGGAAGAAGGGAGACAGAGGGGGATAAGGAGTTTGAGCTCCTGAGAAAGACCAGTCAATGTGCTTTTTCAACTGAGCTGTCAGAGAGCTCACATTGGACATTGTTTATAATAACCTGGAGATTTGTAGGAATGCAACTAGTAGAGCAAAGAAAAAAAAGTAAATATTATTTACAAAAATGTCACCCTGTGAGAAACATCAGAACAGGTCTCAATATTATGTAGTGGAAGAAAAAGCAAGAGGCAAAGTGTGATTGTGATGGAGATTAACACATGACTTTGCTGTGTTTACATGTCTTGTAGATTACAGCACAGTGCACAATGGAAACCTCAAAAATTTCAAACAGTTTACTACAAGAGTTTACCCAGATCTCCCCCTCTTTTCAGCTAATGTGGCTTCATTTTTGGTGCCAGTATGTCTCCAATGCACTTTCTGGACCACGTTCCACTTGCTTTCCTAACTTGGCAGGTACCATGGTGATAATCACAGGCATAATGTTAGCCAGTTTTTTTTAACAAATGGGGCCAAACAGTGAACCAGTTATAATCTTGATTGATGATTTAAGTGTAGTACAGTGATGTTAAATAATTATGAATATAGAAATGTTCTTAAGGTTGCATAACACAGTCAAAAAATATTAATAAGAGTTTCAACGTTTAGTAACACGTTATCCCTTTGGATGAGTCAATGAAAATTGATCCTGGTATTTATGACAGTAAAGCAGCTAACTGTATATAAGGCTAAAGGTGAAGGAAAGTCTAGGGAGAACACTTTTTGTTCAAAGTACTCATTATTGTCTATTAAAAAAAGAAATCTTAGTGTGATTTTCTGCCACATTAGCTGAAAAGAGGGGGAGATCTGGGTAAACTCTTGTAGGAAACTGTTTGAAATTTTTGAGGGTTTGCATTGTGCAGTGTGATGTAATCTACAAGACATGTAAACACAGCAAAGTCATGTGTTAATCTCTGTCACAATCACACTTTGCCTCTTGCTTTTTCTTCCGCTACACAATATTGAGTCCTGTTCTGATGTTTCTCACAGGGTGATTATAAAAAAAGTGTCAAGTACCTTAATGGAGAAGCTAATCTTCATGTGAGATCTCCCTGCTGGTAAATCACTATGGTTATGTCAGCTAAAACGACTCCTTTGCAACTAGGTTGTGATTTCAGTGGAGCCTGAGGTACTTGGAACTGGTCACTCCAGTTAAAAAAAACTGCTGCTTGTGTATATAGTATATTTTGCTGGTGGCATATTTTTCAGGGTCAGGCTCTAGTCTGGCTTCCAGGTTGCTCTTAAGTTGTGATCCTCATTAAAATCACTAAAATGATGCTAGGCAAGGCCCTCTTCCTCGCCAATGACATCCTGGGGTGGCTGGACATAGTCATGAAAGGAGTGCAAAATTTGTTGTTAAATACATTCAATATATTAATATCACCTAGCAAATCTCCTGTGGTGTTGCTGACAGAAGAAACATTTAGTTTATCAGGACAGGAGCATTTTGCCAGGTAACTAGGAATGTCTTTTCTACTGCTGAGAAGGAGCTGGGTTTGGGTTAAAGCCAAAAGTCTAATTTCTGCAAATTCTCAGATCAAGTAGAAGTTAATTGCTTTCTGTATCGTTTTTAAAGCTAGTAGCTCATTTGTAAGTGCCTTATCTATTCAATTTTTATTTGTTTTATGCACAATAATGCCCAGATAATCTGTTTTTGTGATGTTGATTGAAGGATCAATGTTGACCAGGACACCAGGGATAACTTCCTTGCTTTCCTTCAAAATGAGTGTCAGAAGATCTTACATCCACCCAAGCAGATAGGGCCTCAGTTTATTGTCTTACCTGAAAGACAGTGCAGTACAACCTCAGTAGTGCACTGGAGTATGGGCATTGATTTTTGTGCTCAGCCCTAGAGTGGGACTTGAACCTAGATCCTTGTGACACAGAGATGAAAATGTTACCAACTGAGCCATGTCTGTCAAAACAAATTAAAACTCAAGGTACTTCCCCTGTAGGCTTTCCTTTGAGATTATAATATGAAATTGAGCCTTCTTATATTTAAGGGTAATTTTAAAAACCCTTTTAAAAAGTCTGGAAACTGATAGAATGCATTACACCTAATTTTACTTTTTATCATGGGCTAATTAAGTTAAAATTAACTCACATTTGTGAAGCAAAAAACAAGGAGCAGACATAATTCTTATTTTGATTTAATAAGCTGATACATTTTTGTTTTGTTCATTTAGGGATGTACAGTTGCTCTCCCACCAGCCATAGTGGGCCAGCAGCACCTGTTTTGTCATCTCCGCATCTTACACGAAGTTCATCCTCTGATTGCCCTTCCATTGAAGGGAACTTGCACAGTCCACATGGTCATCTTGCACAACTGCCTTCGGTGGAGAACTCGAGACAAGGGTAAGGTTTACAGGATGCCTGCTAGATTCAAGGAATACACCACACAATGAGCTAGATTGAACCCATGGCTGTCTGAATGTGTAACTAAATAAACAGAGTTTACTTGCTGTCCTAATAGCTCTGGGGATAAAATACTCTAAACTGTGTGGTATTGACAATAGAAAACTGGCAAAATACCAGGTACTGGTCAGTACTGTTAGTTGATATGAGTTTGGGGCACAGTAGGGGACTTCAACCAGGAGACAAAGAAGAATCAGCAAAGGTTCCAGCCCCTGATGGCTTTTTAATGACAACTGCTAGAAAGCGTTTTGCATGTGTGTGGTGGCTCAGTTGTGATGTCCTTCCTTCCAGGATGTCCTTTGGCCAGGATCAATGTTATAAAAACTAGTTAGCTCTCCTTTCCCAAAAAAAACACAACTCTCAATTTTTTCTCACAGCTTAGATCTTTGATCCTTGAATCATTTTGGATGCTTAGCTCTGTACCTTCCCAGGGACAAAACTATCCTGGCCCTGAATAGTATGTTGTCCTTCATATGGTGTCTGACCAATCACTTATACAACAACAATTCTACCTAAATCTTTGATTTGTGCTCTACCTCTTTGCTAATGCAACCCAAAACATAATTTGTTTTCTTCATTAGAGCTGCTATAAGCTTTCCTGATCATATGAAGTTCCCCTACATTGTTTTGACTCTTTACTGCATCTTCGCATGTTGAAATGAAGCCTCAGTGCAATCTCCTAATCATCTCAATCTTTCCCAAGATCAGAATTATGGAGCTTGGATCAGAAATCTGTCATAAAAGATTCTATGGCTGGAATTTTACAATCTGTGCCTAAGACCCGTGGCGGGAGCGGGAACTGGGAATGCTTCCTGCCACGGAGGCTGATGGGAATTTGCACCATATTGCATGACACTGGGCTCATTAATTATGCAGTCGGGGGTTTCCCGATGTATTGTGCAGGGGGGGTGGACTGGATGACATGCACCCCGCCATCACGGCATATCAATGTCATATTTAAAAGGCGTCTGCACATCAACTTCTTTGTCGCGAACCCACTGTGGAAGGAGATGTCCTGATCATTCCAGGGAGCTCTGGCCCTCAGATTTAGTGAAGCCTCCCTCAATGTGCTGCTCGATGCAGTGGAGGCCAGGAGGGGATGTCCTGTACCCAGAGGATGGAAGGAGGAGGCCGAGCTGTGTGACCAACCCTGCATGGGAGGGAGTCTCCAAGGTGCTCAGTGCCCATGGCCTCCACTGGAGGACTGCCCTGCAATGCTAGAAACAGATGAATGACCTCAATTGTGCCGCCAGGGTAAATGAACCCTCACCCTCACACTCACTTCACTGAATGGTAGAGGGGACATGGGCCTCAGAGGCAAGGGCACCATCTGTGTGGCCCATGCATAAAAGAACTACTCAACGTGATAAGATGATGCCTCATAGCCCTACTGCAGACCATGTAGTCTGTAGGTAGAGAGGCCACTGCAAGTCCCTGACCCTTCCACACAGAGAGCTCAGATGCTGTCTGGGGCTGGGGGAGTTGGGGGTGTGGGGGAAGGGTGTTAGGCATTGAGGGCACCAGCACACACAGCTAATGACATGCCTCTGCGTGCCTTATTCTTGTACCTGCATGGGCTCAACGCTCTGGAGGGTGCTGCCGCAGAATCCTTCTGGACAACCTGCAGTGCAGCAATCACATGGCACACAATCCAGTGGGTTATTTGTAAGAGTTGAAGCATGAGAAAGATATCTGAAACCCAACTCTCAACCCATCACCTCTCTTTGTGCAGGAAAAGTTATGGCACAACCGGAAAGAGAGAGAGAAGATGGGAGGGGGTTGCCTGAACTGAGGAACCTTACAGAGTTCGAGGAGCGGGCAGCCAAGCTGGCAAGGGAGGAACCAAACCGAGCCAGTGCAGATGGAGAGGTTGGCAGGCAGCCTTCATCCAGTAAGGATCCATGCATAATGTAGTCACATAGGAAGTTAATGGTCATGCACATGTTGGAGGCAACTCATGCAGTAACTCACTCTCTCCTCTCTCACTTACAGGTGCCAGCAGGAAGAGGGGAAGGCTAGAAGTAGAAGCCCCGTCTAGCCCACAGAGGACCAAGGACATTGGGAGGAGGAAGAAAGTGCACTTGTATAACCATCACAGAGGTTACTTGCACCCTCCACCAGCCCAGAGACACACACCTCGGTGGGTACTAGATCTAATTCAGGCAGGGTCTCACAATCTGGTGGTCACCACACAGACACGTGCCAACAGCAGGAGGTAGGGTCAGCCAAGCTCACCAGCGTGCAGAGGACTGTTCGGGAAGAGGCAATTGTGATGTCCAAGTCGGATGACGAGCTTCTGGGATTGGTCCTGCACAAGATGTTTGAGATGCTGCGAAAGGTGGGGCGATATCAGGCAGAAGTGTCAACAGAGTGGCATGTGAGGTGGAGAAGTCCGTCTGCCTGCTTTCTGATGAAGTGGTTCCAACCTGTGCGTGCATGGAGATCTCCATGGCGAGGATGGCGAACACCATGGAGAACCTTGTCCAGCAAAATGCCAAGTTTCTGTCAGAGATGCGCGTAGACCTGCAATCTATCGCTGTAGCCATGGGTAAGATCTTCCTGTGGCTACACGAGAGTGGGTGGGGCACCTCGATCTTCCTTCAGGTGCCCCTTCTGCTCAAGGAGTAGGGCAGGGGCCTACGGGCATCCAAAGGGAGGAGGAGAGGCTGTTGGACACTCCTAGGACCTCCACTCAGGACTCTCACTGAGTGTCCTGCCTTTCAGAATCGCCCTTGCCTGTGACCCTTTCAGCTTCATTCTCTATGAATACAGAGGGAGCAGTTGCCCCACAGCAGGACAGCCAAAGTAAACCGGGGCCCTCCAGGCCTCGGGTCTCCAGAGGATGCTCGCCAAGGTCATCCAAGGCAACAGCGCAAACTGGTCAACAGGCTGCCTGCACCCCTGCTGCAGAGGTCAGGGGAGCACCTAGAAGAAGTGGTAGGGAATGAAAGATTAAGAAGTTATGATTTCATATGTGGTAGCATGGGTGCACTATGATTGTTAATGTTCTTACACTTATGTAAATAGACTACGCTTGCACTTTAATGAGGTCTGATGCAGTTAAATTGCGATTTGTAGTCATTATGCCTATGCGCTCCCCCCCCCAACACCCCCCCCCCCCCCGCCATCTTCAGGGGCACACCCCAGGCTGGGTCTATGTCCCCCAAATTATGCATGTGCAGGGAGGCAAGGGTCTTTCCCAGGTCCCTTGCGAGTCATATGCAAGAAGTCTCCTGTGCACGCTGAGCCTTTGTCCTTCACACTCTCATCTATTCAAATGCCTTAGCATTGTCAGTACTACATGATGGGGTTCCCTTCAGTTGTCCAGTTGAGCTGACCTGCCACTCTGTCCAGCCCTTGCTGACCCAATTCCCATGCGGCATCTCGAGGTTTCCACTTCAAGGCTCTAGATAATTGTAGTGGTGTGGTGTGTGTAACTTTTCAGGTTGAGTCCAACACCTTTTAACCTCCCCCATGACCTACACCCTCCCCCTCATAACCATTGACCCTCCTGATGTGACCTTAGACCTCACCCTACAACCCTTTCCTATCACCCTCCGTCCTGTGCAGATGAATGTCCATGTCCCCAATCTTCCCGAGAAGCCTACCCCTGTGACAACAGGTGTGCCCCGCCTCATCCTGCCGACCCCCAGAATTTGGTTCTACTTTCGTGTCCCCTCCAACAACCCTCAGTGACCCTCACCCTCCCACCCTACCAGGTCCCACTACCCCTTTAACCTTCACCATTCCTTCCTGTCAACAATTCCCTCAGTATGCCCCCCAGGGCTTATCAGTTGACACCATGGACCCCTCCCTCGGAACCTTCCCCCCTTCCCCCCATGCCCGTTCACATCTGCACATTCTGCCTGCACTCCACCACAGTCCTTCAAACCTACCCGCTCCATACCACCTCACCAATTCCATGACCCCTGCAGCATCTTTCTTTTCCCCCTACCACTTCCAACCTCCTCCACCTCCTTTAGACCTGCCCCACCTCTTCATTTCCCTCCTCACCATCCAATCGCTCCCCCAGCACAGAACATCGCCACCCAACAGTACCTCATGCAGCCCCTGCAGCATGAAGATCCACATCCTGGAAGCTGCTACAGCATGAAGATCCACGTGGTTGATGATACATCTACCTACTACTGCACGTGATGTTCCAGGTCCATCGTCACTGGAGACCTCTATCTTTCACTCTTCGCAAGCTGCCCCAGGCCTGTTTCGGGTGAGTCCCGACATGTCCATGCCATGTTGGTCCAGACATGTTCCAGACCGTTGTGATATCCCACTAGCGGGGGGGACAATTCCAGTCAGTGCTTCATCTGCATCCCATTAATGGGATGCAGAATGGCTTCATGCCAGCCCCTGGCAGGAATGGTGACCCGCCATGATGGGCATCATTTCATGCTGCCGCACTGTTCCCCCCATCGCTCGCCATTACACCCGCCACTGTTGGGACTGGAAAAATCAAGGCCTATATTTTTAATATTTTATAGAAGCTTGTTTTGTAATATGTTCACTTTCAGTTGATTACTGCGTGACTGGGAGCAGCCAACCCAAATGGAATCCACAGCTTATCTAGACCAGAACCACCAAAACCTATGCCGCTTGACTATGTAAATAGAATAACTTGAGTTTGTTTTCTCTGATGTCTCTGTTATATTGGAAGAAACATTACATGACAAGAGTAAAGACATGGGAAGTGACAGCTTTCTTGCCTTATACCACTGTGCAGTGTGCTGCAAGTGCCTGTTTGGTCTGGCATTAATCTGTTAAGGGCTAGAGGACTAACAAGTTGCTTTTCACGGTGACTTTGCTGCAAAAGACGTAAATGTTTAAAAACTTGATTACCAGGCTATGAAAAAGAAATATAATTAATTGTTTGGGTCTGCTGTTATATCATAGGTGAGAATCTGCTGCAGCAGCTTTTTCAGCCAAGGGGTTGGTGTTAATTACCAGGGCATTGTTCAGAGCCCTGCCTGGCAGAAAGATAAATAGTGGAGCCTTTTCCCAATTCATTATTTCATGTTCAAGTGTTTCAATAAGGATGCAAGTTAGTTAAGGTACAGCAGAAACCCGACAAAGGCACCTAGAGTTTGCAGGCTAAAAATCGGGGTGCAGAGGCGCACAAATAACTGCTTGCTCAAGGTATTACAGGCAGTGCCTAAACTTGCTGCCTGCTAGTTTAAACAATAAGTGGTGTGCAAGCCCAGTGCTGAACGCACTGCTGAGTGGTTGCACATCTCAATAAGGGACCCAAGTTCATGTGAGGTTAGCACCACTTAAAGCTCTGGCAGGCCTGCCAGTGGCCTTGGAAGTGTGGTGTTCTCTCTGTAAAGGAAAGGGTTAATATCAGAAGCATACATGATGCTGATGTAATAATGATGTCAGATCACGTGACTGTGAGGTAAGAGAGATCTGGAAGTGAGAGGAGCTCTAACCTCGTGTGGAGGTCCAAATGTGTAAATACTTCCAGTAATAAATAGTTAAGGTTAAAGAGACTAAATACCCGAGCGGCATACTTTTGGGAGACTAAACGATCTCCAAAAGCCCATCCAAGCCCCTACCACACAGCAAAACACCCTCCTGCCCAGGCACGCTGTGCCCATTGGAAGGACCTGTTGGCGATAAGGGCCGCCCCCGTGGGAAGAAACCCCCCAACCTCTGATTGGCTGGCAGCTCTCAGATGCGGGATATCCACCCTGCCGGACCCGGGAACCCTGACGCTGACCAAGTAGGGGTGTGATTGACTTTAAATCATGGCAGGGCACCCTGGAATGGCTGTGGCTGGGTTCACTAATGTCCTTTAGGGAAGGGAATCTGCTGTCCTTACCTGGTCTGGCTTGCATGTGACTCCAGATCCTCAGTAATGTGGTTGACTCTTAAATGCCTTCTGAACAAGGGCAATTAGGGATGGCCAATAAATGCTGGCTCAGCCAGTGGTGCCCACATCCTGTGAACAAATTGAAAAAAAGCAAAGGTGAGGTGTCCTTTATGCTGCTGAATGCATGAGTGCGTTGAAGACACGGCATTAGCTGAAATGGCGAGGTTGAAAATAGCAGCACTGGAGTCAAATCAGCATTACAGACTGACTGAAGTCACGATCTGCCTACTCTGCATACTCTGGCACATGCTCCCAACACTCATGCTAACGTTCTCTCCAAGTTGGCAAGTTACTTGCACTGGAAGTGTGTGTGGTACAAACACCATTCTTTTCTCAAAATGGCACCTGTACCACTGCTAAGGAGCTCAATTTTGTGGTCTAATTATTTTTAAAGAAAACAATTATGTGAGGTATAACACAAACCTGCCTGGTTTGCGCCTCTTCTATTCATTTTTACTCCTCTGTAGATTTGATTTGTAGTTTGGCAGCCTGAGATATAATCCCAGTGTGATTTGTTTGTCAGTCAACAACATGATGAGGTTACAGGGATAACCTGTTATTTTCAATGTACTTCTTCGGTCAAATGGTTCATGTTTACCCTGCAGCCCAATATCTTACATAACTTCATAAACAAGGTCATGTTTTGGATGATAGAGAGAATAGGATTGCCAGCGAAAGCGTTGGACAAGAGAAGAACTACATGGAGTGTGCTAGCATCATTAAACTCTACCTTCTCTGAGTCTTCTCTTCTTACATTCTAATCTGTTTTAAATTGCCTAATCATTATTTCTAGATTTGTTTTTTTTTCTCCTCTTGCTCTTTTCAATCTTTTATAGGGTTTGGCTCTTTACAGAGGTTTCTCAACAATTATAATACATAGATCTCCTTCTTGATCAGACGCTCAAAAAAAACTCAGTGGGCAGAAATTTTCCCCCGATGGGGGGGTTGTGCAGGGGTGGGCGCAAACCCAGTTGGTGCTGCTCCGCCATTTTACGTGGGCAGACCAATTAAGGCCCGCCCAGTGTGACGTGCACCTGGAAGCGCTGAGCGCTCCATGTGCGGGCGGTGGGGGGGGGATTCCCTGAATCAGGGCCTGCGCTCTTTTGCACATACGCGTGAAAGAGCACAGAAATCTCCCTGAGGCACCATTACTTTCACTTGGGAAACATTGAAGAAAGGTAAAAAAAAAAAATTAAGGACATGTCCCCTCATGTGAAACTGTCACATGAGCTGGGACATGGCCATTAATTTTTTCAAAATTTTTAATTTAATTAATAAGCCCTTCATGAAACCTCATCCCGCCCATGGATGAGGTTTCATGAAAAATGTGAAGGCCGCCTGGGCTCTTTGCCTGCCCATCAACCTTAAGGTTGGACATGCAGCATTCTTAACAACTTTAATTACTTTCTTAATGGCCTTGATAGGCCTTTGACAACCGCCTAACTGACAACCTAAATGACGTGCGGTGACATTGGGATCCATGCCTGACGTCACCGCGCATCATTTTACGTGTTGGTGAGCGGACCCCGCCCCCGCTTGCCAACCCAAAAATTCTTCCCAGTGAAAAAGATGGCACTCTGTGTGGAATAGAAAGGATATGTTGGTTAATCAGAGCTGTGAAAATGAACATTCTGTGCAGTTGAAGTTAAGCCCTTGGTCTGGTTGATGTACTCAGCAGCTGTCTTGCATATACAAACAAGAAAGCATCAGCCAGGGTAAAACAGTGGAACCACCTTGTTCTTCAAATAGTAGTGATGCATCTTTCATAAAGGCTCCCTACCCCCAGGTGCTATATAGTCTCCTGGGAGAGTTAAAGAACCAGATCAGAAAACCAAGGCCAACTAGGGGGAAAAAATCTGGGAAAGTCCTCTTCGTTGCCCCTAAGCGATTGAAGTTAGTCCAGGGGACCATATTTTAGCATGACTATAATTGGTATCAGCCTCTTGCATGATACAATCTCAGCCTCATCCAGGAACCTGTCCGTCTTTCACTTGAAGGTACACAGTGAATCAGCACCCAGCGTACAAACTGGCATTTATGTTCTGTCGCTTGACTATTCTTTGGGTTAAGAGCTGTCTAACATGTAATCAATTTTTTCCCTTTTCTAATTTATATTTGACCCTTGGTCCTCCCCAGCCTATCAAATTGAAATAATCTGTCACTGTGTGCACAATCTAGTTCCTTCAATATTTTAAAGACCTCAATCAAGTCTTTTCCCTGAGTCTTCTCTAAAATGTCCAGGCCAGTTCCTTAAGCCTACTTAGGCAGCTAAAGGTTTACTAAACCAGGAATCATCGTTGTGGCCCTCCTTTGAACCATTTCCACACAGGATTATCATTGATGCATATTTAAATATATATTACTATAGTACTTCTATCAAATTGTGGTTGCAGGTTTTTTTCACAGATGGGACCTCACAAAATTCCTGGTGCTTTGCAATTATCGATTAAATCCTTTTAAAATAAATGACTATTTCATACTGAGCAGACAAAGTCCCAGGGCCAGTCCTACACTGAGTGCTATGTTCCTGGGCTAAGTAGGGGTGGTAGGGGGCGGGGGTTCAGAAAAATTATCAGTCAGGGTTCTCACTCACAATTGTTATAATTGTTATCCCATGACCTGTGGTGTAACATGAATGTGGATGTCGGTGAAAAAAAGTTCAAGCTGAATTGTTGTTGCCCTTCAAAGCCAAAGAGGCTATCAATGGTCATTTGGAGAAGGGGTAGAAGACTGTTTAAAAGAAGTAGAAGAATATTGAAAGATCAGCCGTAGGCTAAGCTGGGGTACAGAACTCAAACATAATTGACAAGAGGTTCCAAAATTTGATTTAACAGTGTAAAGTTCTGTGGTGCAGCACCTTTGCCAAAGTCAATATGGAATGCAGGGCTTGTTGCTCCCAAATGATTATAGCAAGGACAATTTAAACATTTTTACAAAATTGTTGGGCTTGCTTGGAAATGCAGCACCAGGATCGTGTCTGCATTACCAAATTTGTTTACACTGGCTGGATTGAGAAGCTTACAGTGATACTCTTCATGATGCACTATGAATACAGCAACTGGGAGCCAGGCATGCCAATGCGATGATGCTAATCTGAAAATGAAAAGGATTACATATTTTCAAGAACATTTATTTAGATAGTCATATTAGTTTGTTGCATTGGTTAATGAAAATATAGAGCTAAAGCTGAGAAGCAAAAGATTTATGGTTAAAAAAATTACTGGTTTACCCTCATTCCTGCATCAGTATGTTAAACAAATTAATAATCTAAATTAAGTTTTCATAAACTTCTTTAATTACAGTAGAGATGTAGAATGGCTTACTGCTAAATATTTAGTCATAAGTAGCAAATCTACATTTCTGGTAAATCAGCAATGCATTGGAATTTAATGTAATGCTAGCAATGATAAGACACATCAATTTCAATGTCTAGATTAGACAATGTGGTGAAATAATTTTAAAAAAATAAATAGAATGCAGGGTCAAAAAGACAGAGGTATTGCTCAGACATTATAATGGCCTGGATTTTGCTATCATTGTAACAGCAAGGATATCAGCACTCACTGTTCTTACAAGGTAAATCTGACAGCAACTTCAAACGCTGAAATGCAGAAGTTTCTGTCAGAGATACCCTGGTCTTCCCTAAGGTGCACTCTTGCAGTCCTTACTAATAGCCTCAGCATTGAAATCAAGTGTGATAGCTTGAACTTAAGGTACTTACCAACTAGTTCTGCATTAAAGACAGCTGAAAATGTGGGGCTAGTGCATTCAGGAGTCAGTGAGTTTTTAAGGGCAGTACAAGTGATAATTACTGCTGAACAACTTGTTGCCATTGAAAAAATAGTTTTACAAGTCTGGACTCTCATTCTCTGAGGAAAATTAATGCTGCAGGTTTTAAAAAAAAATACTGCTTCTGTTTATCTCCTTTATCTCTCCCTTAATTCCATGTGCATTTTCCAATCATTATTTTTCTTCCAGCACATGATTTAAATGTAACTTATATTTTCTGGTTTTTACTTCTTGGTTTGCAGTCTGCATGTCACAATGAGGATACTTCAATCTCAACCATTGAAGAATCTCACTGTTGCTTGCCATGTTCACAAACACACAAATCCCCTGTAGTAGGAGCTGCATTGAAACAGTCACCAGATTAGTGGAAATCCCTGGTGACAAGCCTGTGAAAAGTCTCTGGGCAACTGTATGTGAGATTAATGGTGAAAGGTGTTACTTCGCCACTGAGAGCAATGTTCTTGTTAGGACTCACTTGGAGTACTTTGTCCAATCTTGGTTACTGTTAAGATCCCTGTGGGAGGATTGTAAACCACAATAACCAAATTTACCAAATGACTCCCAATGAAGAATTTATCAACAAGATTTCACTTCTGTAGCTTTTACTTGAACACGAATCCGAATCAAGATAAATTAACGAGCAAATTAAGGTCGGTACAAACATGATCCAGAATTGTACGTGTTGCGATTGGATGTGCAGCCGACCCGAAACCAAAATCACATGAGAAAATGTTGGGCAGGCGTCCCAACGCCAAAGTGATGTTGCGCCCATATCACAGTTGGTGGGCGCACCTCCGACTCCCAAGCACGCCTGCCGGCAATCAAAATTCCAATTAAGCCAATTAAATCAGGATTTTTAGTGGCCAGTGCACTTTTACGCTTGGCGCATGGGCTAATCGTCCAGGGGGCCTTCACGTTTTTGCATCATTCTCAATCCAGGGTGGGATAAAATGCCCAAAAGATGTTTGAAGGCCGAGGAGTTAGGAGGTCTGCTGTCATTTGTTTGTAGTTGCATTAAAGATAGTTTGTGGCATTTTTTTGTGTGCAAATATCATTTGAACAATACTGCTCCTCCCTGAGGCAGCTCCATAGCAGTTGTCAGCCTTCACGGAGCTTGTTGTAAATCGCCTGCCTGCATCCCCACTTGTCTCGGCGCCCACCCTCTTCCCGCCAACCCCCCGCCCCGTCCCCACCCCCGACAGAGCTGAGCCTCTCTCAGTGCGTGCTTCACGCTAGCCGCCAGTTAATTGGCCAGCTAGTGTGAAATCGCTTGACAGTTGTGATTGCGGCCGGAAGCACATATTGCATCCGCTTCTGCACCTGCCGATAGCACACGCACGACGAGCGCAAGATCCAGGCCAAGGAATAACAGACACAACTAGACTATTTTATCAGATTACAAGCATGCACAACATTCTCCACAGAAATGTGGCATCACCCTGCAATCTCACAGTCTTTCCAACTCAGCCTTCAGTACATCAGATTTCTCACTCAATGGATTTGGTCCTCAAGTCACCTGTAACAGTAGATCCACTCCTTCTGAGTTCCCCTGAGGCAGTCATAACTCAAATGGCACACTCCTGCAGAACCTTCTTAGCTAGGTTCATGACATTCTTGACGACACAGATTCCTCAGAGACTCCTTTAGCTGATTTCCTTTTCAAACATTCTAAAAATAATTATGGACCCCCCCCAGATATTTTAAAGAAATTATAAATTTTCCTTACGATACTGGCTCTGCGTCAAAGGTCATCACGTTACTTTGAGACACCAGACATAAACATTTGCTGGAGAGGCTGCAGGTAAAAGCAACATATCAGTTATTATCTCAGACTCTTCCATCACTGTCCTCTAGTATTCCTGTCCTACGAACAAAATAGATGTAGCAGTTCTGTGCGTTTGAGTGTCAGTGATCCTAGGAGTCCTCAATTGACTCTTAAACCCGATGGTTACCGGTCAAATAAGGCCAAGAAATCCTCCTGATGATTGCCACCTACTGTCCCTCTCAATTGATAAATCAGTTCTCCTCCATGTGTAACATTACTCGTAGGAAATACTGGAGAAGGGAAGAGTGGGAAACTTCAATGACCACCACCAAAAATAGCTCAGCAGTACCACAAACCATGCTGGACTTATGACATAGATGTCAGACTGGGTCAGCATCAGATGAGGGAGCCAACAGAAGGAGGTATATACCTTTTGAGGTATAGCTATGATGTTGGTGTTTACCCAGAAGATGCTGTGCCAGAGCCATTCGGCTCTAAACCTTATCCAATCTTTGAGCCAGACATAAATGCAAGAGCTGATTGTCGGCAGAGAAGTGAGAGCAGCTTCTCTCGCCATCAAGGCAGAAATCAACCAATGGTACCAAGAGCTGTAGAAAAACTGGAGTCAGTCGAGTTAAATAAAAAATCCTCCAGTGGCAGGAGTTTGATCTGATGCAAAAGAAAATGGGACATGTCTGTTGGAGTCCAGCTATCACATTCCAGAATGCTTGTTGCAGTGGTCCCTCAGACAGCGTCCTCAGTTCCACCATCTTCAGCTGCTTCATTGATGACTTTCTCTGCCATACGGCTGCCGATTATTCCACAGTGTTCAGCTCCATTCATAACTAATTTGAGGCAGCACATGACTGCCTACACTAGGACTTGGATAGAAACCATGTACTGACTGACATGGAAGATAACATTCAAGCCACATTAAAGTGCCATTAATGACCATTTCAACAAAGAAAAAAACCAGCTGCCTCCCCTGACCTTCAGTGCATCTTCATTGCCGAATCCACCACCATCAAATGGGGGTCACTACTTACCAGACACTTAACTGGGTCAGACTTAGCAACACCGTGACTACAAGAACAGGGAAGAAGCTGGTCACTTTACAATGAGTTGCTCATTTTCTGATTCTTTGAAACATCTACACAATCTGCAAGGCTGAATGCGGTAAGCAGTTGGAACAGCTATGTAATATACTGTGGCCCATCCAGTGGTGAGCTTGGAACAGGGAGGTTCTCAAGATACCTTAGATGCTAAAGAATCTCGGAGGTGGCCAAGATGGGGATTTCAGCTGAAATGCTGGTTTAGCTCACATTTAGCAAGGCACCATCTTGGTAAAGGAGTTGAAGCTTGTGCTAGGGACAGCTGACTGGAAGATCATTAAGCAGCTGATTGTAACTTATATTGCCTGTAGGTACTCATTAAGGAGACTGTGCAACATTGTGGCGGGTAGAGTTTATCTAGTGTCCTTTCAGAACAATGAACAGCTGCTTGGGAAGAAACTAAACATTGGAGTGAAATTTAAGGGGGGATGGATTACCCACCCACCCCAGATTTAAAAGTCGGTTGGCACATTGCTGGAGGTGGTCTTAGTGCAGTGTGGGACTTCTACCCTTCAAGGACTGGAAGTCCCACCCTAGAGAGCTACCACCTTATTGGCAGGCAGCTTTGTAGCCCCAGCAGCATTAGAAAAAAAGTAATGGTCACTACTGGGACTACAGCCAGTCCCCACGAAGAAATGAAGATGTCTCCTGGACTTCAGGTAAGTCTGAGAATTTTGGGTGGGCAAGGCTAGGAGACCCTAGCAAGTAGGGGGGGAGGAGGGGTAGGGGATTGGGTTAGAGAGGCCAGGGGGAGGGACAAAGGGGGTAACATCTTGGGGATGGGGTGGCCCCGATGGGCACACAGTACACCCCTCGCCTACTTCCTGCCAGACAGAAACCCGCACTGTCAAAGCTGCTGGGCTGGCTGCCTTATTTCCGCCTTCCCCTGCAGAACGAAAAATTGTGGCAGAGGTGGATTGAGGTCCTTAAGTAGCAGTTAATTGTCCACTAAAGGGCTTCAATAGGCCTACGGGTGGGCTGGCTCCCTGATGCCTTATCTGCCCACTATAATATGGAGATCGGTCAGAGGTGGGTGTGAAGGCAGAAGGCCGGCCACCTGCTTTATTTTATGTGCCATCTTGCCGCCTTCAAATGTGCTGGCCAGGGGCTGTCAAATTCACCCCGTTGCAGTGGGTTTCAAGCAATACTTAAAGGCACGTCACCTGCTTTTTCATTCTTACATGGGGTGTGGGCGTCGCTGGCTTGGCCAACATTTATTGTCCATCCCTAATTGCCCTTGAGAAGGTGGTGATGAGCTACCTCCTTGAACCACTGCAATTCATGTGGTACAGGTACACCCATAGTGCTGATAGGAAGAGAGTTCAAGGATTTTGACCCATGTGACAGTGAAGGAACAGCGATATATTTCCATGTCAGGATGATGTGTTGTTTGAAGGGGAACTTGCAGGTGGTGGTGTTCCCATACATCTGCTGCCCTTGACCTTCTCGGTGGTAGAGGTCACTTGTTTGGAAGGTACTATCGAAGGAGCCTTGGTGAGTTGCTGCAGTGCATCTTGTAGGTGGTACATACTGCTGCCACTGTGCGTTGGTGGTGGAGGGAGTGAATGTCTAAGATGGATGGGTGCCGATCAAGTGGGCTGCTTTGTCCTGGATGGTGTCATGACTCTTGAGTGTTGTTGGAGCTGCACTCATCCAGGCAAGTGGAGAGTATTCCATCACACTCCTGACTTAGGTTTTGCAGATGGTGGACAGGCTTTGGGAAATCAGGTGGTGGGTTACTTGCTGCAGAATTCTCAGCCTCTGACCTGCTGTTGTAGCCACAATATT
Organism: Cetorhinus maximus; assembly: GCF_964194155.1. Taxonomy (NCBI): domain Eukaryota; kingdom Metazoa; phylum Chordata; class Chondrichthyes; order Lamniformes; family Cetorhinidae; genus Cetorhinus; species Cetorhinus maximus. Next base: position 95,306,490 of record NC_135895.1, on the reverse strand, counting down.
TATATTACTAGTCCAGTTCAGTTTGGTTAGATTCTCTCTTGTAGGAGGTGGTCATTGCCTGGTGCTTGTGTAGCATGAATGTTACTTGCCACTTATCAGCCCAAGCTTGAATGCTGTCCAGGTCTTGCTGCATAGGGACACAGACTGTTTCTGTGTCTGAGGAGTCAGAAATAATGCTGAACATTATACAATCATCAACAACCCCACAACCAATGGATCAGATCAAAGCTTTGCAGTCCTGCCACATCCAGTCGTGAATGGTGCTGGACTATTAAGCAATTAAAAGGAGGAGGAGTCTTCAAAAATATCCCTATCCTGAATGATGGAGGAGCCCAGCATATCAGCGGGACAAGAGAAGTCGGAAACATTTGCAACCATCTTAAGCCAGAAGTGCTGAGTGGATGATCCACCCTGGCCTTCTCCTGAGATCCCAGGATCACAGACTAATTTTCAGCCAATTTGATTCACTCCACGTGATATGAAGAAATGGCTGAAGATACTGGACACTGCAAAGGCTATGGGCCCTGACAACATCCTGTAGCACTGAAGAGTACTAGCTGCACCCCTAGCCAAGTTGTTCCAGTACAGCTACAACCCCGGCATCTACCTGACAATGTAGTAAATTGCCCAGGTATGTACTGTCCACACAAAGCAGGGCAAATCCAATCCAGCCAATTACTACCCCATCAGCATCCTCTTGATCATCAGCAAGGTGATGGAAGGTGTCATCGACAGTGCTATCAAGTGGCACTTACACAGCAATAACCTGCTCACTGATGTTCAATTTGGGTTTTGCCATGTCCATTTCCTGACCTTATTAGAGTCTTGGGTCCAAACATGAACAAAAGGGTTGAACTCAAGGGATGACATAAGAGTGACTGCGCTTGACATGAAGGCAGCATCTGACTGAGTGTGGCACCAAGAAGCCCTAGCAAAATTGAAGTCAATGGAAATTGGGGGAAAGCTCTCCATTGGTTGGAGTTATACATAGCACAAAGGAAGAAGGTTGTGGTTGTTGGAAGCCAATCATCTCAGTCCCAGGACATCGCTGCAGGAGTTCTTCAGGGTAGTGTCCTAGGCACAACCAACATCAGCTGCTTCATCAATGTCCTTCCTTCCATAAGGTCAGAAGTGGGAATTTTCACTGATGATTGCACAATGTTTAGTACCATTTGCAACTCCTCTGATACTGAAGCAGTCTGTATCCATATGCAACAAGATCTGGACAACATTCAGGCTTGGGCTGATAAGTGGCAAATAACACTCACACCATACAAGTGCCAGGCAATAACCACCTCCAACATGAGAGAATCTAACCAGCTACCCTTGACATTCAACGGCTCTACCATTGCTGAATCTCCCACTGACAACATCCAGGGGGTTATCATTGACCAGGAACTGAACTCAACCAGTCATTTCATACTGTGGCTACAAGTGCAGGTCAGAGGCTGGGAATTCTGTGGTGAGCAACTCACCTCCTGACTCCTCTAAGCCTGTCCACCATCTACAAGGCACAAGTCAGGAGTGTGTGGAATATTCTCCATTTGCCTGGATGAGTGCAGCTCCAACAGCACTCAAGAAGCTCAACACAATCCAGGACAAAGCAGCTTGCTTGATCGGCACCCCATCCACCACCTTAAACATTCACCCCCTCCACCACTGATGCACAGTGGCAACACTGTGTACTATATGCAAGATTCATTGCATCAACTTACCAAGGCTCCTTTGAAGCACCTTCCAAATCTGCAACTTCTACAACCTCGAAGGACAAGGACAGCAGACGCATGGGAATGCCCTCCAAGCCACACACCATCCTTACTTGGAACTATATAGCTTTTCCTTCACTGTCGCAGGATCAAAATCCAGGAACCCCCTTCCCAGCAGAACCTTAGATGTACCTGCACCAGATGGACTGCAGCAGGTCAGGGAGGTGACTCACCAGCACCTTCTCAAGGGCAATTCGGGCTGGGGAGCAAATGTTGGCCTTGCGAGCCATGCCCACATTCCATGAAAGAATAAAATAAATTGTTTCAAAGAAATCTGTCAGTAAGTGTGGTTTTCAGTCTTTCAGTATCAAAAGCCATACAGGATCTAAGTAATCCCTATTATTTCTATCTCTGAGCCAGAATCTTTTACACTCTTAGAATTAAGAACTTGACAATAGATTTCAAGTGAAACTTTGAATTTAAAAAGTTTTTTCAGTCATTCTCCACTTGTTTTCAAATTACAGAATCTCAGAATTGTTACGATGGAGATGGAGGCCATTTGGCCCATCGTCTCTGCACCGGCTCTCCAAATGAGCATTATGACTCAGTGCCATTCTCCTGCCTTTTCCCCATAACCCTGCACATTGTTTCTATTTAAATAATCATCGAATGTCCTCTTGAATGCCTCGATTGAACCTGCCTCCACTGCACTTCCAGGCAGTGCATTCCAGACCTGAACCACTTGTTGTGTGAAAAAGTTTTTTCTCACATTGCATTTGCTTCTTTTGCAAATCACTTTAAATCTGTGTCCTCTTGTCCTCGATCCTTTTATGAGTGGGAACAGTTTCTCCCTATCTACTCTGTCCAGCCCCCTCATGATTTTGAACAGCTCTATCAAATCTCCTGTTAGCCTTCTCTGCTCCAAGGTGAATAGTTCCAACTTCTCCAACCAGTCTTCATAGCTGAAGTTTCTCATCCCTGAAACTATTTTTGTAAACCTCTTCTGCACTCTCTCCAATGCATTCACATCCTTCCTAAAGTGGGGCACCCAGGCCTCTACACAATACTCCAGCTGAGATCTAACTAGTGTCCTATGCAAGTTCAACATAACCTCCTTGCTCTTGTACTCTGTGTCCCTATTAATAAAGCCTAGGATATTGAATGCTTTATTAACTGCTCTCTCCACCTGCCCTGCTACCTTTAATGACTTATGCACATATACACCCAGGTGCCTCTGCTCCTGCACACCCTTTAGAGTTGTACCCTTTATTTTATATTGTCTCTCCATCTTCTTCCAATCAAAATGAATCACCTCACACTTCTCTGCATTGAACTCCATCTGCCACCTATCTGCCCACTCCACCAACTTTTCTCTGTCCTTTTGAAGTTCTATACTGTCCTCCTCACAGTTTACAATGCTTCCAAGTTTTGTATCATCCGCAAACTTTGAAATTGTCCCCTGCACACCAAGATCTAGATCATTTTATATATATATATATATCAGGAAAATCAAGGGTCCCAATACCGATCCCTGGGGAACTCCACTACAAACCTTCCTCTAGCCCGAAAAACATCCATTAATCATTACTCGCTGTTTCCTATTACTCAGCCAATTTTGTATCCACGTTGCTACTGTCCCTTTTATTCCATGAGCTATAACTTCTCTCACAAGTCTGTTGTACGGCACTGTATCGAATGCCTTTTGGAATTTGTCCAAAATCAAAAATACTTCATGTTCTTGGGTTAAGTTTCCTATGTTTCTCATCAAAACTGTTATATCCTAAGAATTGACACTCTTCAAGATTTGCACTGAGAAAATAAATAAATCTTTATGTAAGCTATGATTGTTTCTAAATTTTCACTTTAAATAAAATAAAGAACAGGTGGTCTTATCATCAACCTCTAACTTTCTTTGGAAGTAAAAACAAGCATTTGAAAATAGTTTTTCCCTTAAACCTTACCTCAGAAAAGGTTATAAAATTAATGATCCCGCTAGCTTTGAAATCATTTGTAAAAACAAACACATGTTGTTACAGACTGCAGAAAAACACCCTTCAAGTTGTTGCATGAGGCAATAATACAGATGTGTTCAGAGAGATTTTCCATACTACATATGCACATCCTGTGAATTGCAGGCACAGATATATTTGCTCATTCCCTTTAGCTGGGAAGAATATCAATTCCAAGTCTAAGTCTAAGCTTTTCTTATGGAAAATGTCACTGAAGTCTCTGAAAGACACAATAGTCAAATTAATAAACTTATAGTTTATCATCTGAAATTTCAGCGAAGCTCTCAATGGGAGCCTGGGAGCACCCCTAGAGAAAATATGTAAACATAAGGTCATAAGGACATAAGAATTAGGAGCAGGAGGAGACCATACAGCCCACTGAGCTTGCTTCGCCATTCACTATGATCATGGCTGATCTTGGTCTTAAACTCCACTTTCCCATCCGCTCCCCATTGTACTTGATTTCCTGAGAGACCAAAAATCTGTCTATCCCAGCCTTGAATGGATGGCGCATCTACAACCTTCGGGTAGAGAATTCCAAGGATTCAAAACCCTTTGAATGAAGATATTTCACCTCATCTCAGTCCAAAATGATCGGTCCCTTATCCCGAAACTGTGCCCCCTTGTGCCGGATTCCCCAGCGAGAGGAAACAATGGGCGGAATTATCCCAGATTTGTGGTAAGTCCCGTAGTGAGCATTAAAAAAGTCGTTTTACCCACAGGCTGCAATGGCGGATTTTTGGGTCTTATTGTCCCATTCCCGGCATGCCCCATTTCATTAGTTATGCATTCACGGGAAACACTCCGGATCGCTGCTGGGCGGGCTCGGATTTGCCCACCATGCCGTGACCTCAGCACTACTTCGCTCCAGGTGCCATATTTAAAGTGCACCAGGGCGCAGCCTACTTCATGCCTTCAGACCAGGACTGCTCCAGGCAACAGATGGCCCCGAAAGCAAAGAAGACGGCAGCCCTCAAATTTAGTGCCACTTCCCTGGGGCGCCTGCTGGATCCATTGGAGGCTGCTGCGTTGTCCTTTCCCCCCGCTCTGGCTGAAGGAGGTCCACCAGAGTCACCAATCCAGCCTGGGAGTTGGTGGCAGCAGTGGTCAGCGCCATTGGAGCATAGAGGAGGACAGCCATCCAGTGCAGGGAGAGGATGAATGCTCTCATCCGTTCTGCCAGGGTAAGTCCTAAACCACCTCATCACTCTCAACTCTCACACTCACAAACCTATCACACATCCACAGGGATCTCACACCTCTAGGGACAACACCACTAACTCTCACACACACCCTCACATCTCCATCAGGCAAATATCCTCTCCAGCTTGCATCCTCATCCTGTCCATGGCTCTACTCACCACACAAACATTCCACACAGTGCTATGTGTCCTGCTCTCACACTCCATCTGTTTTCATGCAGGAGAAGCTGGCTCACAACAGCAGGGAGAGGTCCCAGACCAGGGGTGGAGTGGCCCACATTAGGTCCCTCGCTCATTTTGAGGAGTGTGCCATCATGCTGATTGGTGAGGGCGTGGACTGTGCCTGCGGTGACAGTGACATTGGTGGTGAACACCCAAGTGCAGATTCTGCACCACATCATCCCTCTCTCAACGCAACTGAGTTGCTCTCTCTCCTGCATTTGACTTTGCTGCCATGCATTAATCATCCCTACTTAGTTCACAGGGAACTCTGCCAAGCGACTGACAGCCTCAGCCAGCCAGTCCCTCAGCTCCATCCAGGTCCTCACCTCAAGCCAAGAGGACACCTCTGCCCCATTGAAGGGCTGGAAGATCTGACACAGTGTTTACCCACACCCTTCACCAGTGGAGAGACACACACCTCGGTGGGACCTAGATCTAGAGCAAACTCAGCTTCACAATCTGGTGATCACTGCATGGACACATGTCTGCAGCAGGAGGAGGCAGGTTCAGCTGAGCTCCTCGACACTTGGAGGACTGCTGGGGAAGACTGTTTTTTGTGAGATCCGAGTCAGTTGACGAGCCTCTGGATTTGGCCTTCCGACTCATTGTGGAAAGTCAGCAGAAGGCGGGGGAACATCAAGCAGAGCTGAGTGGCACGCGAGTCGGGCAAGTGCGTTTGCCTGGTCTCTGATGAAGTGATGCCAACATGTGCATGCATGGAGGTCTCCATGGGAAGGATGGTGGACACCACGGAGACCCTGGTCCAGCAGAACGCAGAGGTGTGTGCAGACCTGCACTCCATCGCAGCAGCCATGGGTGAGTTCCTGCAGTGGCAACGCGAGAGGGAAACGGGTCACCTCGCCATCCCCCAGGTGCTCCTTCCTGTCAAGGAGTCAGGCCGGGGCCCTTGGGCACATGAAGGGAGGAGGAGCAGCAGCTGGACACCCCTGGGTTATTCACTCAGGAATTTCAGAGGATGTCCCTTCAAGTCTCCTTTGCCTGTGACCCTCTCAACCTTGTCCTGTCACTGCAGAGAGAGCAGCTGGCTCACAGGAGGATAGCCAAAGCATGCCAGGGCCCTCAAGGCTTCAGCTCTCCAGAGGACACATGCCAGATTCATCAGAGGCAACAGGGGCCACCCATTGCACAGGCTGTCTCCACCAATGCTGCGGATGTCAGGGCAGCACCTAGAAGAATTAGTAAGCCTAGAAAGGTTAAGAAACTCTGATCACAATTGGTTGCATGGGTGATCACATTTTGTCACTTTACAATCTGAAAATATATTCACTTTCACTGAATAATGTGTAATGTTGTCTTTCAGCTTAATTGACAGGCTTTATAAGTCCTCCCACTGCAACCCTCTCCCCCACCCACTAGTAGTTCAGCTGTATGCAGCTGGACCTCCAGTGTTTCTGGAGGGAGAGATGTGTGTGTGGCAGGGCCTTTCGGAGCCTCATGGAAGCACTCTCCCATGCTCACGGAGCCTTTATCCATCACACTCAACTTATTGGCCCAAGCATTTTCAATGCTGCCTGTTGGGGTTCTCTTTCAGTTGTCCATCTGAGCTGCATCTCCAAACACCCACTGATTGCACTCCCAAGCAGCACCTTTGCCTGTTCAACACGAGGCTCCGCTCACTTTCAATTTCGACAATGGCCGTAGTGAAGTTTTGGATCAGCTCTCCCGTCCTTTCTCCTTCCCCAGTCACCCATGTCCTTTCTCCCATCACTGTCGACACCCCTGGCATCACCTTCCACCCCCCCACCGTCGCCTACCAGACCAAACCCTTGTCTTTCCAGGATGTCCAGGTGAACATGGATGCTCCCTACCTTCCTGAGAATCCCACCCCCATTCACATTGACCTCCCCGATTCCTCCTTCCTCAGGGTCCGTGTTTGCCTCCAACTCCCCACCAGTCACCCTTACTGTCCCTTCTACTACTCCTGACTCACCATCACCCTCCCACCCTTCTGGCTCCCTCTGCCCCCTTCATACTCACCATTCACTCCTTCCACGCCCTCAGTTCACTCCCTAGGAGGCAGCCATTGACTCCACAAACCCTCCTTTGCATGTTTACAAACACACGAACAAGGAGCAGGAGTAGGTCATTCAGCCCCTCGAGCCTGCTCCGTCATTTAATAAGATCATGGCTGATCTGATGGTAACGTGAAATCAGCATCCCACCTACCCCCGATAACCTATCACCCCCTTGCTTACCAAGAATCTATCTACTTCTGCCTTAAAAATATTCAAGGACTCTGCTTCCACCACCTTTTCAGGAAGAGAGTTACAAAGATTTACGACCCTCTGAAGGAACAAATTTCACCTCATCTCTGTTTTAAATGGGCAACCCCTTATTTTTAAACAGTGACCCCTAGTTCTAGGTTCTCCCACAAGAGGAAACATCCTCACCACATCCACCCTGTCAAGACCCCTCAGGATGTTATATGTTTCAATCAAGTGGACATCCTGCACCCCTTACTCCCTCCGCCACCTTTACTCCCTCCTCCCCCGGACACGTTGCCCCGCCTGAACTTCTTCCACCCTCCGAACCCCCCCCCCCCCAACTTACACCTTCCGCCTACCTCTCCAGTTGCTGCATTCTCCCCCGTTACTCCCTCCTCCCCACTCCCAACCTCACCCCTCCCGACACTTTTGCCCCCGCGCTCCCAACCTCACCCCTGCAGACACCTTTGTACCCCCCCTCCTAACCCCTTGGCACCTTCGTTTCCTCCTCCCAACCTCACCCCCGCTGACACCTTTGACACCCCCTCACAACCTCAACCCTCCGACACCTTTGTCCTTCCCCTCCCAACCAACCTCACACCCACCCCCCGGTACACCTTCCTCTCCCAGTCACACCTAGACCTTCCTCTCCCAAACCCCACCCCCCCTCCCCCGGTACACCTTCCTCTCCCACTCATAGCTAGACATTCCTCCCCCCGCAAAACCCTCGCTGATTATCCGTAGCAGCCCATGGCCAAGACCATGATGTTCCGAAGCTGAACTGAGACATCAACGGAGACCTCTCACCATCTGTGAGCTGCTTTGCGGTGGAACCATGTCCATATAAATCCACCCAGCATGCGACGTACATGTTCCTCCAGGGCCTGGTAATTGTAGGGCTCTAGCATCTTCTTCTTCTCAGATGTCCGCGATCTGAGCAAGGCCCTAACGGTAAGTCCTGGCTTCTGCATGTCACACTTGTCCAGACGTGTTCTGGGCCAGTGTGTTTTCCTGCCAGCATAACGGTAAATCAGGCATGGGGCGATGATTCCGGCCGGCCTTACTTTGCATCCCATTACCGGGATGCAAATCAGGTTCACGCTGGCCTCCAGCAGGATTCGTATCCCGCTTTCTTGCCATTATGTCCCCCCGCCCGCCATGATGTCCGATGCCATCGGGGCCAGAAAATTCCAGGCAATGTCCCAGTATCTACCCTGTCGAGCCCCTTCATAAACGTGAACGTTTCAATGAGATAACATCTCATTCTTCTAAACTCCAGAGAATATAGATCCAGTTTACTCAGCCTCTCATCATACGGACAGCCCTCCCATCCTAGGGACCAATTTAGTGAACCTTCGCTGTGCTGCTTCCAATGCAAGTATATCCTTCCTTAAATACGGAGACCAAAATCACACTCAGTATTCTAGGTGTGATCTCAGCAAAGCCCTGTACAATTGTAGCAAGGCTTCTTATTCTTGTACTCCAATCCCTTTGCAATAAAGGCCAACATGCTAATTGCTTGCTGTACTGGCATGCTAACTTTTTGTGTTCCTTGTACAAGTACAGCCAAGTCTCTCTGAACGTCAACATTTACAAGTTTCACACCTTTTAAAAAATATTCTGCTTTTTTATTCTTACAACCAAAGTGAATGACCACACCCACATTATATTCCATCTGCAACTTTGTTGCCCACTCACTTAACCTGTCTATAGCTTTTTCCAGCCTCTTTCTGTCCTCCTCACATCTTGCATTCCCACCTAGCCTTGTATCATCAGCAAAAAAGATACATTACTTTCTGTCCCTTTGTCAAAGTCATTAATATAGGTTGGAAATAGCTGAGGCCCCAGCACTGATGAAACACTCCATTAGTCACATCCTGGCAACTTGAAAATGCGACATTTATCCCCAGTCTCTGCTTCCAGTTCACTAACTAATCCTCTATCCGTGCTAATATACCACCCCCAGCACCATGAGCCCTTATATTGTCTATTAGCTTTTTGTGTGGCACCTTATTGAATGCCTTTTGGAAATCCAGGTATATCTACTTGTTCCTCTTTATCTATCCTACTAGTTACATTCTCAAAAAGCTCTAATAAATTTGTCAAATAGGATTTTTCTCTCTCGAAACCATGCTGACTTTGTTATACTATGCTTTTCCAAGTACCTTGTTAAGACTTCCTTAATAATAGATTCCAACACCTTCCTGATGACTGATGTCAGGCTAACTGGCCTGTGGTTGCCTGTTTTCTCTCTCCTCCTCTCTTGAATAGTGGTGTTACATTTGCTAACTTTCAGTCTGCTGGGACTGTTACAGAATCCAGGGTATTTTGGAAAATCATAGGCAGGGCATCCGCTATCTCTGCAGCTATCTCTTTTAGAACCTTAAGACGTAGGCCATCAGGTCCTGAGTATTTGTCAGGTTTTGGTCCCTTGAGTTCTCCAGTAATCTTTCTCTGCTGATATTAATTGCCTTAATTTCCTCACTTTTTATTCCCCAGGTACCCGTTATTTCTGGTATGTAACTTGTGTCTTCTACTGTGACGACAGACACAAAATATTTGTTCAATGTCTTTGCCATTTCCTCATTCCCCCTGATAATGTCTCCTGTCTCTGCTTCTAAGGGACCAATCTTTATTTTAGCTATTCTCTTTATTTAAATACTAACAAAAACTCTTACACTCTGTTTTTACATTCTTGGATAGTTTACTCTCATCTTCCATTTTTTTCATTTTTAGCAACTTTTTGGTGGCCCTTTGCTGGTTTCTAAAACACTTCCAATACTCAGACTTTCTAATATTCTCAATTAGTGATGAGATCAACAGCGTATATACTATTGTTTGCAACATTTTAAACCTCTTCATTTAATCTAAAACTATCCTTAACCTCCTTTGTAAACCACGGATGGATCCTTCTCACTGAGTTTCTTTCAATCGAATACATTTTTGTTGAACATTTTGAATTAAAAAAAAATGTTTCCCATTGTTTACTTACTGCCATACCTTTTAGTCTATTTACCCAATCAACCTTATCCAGCTCTCCCCACTAACCTATGTAATTTGCTTTGTTTAAGATTCTTGTTTGTGATTGGAATATGTCGTTTTCAATTGTATTATGATCACTATTTCCCAGTGGATCTTTTATTGTGACATTACTAATTAACCCTGCCTCATTGCACAATACCTGATCTAAAATAGCTTTATTCCTAAATTGCTAAAAAAAAATGGCCATTTATGCTGTTCTCCGTTGTTCCCATCAATCTTTTGCTGAAGTTATGGCAGGCGATGAAAAGAACCACAAGGAAATCCTCTTATAAATTTAATCACATAATTGAAAATTGCATGGGGCAGAATTTTACACTGATCGGGCGGGTGCATGCCTGACCAAATCGGATATGAAATTGCGAAAGACGACGTCGGGCGAGGTCCCGATGCCATCCCGTGCTTGCGCGATATTTCGGTTGGCGGGCGCGTGCAAAAGTCGGAAGCTTGCCAACCGACAATTAAGGGGGCTTTTAAGCCCATTAACGGAGCAATTGACTCTGATTTTTCGTGGTCCATCCAACCTTACAGTTGTCGGAAGGGCAAATCGGCCAGGCGGCCTTTACGTTCTTCATGAAACCTCATCCACAGGTGGGATGAGGTTTCCGTGATGAAAGAAAATATAAATAAATTTTTGTGGACAGCATTTTCAGGTGATTTATTACGATGCTTGGACACTTTCTTTCAGCTTCTGAAACCTTTATTTTTGATTTTTCAGATCTCTAGCTCCCTGAGGCAGCTCTCTGCCTTCAGGGAGCTTTCTCTCAATACTGGCCCGTGCCAGCATTGACATTAGCGCCTGCCCCCACCCTGGCAGCACCGAGCTTCTCAGCGCGCGCTTCACGCTGGCTGGCTGTTATTTGGTCAGCCAGCGTGAAATTACGGCCGATTGCGGTCGATGGTCTGTTACCCGGCCGATCCCAGGCCCGCTGATCACGCCCGCCCGCTGACCTAAAAATTCAGGCCCATAGTTTTAAAACAATCTATATTTTAGTAGTGTTATAATCCCTATTTTGAAAGTTGTATTTTTAAATTTGTGAAAAATGGCAGATAAAAAGCCATTTTGTGTAGTTTTATTTGTTCAATTCTGATTTACTCATCAATAGACTTTCTTCTTCACTCTTCAGCTCAAAGATATTCTGTGCTGTAACTTTCTGAGAATGCAAACTAATAACATTGTAATGAGACATCGTGAAATCTAGGACCTCAGTCAAAGATGGGATCAACGATTTAAAGATTAAGAAAAAAACAGTGGAATAATTGAGCAGATGGGTGAAATAGAGTGGGTAAAAATTCAATGTCAAATCAAGTACAGAAAGAAAAATAAGGAGAGGGAAATAATTAGAAAGAAAGAAAACCTTTCATTTATATAACATTTTCGCAACCACCAGACATCTCAAAGAACTTTGCAGACAATGAAATACTTTTGAATAAAAGTAAAATACTGTGGATGCTGGAAATCTGAAATAAAAACAGAAAATGCTGGAAAAACTCAGCAGGTCTGGCAGCAGCTATGGAGAGAGAAACAGAGTTAACGTTTCAAGTCAGTATGACTTCAGCTCTGAAGAAGTCATACGGACTCCAAACATTAACTCCGAAATACTTTTGAAGTCTGGTAACTGTTTGATTAGAAAAAGTGACATCTTAATCTGTACACAGCAAACTCCAGATAATCTGTTTTTTGGTGATATTTTTTGAGGGGTAAATATTAGCCAGGGCACAATTGGATAACTCCCCTGCTTTCCTTCAAAATTGTGCCATGCGATTTTTTACACCCACCTGTCACTTAGAGGTGAGTGTGCTACCAACTAAGCCAAGGTTGTCAATTATTGGATTATGAAGACAAAAAAGTAAGAAAAAAATTAATGTTAAAATTCAACATTATTTGAATGTCTAAAAAACAATTTACTACCTGAAAGATTGAGACTGCATAGTTTAAATAGTTCAATTTCTGTGACAGGGAGTTTGATTGGCATTGCGTTAACCATTATTATGTCGCTAAAAGGTACTTATGCTGTTAATTATCAACCTTAACTTGCTGTGGCAAGTTTAATGGACAGTTAATGTGCAAATCCAGCAAGCTCTTAAAAATAAACAAGGCTGCTAAGCGCAAAGTGCCACATGAACAGAGAAAATGATGTAGTGGCATAAAATGACCAGCTAGTCCTGGAGATTCATAACTCACTACATATCTGCTGATCCCCTGAATTTATAGCTGATTTGCACAGTAATCGGTGCGCCTCATTATTTTTCCAGCGAGATTACCATCGACCAGAAACTTAAATGGACCAGCCAAACAAACATTGTGACTACAAGAACAGGTCAGAGGCTGGGAATTCTGCAGCAAGTAACTCACCTCCTGACTCCCCAAAGAATGTCCAGCATGACAGGGTACAAATCAGGAGTGTCATGGAACACTGTAGTTGTCTGAATGAGTTCAGCTTGAACAACATTCAGGAAGTTCAACATCACCTAAGTCAAAGCAGCCCACTTGATTGGTATGCCATTCACCATCTTAAACACTTAGTTGCTCCACCAACGGTGCACAGTAGCAGTTGTGTGCACCATCTATAAGATGCACTGCAGAAACTCACCAAGTCTCCTTGTCAGCAGCACCTTCCAAACCTGAGACCTCTACTACCTAGAAGAACAAGGAGTTCTCCAAGCCACACACGACTTGGAACTATAGTGGCATTTCTTCACTGTCACTGTGACAGAAATCTGGAATTCCCTTCCTAATAGCGCAGTGGATATACCTACACCACATGGACTGCAGCAGTTCAAGAAGGCAGCTCACGATGACCTCCTCAAGGGCAATTAGAGATGGGTAACAATGCTGGCTTTGTGGCTGATGGTCACATCCCTTGAAGGAATAAAAAAAAGCTAATCCAGCCTATTGTGCCATGTGTTTTTATTTTGGATAATTTGTTTGTGTAGTGCACCACCTGAAGAAACAAAAGCTGTGACAAAAAAATTTGAATTTCTTTTTAAATGATTTTGCTGGTTTAGTTTCTGCTTTTTGTACTGGAAGGTATTCCATGCTATTTATAGTTCTGATTTGTTACAGCCAAATATTGAAAATCGGCTTTGAGAAATTTGGTTCGGTTTGCGCTTTTCTATACATATGTTTTCCTCACTGATCATGATTAACATTTTTGATTTCTTGCTGCTTTACAAGTGCATAATTTAGGCCAATTGGCTGCAAGAAATTTGCACATAAGAACATTTGATGCTGAAGTATGACAACTCTCCCTTGGCATGTGCAAACCAAACTGGATGATATAATAGTACCAGGAATGGGAGTACTGTGGAAGGTGTTCTGAGATGGTCCTTCTATTTGTGGACTCCAGGTTAATAGACAGACTGTAGTCATACTCTTGTATCTGCTTAACACTTGTGTGCTGCTTCTAAACAGGTTACAGAATAGGTATGTTGCTCCTAGGCATGGTGTTCCAACCTCTTTCTCTCAAGAGAGAATCTAACACATGACTGACTGATGTCGGTGGTACATTATCTGTAACTATTCTGTAACTCCCTTTTTACAACTGCAGATTCTACCCAACTCCAATTCCTTCTCTTGCCCCTTCCCAAGTCACAGTCCTGAGGGATTCAATGTCCCACAGTATTCTCGGCACTTAAGGAAGATGTCTTGGAGATGCGGGGGTTTTTTTCTGCAACTGGGAGGACATCATTATCTGCAGAAAAACACAGCAATTTAGCAGCATTACTGGTAAGCAGTGTGTAGGGTTCAGGATGACTGAACTCCAAGGACAATGAAAGACTAATCCAAGAGAGAAGACTGAAGAGCATCAGCCCTAGGAGCCTCTGGGACTAGAAGGGAAGAACTCAGGACTCTCTGAGGAACTTGTTGCTCCCTCAAAGCACACAGGGAAAGAGTTTCAGAAGAGATATAAACTTCAGCTCCAGGGAAGACTATCACAGTTGTGTCCTTCGCTGCTGCATCGATGACTGAAAAGACATTGAACACCTGAGATTTCAATGAACTTTGATGTCGAAGGAAAAAAAACAACCAAATTCCTGTAAGCCCTCTAGGAAAAGATGAAAAGATAATTTCCCAATGATATTTTCCGTAGGCAGTTGGAGGAGCCACGCTTTTCTCTGTGTGAGGCAGCTCCACTCTGGGCAATGGGAAGAATTGCTGAGGATTTGGAGACACAATAGCCTTATCTTCTGTACTGATCTCCTGTAGACAATTAACTCGGGGACAAGATTGCTGTACAGGATTCTGCAGCTTCAAAAGTGCTAAAGATTCTGCCACAGCTGATGTGCTGTCATCCAGCACTGGAGGGAAGAAGACTTTTAGCTGGGACTGAAGAACGTGTGTCATTTGGCTTTCACCCCTGGAAGGTACCAACTCTGTTGCAGTATGATCCTCTATGGACTCTGCCATGGACTCAGGCAGGGCTCCTCTCTGTGGGCCCTTGAGGCAGTCATGTGGATGGGGCAGGGCAGGGGCTGCTCACCATGTACGGTCATCATTACCTGTCTCCAGTGTGATTCCTTGTTCCGTTGATTTGTTACGAGCTGCTATCAAGGTTTTCCTCACTCTGTGGTTCCTTTGATAACACCAATGTATTTTTACATTGATGTCTCCACTGCTGCCACCACGTTCTGAGATGGTCCTTCTATCTGTGGACTCCAGGCGTGAGGTTACAGATTGGCCATGGTGCTCCAATGTCTCTCTCTCTCTCTCGTCTAACACATGATTGACTGATGTCATTGATGCATCCTCATCTACATCATATATTAGCATATCCCATCTGTTAACCCGTTATAGTACAGGAGGGACATCTAAGGAGTTCAGCAGAAGCTCGGAGGGAAAGGGCATTGGGACTTTGGAATAATGGAGAAGGGTATCTCCTAGGATTGGTAAATTTAGAGTGGAGCTGTGAGGTTGGTCACCTTGCAGAGGCAGGATACCTTCGGGTTTGGCAGTACTGAGGAGATTGGAGAAATTGAGGTTTGGCAGTTAAAAAAGTGGGAATTCAAACAGCGGTGTGAAGGAAATTTTGTGGTTTGGTATTGTGAAATACTTAACAAATATATACTTAAGTATTTATGTAAACTATACCTACTTTGGAATTCAAAGAAAGCACTATGTTATAAATTATGTGCCTTTGTCTCTCAAGGTAAATTCTCTAAAGTAAAAAACTTTAGTCAAGAAAACTTCTTAAATTATTTTTCAGCTTGTTTTTAAATCCGTTGGAAAACACATTCAACTAGTGTGTAGACTGAGCAAAGACACAATTTGACATTTGTACTTAAAAACGCAGACATATTCTGAAAACAATAATTGTTTACTAAGTTTCAGTAAAAACAATAACACAGCTGGTAAAACCATTTCTGAAGTCAACTTGAGTGTTTGATTACAGTTTAAATCTGAAACTGTGGCCGGAACTTTCCACCCCACCCCCGTGGCAGGTTCCCCTGTGATGGGGCCAGTGACCCACTGAAATCTCCATTCACATTGGTGGGACCGGAAGAGCCCTCTGGCGTGAGGGGCTGGAACATTCTGGCCTGTATCTGAGAAAGTTTTTTAAAACACCTCCAGTTTTTCAAATCATTTGGGAAAACAAAAAAAACTCAGGAATCATGTCACAGTACGAAGAAAAGCATATGTACAGTTCCAGAAAGAAAATTATACTGGGAAATTCTTCACATTGCACATGCTTGCAGCATCCTGGGAATTCCAGGCACAGGTGTAGCAGATAATTTTCCATCTAACAGAGATGGAGAAAATTATCAACAGTAATTCCAGGCTTTCTGCGTCTAATTTTCAGCACACTACATTTTAAGCATATGTACTTTGGAGAATCTACCTGCATAATTTTCTCATATATGTCTTTCCTTAGTCTACGACAGTAATTATGGGCAGCATTTTCCCCCCGTCAGAGAGGTTGTGTGGGAGCGGGCGCGAGCGGGCGGGTTGAGGGCGCGCTGTCATTTTACGTTGGCCCGCCCAGCATGACATCCGCTTGGAAACGCTATGCACTCCCTGTACAGGTGAGGGGGGGGCTTCGGGGTTCCCTGAGCCGGGAGTGCGCTCTTTTGCGCATGCCCCAACCTTAAGGATGAACGGGCGGCTCAGTTGATTGTTTTAATTGCTCGTTAACTGGCCTTAATAGCCCTTTGAAAATCAGGTCAGGATTTTCCCCCCGTTGGGGGGAAGTTGAAGAACAGGCACGCAGAGGATCACCTCTGATTGGCGCCCCCAATCGGGGGGGGGGGGGGGGGGGGGGGGGGCGCTGCCATTTTACGTGGGTGGGCCATTTAAGGCCTGCCCGGTGTGCCGTCCGCCAGGAAGTGCTGTGCATTCCCTGTGCCGGGGGGATCCCTAAACCCGAGAGTGCGCTCTTTCGCTCATGCGCACGAAAGAGCGCACTCATCTTCCCGAGGCTAAGTGCTGCCTCAGGGAGATCAGCTCTACTGTAAAAAATATTAAAAATAAGAAAAAAAATTCCCTGACATGTCCCCTCATGTGACACTGTTACATGAGTTGGGACATGTCCATAACTTTTAAAAACACTTTAATTAAATTTTTAAAAACCTACATGAAACCGCATCCCGCCCATGGATGAGGTTTCATGCTTTTTCTAATGCTCGCCAGGGCTCCTGGCCTGCCTGCCAACCTTAAGTTTGGATGGGCAGGTCCATTAATTACTTAAATGACTCTGTCAATGGCCTCAATTGGCCGTTGATATGTCGGCGGGCGCGCAGCTGATTTTGCTGAGCCCCTGCCTACCTGAAAATTTAAATGGGGCACAGTGACATTGGGAGTTCCGCCTGACGTCACCGCGCGTCATTTTATGCATCAGCGAGCGGGCCCTGCTCCCCCGCACGCCGAAGGGAAAATCCTGGCCTAAATGACGCGGGGTGACGTTGGGACGCCCACCTGATGTCACCACGCGTCATTTTACATGTTGGCGAGTGGGCCCCGACCCCGCTTGCTGAAGGGAGAATTCTACCTTATGAGTTTGTTTTCACAGATGATTTCAAAACAAACTGAGACATGAACTTCAGTAGCTTTTTATCAATAGGATTGACAAGAAAACTATTTTAAAGAGCCTACTTTTACTTCAGAGTGATCAAGAGAGGCTGAGATTCGTTGACGGAGAGGCTGGAAAATATATTTTTAAATGTACCCTAAACAGTTAAAATTGCTGTCTTTCTGTTTGTACCAGAAAATTCAAAAATTGGCATTGTCACAGAACAGATTTAAATATGCAGTTTTTGTAATTATTCCATCGTATGGCTAAAACTGTCAAAAAATATTGCTTCAATGTTTCTAGACAGAACTTAAAAACTTCATTCCAAATTCTCTCACTAGAGATGTGTGTCTCCGCCTCTGCCATCCCCACCGCCCTGCTTTTACTTCCACACAGCATTACTCCTTTACAACCAAGATAGCCAGATAGTGAATGTTAGAACTGGAGCTTAGTCTTTATTGACAAAGACACACATTACGTATCATGCATCTCCAATCCAACAACCACAGTTTTAGCCTATTCTTATTAAAAAAACATAGGTGAACCCCCTGTTAATGCCTACCACTTGAATACAAGTGAACATCCAACAAAAAAACATTCAGATTCCTTGGAGCAGCTTTTCCTATGACTGTTAACATGGGTGATCTCTTATCTTCTGCCATGAATGACACTTAGGAGTCAGGATTTCTGAAGTGCCACTGTCCTCGAGGATATTCGAGGCCCATTAATTCCAGCAGTGAATTAGAATGGAATTAACTTTGCTCCGTATTAAAACTGATTTGAAATTTGTCTGCTCCCATTTCGGGCACAGGGGTCACGATTTGCGATCTCACTGCCCCCCCCCCCCCCCCCCCCCGTTCCATTGAAGCAGGCAGCATGCAAACTTTATCTTGCCTCCTAATTAGAATAATTGTAGTGTTCAGTCGAGTGCGGCCTGTGCTGATGGCTGTCTGAATGCTCAACTGGGACCCGAACAGCATGCAAGGCTATCACATGTTCCAGCTGGCCTCCAGCTCTGAAAGACAGGCTTCTTTTAAAGGGGAGCTGCACTCATTAGAAGGAAGGTGCTGCTGAATATCTGTATTAGAACTGGCTGATAGTATAAGCAAAATAAATGAAGCGCCAGGGATGAGATAGAACTCTGAGGTTCACAGTTGCAGCACTCGGGGCCTTAGTGTTGGAGGTCGACAGCAGGAAAGAGGCCATGCAACAGATATAGGGATTGTAGTTATAGTGCCTCTGGGTCTGCAACATGACAGACCAATGGAAGAAGTTGCAGAGAGGGGCAGCTCTGCACAGGGAAGACTCTCCACAGAAGCCCTACCTATCATGGGTTTGACCAAGGTCTTACCTCCACCTCATTCAGGAGCAATGTATGAGATGTCTCAGATTCTACAAGAATACAGTCACAGAACTGTGCCACTCCTTCAACACCTCCTGCAGCATCACACCAATGGGAGTATGGTAATCAAATCCTCTGCCCTCCCTGTATGGATGTATCAACTCACCAAAATATAGCAAAAACACCCAATACTTCTAAAAATTTTTCAATAGCAGATGTTGCACAAAGGCACCTCACCTGCAAGATGGATAGTTGGCCCATTAAATAATATTGGTGGGGTGGGAGGTTCCCATAGACAGCTGAGTGCAATGGTGTTCATTTGGCCTGTGTGGTCCAAGTTTCAGCAAAGTGCATTAAGTCACCCAGAATAGCTGATCGATGTCACGATCTGACCACTGCTGATGCTTTTGTCATGCTTGGCACACTACTGCCAGCACCGCCCCCAGCATGGGACACTGCGCAGGCCATGGCTGAAGTGGTCAGAAGCAGCGCACACATCATTTTCTTACCTCAGGACTTTTGTAGCACTGGCACTAGAAGCGGTATGAAGCTAATTGTGCAGCCAATATTTTGTTATAAATTGAACTAGTTTCCATTTAGAGCAATGAAAGAAAGTTTTGCGTTTGTATAGTGCATTTTATGATCTCAGGATTCCCAGAAGCACTATAAAACCAATTCAGTATTTTTGATTGTAGTGACTTTTGTAAAGTAGGAAATGTGGCAGCCGACATGTGTACAGCAAGATTCCACATAAAGCAATGAAATAAACAAAATGATGTTGATTAAGGGGTAAATATTAGCCAGGTCAATGTGGAGAACTGCCTACTCTTTGAATAGTGTGAGAGGATCATATATGCCCATCTGAGAGGGCAGATGGTTTAACAACTCATCTGACTTCCAACAGTATACCACTTCTTCAGTACTGCACAGAAGTGTAATTTATTTTGTCAAATCCCCATTACTATCAAAATAATATAGCTGTGTTATAATTGACTTAATATTTGATCCATTTTTGAATGCCTTCACAGAGACCAAATAATACAGTGAGAGACAACTGGCAGGGAGGCACAGACTGGGAAGCAATAAAGATTGCTGCTAGGTTCTTCCCAAATTGCTTTGTTCATCTTCTGAAGACACTAACACAATTTGCAGAATCATCCCTGATTCGCACTAAGTGCGGCAGTGGGTGGGAAAAAGAAAGTTCTACCCACCAGCCGCAATGGTGGCTTTTCACACTGTATTGTCCCAATCCTGCCTCATTAATCATGCATTCCCAGGAAACACGCCATTTCAATGGCAGGCGGGCTCTCATTTGCCCATCACACCGTCACCTTGCTGCCTCCTCATACCGGGCGCCATATTTAAAGTGCAGTCGCATGCACACCTTTCAGTGCTTCCAGCCCAGGACTGCTGCACAGAAGACATGGTCCCGAAAGGCAAGAAGACTGCAGCCCCCACCCCCCCGATTCAGTGATGTGTCCCTTGAACACCTTTTGGATGCTGTGGAGGCCTGCCATGATGTCCTCTACCCCTGCTCTGGCCAAAGGAGGTCCAGCAATCTCACCGCTCCGGCTTGGTAGGCGATGGCCATGGTGATCAGTACCAATGCTGCACAGAAGCAGTTGGCCATCCAATGCAGAAAGAGGATGAACAATCTCATTCATGTTGTCAGGGTAAGGCAACCGTCTCATCACTCAAAACTCACACACTCAATGCCACCACACATTCACTGGTATCTCACTCACTGCCGGCTCAAGGGACATCACCACTCACTCTTTCACACACACCTTCACATCTCCATCTGGCCTCATCTCCTCTGGAGACTGTCTTCTCAGCCCTCACCATCTTGAGGCCACTTGCATAGATCAACATGTGCCTCCACATACACACACACACACCCTGGGATATCCCACTTTCCCTAGTACAGCACTCATCCTGCAGCCTTTTCCCCTGCTTGAGGTCACTTCTCCCCCTTTGCCAAGGAAGCCCCAGCTCTGCAGCTGTTGAAAAGCCACCCCCACCTTATGGCTGGTCTGGTATGTGGAGACCTGTCCGTGGGCCCCCCTGAAAGTGATGTGGTGCTGTCTACAAAGCCTGGCACTGATGACCTTGAGTGCTGCCTGAAGCAAGCTAGGCAAACAAACCTCGAACTCCTAAGCAAAGTACAGCTCGCCAGGTGTATGTTGCTTATGTACAGTTGTGAAACATATCGG
Source organism: Cetorhinus maximus (assembly GCF_964194155.1). Lineage (NCBI taxonomy): Eukaryota > Metazoa > Chordata > Chondrichthyes > Lamniformes > Cetorhinidae > Cetorhinus > Cetorhinus maximus. The sequence continues at coordinate 95,285,525 of NC_135895.1, read as the reverse complement.
TGTGCAATCATGCCGATGTGCCGGGATGATCCAGTGTGGGGGGGATGATTCCAGCGAGCTGGGTTTATAATGATATACAGATGTATTGCAATGAAGTTCCTGACATCCAACGGCAGGAAACGCAGCCCGCCATTGATGGGCAGAGCGGACAATTGCAAACGTGACGTCATGAAACCGATTTTTGGCCTTCTCGCCATATTGTCCACTCACGCCGCTAAACGTGCCCGCTGCCAATAGGCATGGAAAATGCCATGCAATGAGGTGCAGTCACTGTATGGTTAGTTGATTGTGCTCTCTCCTTGGGCAAGTACTAATTCCAATCTTACATATGAGATTCTTGAGCCACTTATGAGGGAAGAGGTGCTTTCCCTTTGCCTCACACTTTTCGATTTTGGTGATCCTTCTCCTGGGTGAGCTGCAGCCAGGGCTAAAGAGCTTCACTTACCCTTTTGGATGATAAGCCGTCTGCACTCATCGGGTGCAAGTAGTTCTGCAAATGTCAATCCAGAGCCACCATTCTAGTTTCCGCTCAACAGGGCTGTCTGGGCATGGCCATGTAAGCCTCGACAGGGAATATTGGCAAGCTAGTTGACTTTGGGGAACATCACAGTTCAGTCTAATCTTGTCTTCATCTGGTACCCACAGATGTATACTTTCCAGCAAAAAACTGTAGCTGAGTTTTATGCTCCTTAATGCAGTGGCACTGAGGTGAATTGTAATGCCCCGACCATCATCTCAGCTGAGATTGGTTAACTCAACATTCACTGGTATTTACGGTGCCACATTGGACAATTCACTCATTTATTAAGACATTGGCAATATTTCTGTATTTTGTTTGGTAATTTGTTTGGGGAAATTTAATCGGCTGCCGGATGGATAGCTGATGAGAGACTGCATTGCCGCCTCCTGGGAACCTCTGCCAGTATTACATGCCAATCAGGCAGTTGAGAGGTCACTGATGGGCCTTTCTCTGGGATCAAGGACTCTGGTGGCGGAAGTCCTGCCTGCCAAGGACCGCCGGCCAATCAGAGGCTCATCAACGCCATTGGAGAGGCACTAACTGTTGCAGAAAACCCACCCGCCCTAATTCCTGTTGCATCCCTGGACTCAGGTAAGTGATGGCAGGAGAGGTTTTGCAGGATGGGGGGTCGCAGGGAAGGTGGGGTGTAGGGGACTGCAGCAGGGGCAGGGGAGTGGCTCTCAGTGGCTCCCTCCCCTTCCCGATGCTGGGTCCCTTGATCAGTAACTCAGTATCGTTGAACGAGGGGCCCTCACCCCCACTTCTCACCCCGAAGACCACAAGCAACCTGTACAGGTTTGCTTGCCAGCTCCCCACATGGTGACATGCCTCCATGCTGCTGGTTTAATACCAGCGATGGTCGGACGAGGCCCTTAATTGGGCATTAATTGCCAACTTAAGGGCTGCAATTGCCTTCCACAGTCCTTCTTGCCACAGACTTAATCGGATTGGAGGCGGGAAGGTGATGGATTCTCCACCTGCCACCATCCCGCTCAATTAGATGCTTTCCCCGCCTCCATACTGGCCAAGGGGAAGAGCATTAAATATCGCCTGTTATGTCACACAATGAGGCAGTATGATCCCGATTATTGAACTATAAAACTGGACAGACAGTGATGTTGAGAATATTTTAATAATTGGATGGGAATTCCACAGCTTCTGTATATTCTGTACATTATTCTCTTAAGTAGAATAATTAGAATACCCAATGGGAAAATTATATATAAAATGTTAAATTGTCATCAGTAAAGAATTTCATTCTCTTTTAGAGCTGCATAAACTCTAATAAGAAACAGATATTGTTAACAGCTAAAATACATTTCCACTGAACACTGCCAAAAGGCAATCATATTTTATCATTAAAGTTTAAACACAGGCATGCAGAAAAAAACATTGGCTAGAGAAGTGCAGCCCAGTTAATGAAAAAAATTAAGTACAGGTGAGCTGCCACATTCAAAATAGGTTGGGTTGATATGAACCTCGTGGGTTTTACAGTCATACTTCCATATGATTTTTATCAGTTAACTTTACTTGGTATTAGATTCAACACAGCTGGGTTCTCGATGTTGTGAATAAATAGGGTGTTATAAAGCAGAAATTGAACAATTACTGCAACTTCCCTGGTGTTTCAGTGGGTAAGTGCGCTGCTTAGTGTCTCACTGAGACTTAAAGGCCACAAAACTCAGATTTAATCATTGCTCTGTTTGAAGTTAGTTGATCTTAGCCCAGGCCAGTGTTTGGGAAATAAATTGGCATCAGTACTGCTGAGTTAGGAAAGTAAGAGTCACCTAGACTCCTTGCTCCGGATTGCTTTCGTTGCTGGGAAGTGCCCCATGATGGAATAGTCTCCTCATAGTCATTATTTTGATTGACATGAAGAATAACCACTGGATGGTCACACTACTCCAACCTGAGTCACCACCTTCAGTGTAGAAAAGCAAGAAAGAAATAAAATAATTCCTGATCGTTTCAATTTAAAGAAAATAAATTCAAAGACCTTGTGAACAATCACAGATACATCAGGGGACTTTGCTATATTAGTTTGTCGGAAAGGTATTTTTGAACAGGCAGGGGTGTTGACTAGTTCAGTTTTACACAAAGATTTATAACGTATTTGAAATATTCTGCACATTCCACAATACAAGGAAAGAATCACCTGGCAACGATTAAGCTTATGATACACTTTAAACTAAAATAGAGAGTTTGGCTTCCTAATTCAAAACGTTCTCTGAAAGTGAACAGCACAACTGTTTCCTGAGCTTGTACTGACAGTGAGTTCCCTGGAGACGGACCTTATAAAGCAGCATGGGGCCCAAAACTGGGCTGTGTCCAAGCTCCAGATTAACACCACATCGGCACACTGAGCTGCAGCTTTAATGGGATTCAAGGAGTGACAAAGATATTCAGGGCGCATATCACCATAACACTGATTTGTTCAAAAGATGAAAAGAAATCCTGTAGATATACTTGTATATTTTATTCCACATAAGGTTAACAGTAATGCTTATTTTGTGTTTTAGCCTCCAGGTAGGAAAACAGAGAGGTTGAAGTCTGTTACACATAGAATAGTACACAAGAATGTATATATTACATACAAGATAATACACAGGCTGGAGTGTGTTACTTTAGGAAAAGGACAAGCTGAAGTAGATTTAGGATAAGACACTGCTAGAACATCACAACCTTATATTTTGTTAATTGCCTAATTGTGTCCCATTTGGGGTTATTTTGTGTTTGTTCCATGTGTGCATTGCAGTTCTCATGATCCTGCTGTAGATTTCCCAGGTGAAATGCCGGTAGTCAAAAGGCAAGCTAAAGGCAATGGTAATTAAACCATCATACCCCATGCCTGTTGTCTTGCTAAGGATGGTGGCGAGTGGGCAGTGGCATTGTAAATTTTTATTTCCTGGTTGATTGTCAGCTATGTATTTGTAGAGGGGCAATAGATTGACGTGGATATATGACTGTGTGACTTGGGGTAATGTGGCATGCTAATTATTAATTGTTTGGAAATGCTACACAAGATGGGAATGAGTGTAGTGCTGGAGCTTCTGGGTACTTCACTCAATTGAGTTTTCTTCATAGATTCTTGTTATACCCAATCCTATGCTCACCCACTAATAAAAATCTTCCAGGTAAAGATCCTTGGTTGACTTCTCTCCCGTCCTGCACCGCCCCATGTCGAGAAGTTCTGATACCAATTCTAGTACTCCTATTGAAATTAGCTAACTGACCACCAGAGTAGGATTAAAAGCTGGGAGCTTCTGATCTGTACCGTTCAGAACTGCATGAAAAGGTGGATTTTCAACCTGTTTTCAGGTGTAGTTGGCATTGTGGATTGCTGCCTGTTATAGAAACCACCACCACCACCAAGTTGCATTTATAAAGCACTTTTAATGTAGTAAAATGTCCCACATGATTCACAGTAACATTATCAAATGGAATTTGACACCAAACTACATAAGGAGATATAATGATCAAAATCTTGTTCAAAATCATAGGTTTTAAAGAGTATCTTAAAGGTAGAAAGAGGAGCAAAGAGGTGAAGAGGCTTAGGGAGGGAATTCCAGAGCTTGGGGCCTAGTCAGATGAAGGCATGGCTGTCAATAGTGGAGCGATTAAAATGGGATATGTGTAAGAGACGAAATTGGAGGAGCGCAGGTATCTTGGAGGGGTGGAAGATAATACAGAGATAGGCGGGTGAGGCCGTGGAGAGATTTGAAAACGAGGATGACAATTTTAAAATTGAGACATTACTCAACTGTGAGGCAATGTAGGTCAGCAAGCACAGGGTGAGTGGGACATGGTGCGAGTTAAAATGCAGGCAGCAGAGTTTAGGATGAGCTCAAGTCTATGAAGGGTGGAAGAAAGGTCAGGAGTGCATTGGAATAGTCAAGTCTAGAGGTAGTAAAGACATGGCTAAGGGTTTCAATAGCAGGTGAGCTGAGGCAGAGGTGGAGTTGGGTGATATTAATGGAGATGAAATAAGGCAATCTTGATGATGGAGTGGATATGTGGTTGGAAGCTTATCTAGGGGCCAATACAATACAATACAATAGCCTGGTTCAGCGTCAGGCGGTTACCAGAGGGAGGAATGGAGCCGGTGACTATGTAACAGAGATAGGGGCAAATAGACAATGGTTTCACTCTTTCCAATATTTCATTGGAGGAATGAAATGTAACAAATTAGAGACAATGGAGGGGTCAAGAGAGGTAGTGGTGAGATGGAATTGGTGTCATAAACACACATGCAAAACCTGACATGTTTTTGGATGTTATCACCAAGGGGCAGCAGGTAAATGAAAAATAGGATGGGGCCAAGAATAATTTCTTTGGGGTCTTCAGAGGTAACAGTGTGGGAGCAGGAAGAGAAGCCATTGCAGATGATTCTGCAGTTATGATTGGATAGATAAAAACAGAACCAGGCGAGTGCAAGCCCACCCAGCTGGACAATGAAGGAGAGGTATTGGAGAAGGATGGTGCAGTCAACCATGTCAAAGGCTGCAGGCAGGTTGAGAAGGACAAGGAGGGATAGTTTACCACAATCACATAGAATGTCATTTATGACTTTGATAAGGGTTGTTTTAATCCTGTGGTGGGTGGAAACCTGATTGGAGCTCTGGGAAAGAAGGGCATGGATTTAGGAGGTGACAGCATATTCAAGGACTTTGGTGAGCAAGGGAGGTTAAAGATGGGACAGTAGTTTGCTAGGAGAACGGGGTCAAGGGTGGCTTTTTTGAGGAGTGGGGTGATGGTGGTAGATTTGAAGGAACAGCACCTGAGAAGAGAAAACTATTAACAATATCAGTTAACATCTTTTCTGTCAGTTTTACACCTGGGTAGCATGTTGGAAATCTACTCTGGTACTGGAATTACTCATGGAGTCACTGGGGGACCTTCCATTTTGCAGTTTTTCCTGATTCAGAATGTCATTTTCTTTTTCGTCACAATCTCATGACCTAGGTTTTGCTGGAGAGGGGCATCTTTCAATGAGTGGCATACACATTTAGGTTTTAATTTTTAAATGACAAAATTGCTGCAAGTATGAGCTGGTAATGATGCAGTGGGGGCAAAAAAGCATCTGGGGACCTTAGTGAACAACAGAACAATATATCTCCTTACACAATGAGATTAAAGGATTGAGAAATAAACAGACGACAGACTGAAATGGATTCCATAGCCTGGGAACAGATAGGCTTTTCTGTAAATGTCATCGTCAGCCTGCATGGTGTACTGCCTCTCTAGTGCCATGTAAAGGACATCCTGGAGAGGGTGCGCAATATTCTACAGGGGGAGGGGCTGATCCAGAAGTTGTGGTACACTTCGCTACCTATGGCATAGAGAGGACAGGCATCGAGGTCCAACAATCAGATTTTCAGGAGGTAGGAAAGTTAAAAAATAGGACTTCAAAGGTAGTAATGTCTGGATTACTTCCAGTGCCATGCCCTAGCGAGAGTAGATATAGGAAGATAGCAAGGGTCGATGCATGATTTGAAGAATGGTGCAAGATTGAAGGCTTCAGGTTTTTGGGGAATTGAGACAAGTTCTGGGCAGAAAGCATCTATTCAAAAGGGACGGGTTGCACTTCAACAAGACTGGCACTAGTGTTCATACGGGGTGGTTCACTAATGTGGTTGGGGAGGGCTTAAACTAAATTTGCAGGGAGATGGGCACCAGCGCATAGAAGTAGAAAAGAGGAGTAAGGTGCACAAAGTTAGAATACTTGGCTAGAGACGAGAATAGTTTCATATTAGATAGGAGAGGACTAAGAGGAGACAGTAAGTTATTAGGTGGGTTCAGTTTAAGAGGGAAAGTAGTAAAGTCTAAATTATGGTTACTGTGCATGTATGTGAATGCATGGAATGTGGTAAATAAGATTGGTCAGTTAAAGGCCCAGATTGTCATGTGGAATATGGTGTTGTGGCTATAAAAGAGACCTAGCTAAAATAAAAATAAAATACTAAAATACCTGAGTATTAAATGTTCCTGGACACATGGTGTTCTGGAAAGATAGGAAAGGGGGAGGGGTGACGGTATTGATTAAGGAAAGCATTGGAGTGCTGGAGAGAAAGGATGTCCCAGAGGGGTCAAGGACAGAATCCATTTGGCTAGAGCTAAGGAACAAAAAGGTGCAATAAGAGGCAGAAAGGGGCAAGAGTTCCTAGAGTGTGTTCAGAAAAATTTCTACAGCACTATGTTTCCAGTCCAGTGAGAAAGGAGGCACTGTTATACTTGGTTTTTGGGAATGAGGCGGGCCAGGTGTCAGTAGGGGACAATTTAGGGACAGTGATCATTGTATCATAAGATTTAGGTTGGTTATGGAAAAGGACAAGGAACAATCCAGAGTAACAATAAATAACTGAGGGAAAACCAACTTCAATGGGATGAGAATGGATTTGGCCAAGATCAATTGGAGTCAAAGGTTGGCAAGCAAAACTGTATCTGAACAATGTACTGCCTTTAGGGAGGTGATAGTTTGGGCACAGGCAAGGTATATTCCCATGACATGGAAAGGCAGGGTAAAAAAATCCAGAGCTCCCTGGATGACAAAAGAGATAGAGATTAAGATGATGAAGAAAAGGTGTGCTTGGGACAGATGTCAGGTGGTCGATACAACCAAGAACCAGGCCGAATAAAGAAGATTCAGAGGGGAAGTGAAAAAGCATATAAAAGAATCAAAGAATGAAAAGAGACTAACAGTTAATATAAAAATGAATTCAAAAATCTTCTATCGGCATATAAATAGTAAAAAGGTGGTAAAAGAAGGAACGGTGCGAATTAGGGACCAAAAAGTAGATTTACACATGGAGGCGGGGGCATTGCCAAGCTATTAAAATTACTATTTTACATCTATCTTTACCCAAGGAAAAAGATGTTGCACAGGCCATGGTGAAAGAAGAGTTAATTTAGACTCTTGAAGGGTATAAAATTGATAAGAAGGAGGTATTAGATAGGCTGTCTGTACTTAAAGTAGATAAGGCAACAGAACTGGATGGAATGCATCCAATGATACTGAGGGAAGTGAGGGTGGAAATTGGCCAGAATTTTTCAGTCTTCCTTAGATTCAGGGATGGTGCCAGAGGACTGGAGAATTACAAATCTTATACCCTTGTTCAAAAAAGGGTCTAAAGATAAGCCCAGCAACTACAGGCTAGTTGGTTTAACTCCGTGGTGAGAAATCTTCTAGAAACAATTATTTGGGACAAAATTAATAGGCACTAAGGCAAATGAGGGTTAATTAAGGAATCCAGCATGGATTTGTTAAGGGAAAATCATGTTTAACTAACTTGCTGGAGTTTTTCGATGAGGTAACAGAGAAGGTTAATGAGGGTAATGCTCTTGATGTGGTGTACATGGATTTTCAAAAGGCATTTGATAAAATGCTGCAAAACAGACTTTTGGACAAAGCAATAAAAGGGACAGTAGCAATATGTGGATATGAAATTAGTGAGTGACAGAAAACAGAAAGTAGTGGTTAATGGATGTTAATGGGCACAATTTCAAAATTGCAGATGTTATGAAACTTGGAAGCATTGTGAACTGTGAGGAGAATAGTGTAGAACTTCAAAAGAACTAGTCAGATTAGTGGAATGGCAGACAAGTGCAGATGAAATTTAATGCAGATAAGTGTGAAGTGTTTTATTTTGTAGGAAAACACAGAGACAATGTAAAATAAAGGGTACAATTCTAAAGTGAGTGCAGGAGCAGAGGGCCCTCGGTAGATATGTGCATAAATCACTGAAAGGTTGAGAGAACAGTTAATAAAGCATACAGCACCCTAGGCTTTATTAATATGGGCATAGAGCATAAAAGCAAGGAAGTTATGTTAAAGCTGTACAGAACACTGGTTTGGCCTCAACTGGAGTATTGTATCCAGTTCTGGGTGCCACACTTTAGCAAAAATGTGAAGGCATTAGAGAGAGTGCAGAAAAGATTCATGAGAATTTTTCCAGGGATGAGGAATTTCAGTTACGTAGATAGGTTGGAGAAGTTGGGACTATTTGCCTTGGAAAAGAGATTGAGAGGAGATTTGATAGAGGTATTCAAAATCATGAGGGATCTGGATAGAGTACATAGGGAGAAACAATTCCCATTGGTGGAAGGATTGAGAACAAGAGGGCACAGATTCAAGGTAATTGGCAAAAAAAGCAATGGCAACATGAGGAGAAACTTTTTCACGCAGCGAGTGGTTAGAATCTGGAATGCATTTCCTGAGAGTGTGGTGGAAGAAGGTTCAATTAAGGCATTCAAGAGGGATTTGAATTATTATCTGAAAAGGAAGAATTTGCAGGGCTACAGGGAGAAGGTAGAGGAGTGGCATTAGGTAAATAGCTCCTACGGAGAGCCAGCGTAGGCACGATTGGCTTAATGGCCTCTTTCTGTACTGTAAAAACTCTGTGATTCTGAGTGGGTACAATGTCAAATCAGACACCGAAAGAGAAATAAAGAGGGAAAGGAAGGTTCAACTAAGAGAGAGAAGAAGAGAGCCAGAAAGGAAAAATAAGAATTTTATTTCAAATTTGACCATTTTAAAATTTTAATAGTTCACAACATGAAGGAATGAGATTCTACTTTCTTTAATTATTCACTTTCTGAACAGAACAATGGTTGCCGTTTGACAGTTATTAACATTGTTGATAAAAGAGTACTTACACTAGACTTATGGTGGTAAATTTAATGGGCAACTAACGTGCAAATCCAGCATCTTAATAAAAATCATGGGGAAGTTAAGGATGGAGTGGTATTCTTGTGAAGCTAATAGTTGAGCAACACATGGGGTGGAACCTTGTGCTGCTCCTGGGAACGGGATGCAAGGCGGGTGGGGAAACTTAATTAAGTGGGAGTCCAAAAATGGCTTCCCGATGGTGGGATGAAACTAAGCTATTAAGATCAGTGAGGTTTGAAGACGGGTTGAGCTTCCAAACAGCAAGCATTTGTATGTCACGCATGCTTATTTCAAGGCAATCTTGCCAGAATTAAGCTCTCCTTGCCAATTAAGTTATCTGTGAGCAAGCAATACGTGTTTTCAGATTTATGACTGCGTATAAGTGACATGCAGCAGGGGAGGTAGTCAACTTTATGGAGTTGAAGTGAGTAGCTGCTGTTTTTTTTTCTCTTAGGGGAGCGTTATTCAATGATGTGATAGTTGAGATTGGGTGGAAGCAGCCTAAGGGACATAAGGCAGTTAGGCTGGCCGTGGGAGGGAGGGTGTCTGGGGCAGTGTGGGAGGCAGGGGCAAGGAAGAAGGCAGGGAGTTTAGGGCAGGGAGAAAAGAAGGGAGGCAGGGACTTCAGTGCAAGAAGGAAGACAGAGAGGGAAGGCGAGGGTGCAGGGATGTGGGAGGGAGGGAAGGGCCTTGGGTGTGCGGGGTCCTATGAATGGGTGGGGAAAGGGGCAGAGATGGTGGGAGAGAAATGGTCCTAAAGAGTGGATTGGTGCTGTCTATGATCAGGTCCTGGAGGACTAACTGAGGGTCCTGGGCAGGGCAGGGAACAGTGATAGTAAGAGGGAGGTAGTGAGACATGGTAGGGAGGCAGGTCCAAGGTAATAGTCAAATAGCAGATAGGGGGCAGGGGGGTGGGTGATCACATAAATGGATAAAACAGGAAACAGGTGGCATGGATTATGTGAGGAGTCAGGTTCAGGGTGGGAATGGGGACAGTAACAGGTGTGGGCGCAGAGGGGAGAAAAGGCATATGGAGGCTGATGGTTAAAGGGTGAAAGTAATGGGGGGAGAGGAATGGTTATATTGGGTGGGTCAAGAGTGAGGGGGGGGAATTGGTGGGTGACAGAGGGAGGATGGAAGGTGGTGGATCATGTTTGAAATGTGACATGCACCATTTTTTTGGTCTCAATGCAGTCGCTGTGAAAGTGCAATCTCTCAAAGTAGAAGGAGGGTCTTTTTGGCTGGGTGGAGTTAAAGGTGAGCACAATTGGCCAACAAAAGGGACACTATAATGATCAGGAGTCAACTGGATGAGAACCATTCTCAGGTATGTTCTCTGTATGGTCACCCGCTGAGCACAGTAGTATTGATGCCTGACCCATGGATCTCCTTCCAGTGAGATCCCAGCATGATCAGGGGGTGAAGGAGAGTATGGGCTGAAGGGCAGCTTAGCTTCTGCTGACTGAGGCATGGAGGACGGGAGGGAGTTGGCAGTTTGGGGAGAGGTGGTGGGTGGTGAGAGCACAGGGAGAATACAGGACCATGCAGGGATACTCTAGGTCAGAAGTCCACATCTTTCATCCTGCCTCGAGCGGAAGTGTCACTCACTTCCTGTCCCACCGCCGACAACCTCGCTGCTACTGGAAGATTCCGCCCAAGTTGTCCACAACTTGTGACAATTCGTAATTCCATGGGTGCCTCTTCCTAACCACAAGTTGCTAGCCGATTTGCACATTGATTGTGGCGTGTGCAGTTTACATGTTATTAATTTTTCAGTAAATTCTAAGCCTGTTCTCACCAATTGACAAAAAGTATAATGATGATGAATTTAGAACAGAGAATATAAAAATTCATTCAAAAGATGTTGGTGTTTTGAATAATCTACCAACCAAGGTAATTGAGACAAAAACATTGGAGTTATGCAAAATACAATTACATTATATGGACAGTAAATATACTAGTGGGGAATGGATGCCTTTTCTATTCCTGATTTTTCTTAGGCCTCTGAAGGATAATTTCTAGTTTGCCTCACTTTGAACAATGACTGTAGAAAATAATAGGAAACTGTTTCCACATGATGCAGAACTAAAAGACCTGCAACATATCTTGCTCAGCAAAAGTCAAAATTCAGAAAGTGGGGAGATTTCTTTAGTGCTGGAAGATGTCTGCTCTTGGCTATGATGGCGTGGAGTATCCAGTGCATTTGGCATTAGGAAGAATGTTCGCCCCAAAACCTAGCCATGAATGCTCAATGTCCACATACGTTATCATTAATAAAAGGTAGGATTATTGGTCCCATTTCTCACAGCAACTGAGCTTCAGAGGCCAAGGGTGGAACTGTCCCATATTTGCACTAAGTGTGATAGCAGGGGGAGGGGAAAAAAGGTGTTTTACCCGCCAGCCACAATGGTGGCTTTTCATGCCGTATCGTCCCAATCTCGCCTCATTAATTATGCATTCCTGGGAAACACGCTGTTTCGATGGCAGGTGGGCTCTCATTTGTCCACCATGCCATCACCTCGCTGCTTCATCATGCCTGGTGCCATATTTAAAGTGCAATTGCGCGTACACCTCTCAGTGCTACCAGCCCACGACTGCTGCAAAGAAGGCATGGCCCAGAAATGTAAGAAGACTGAAACCCCCTGGTTTAATTACGCATCCCTTGAGCGCCTTTTGGACGCAGTGGAGGCCCGCTATTATGCCCTTTACTCCCACTCTGGCTGCAGGATGGGCATCAACATCACCAATCCAGCATGGGAAGCGGTGGTAGCAGTGGTCAGCACTAACACCCTACAAAAGAGGACAGCCACTCAGTGCCAAAAGAGGATGAATGATCTCCTCCGTTCCGCCAGGGTAAGTCACTCTTCTCATCACTCCCAACTCATACACTCACAAACCCATCACACATCCACAGGGATCTCACTCACTGCCAGTTCAAGGGACATCACCATTCACTCTCTCATACGCACCTTCATTGTCATCATCCCATCCGTGGGACCACTCGCCACCCACACATGGCCTGGCAGGCGTCCTGCTTACACTCTCCATCTCTATTCATGCAGGACAAACTGCAGCAGAGGGAGAGGTCGCAGACTGAGGACTGCCTGAAATCAAGGGCCTCATGAACTTTGAAAATAGAGTCATCCAGGTGGCCGGCGAGAATCTGGACCTTTCCTGTGTGAGGTCGGCAGCGCTCTACCAAGTGAGGATCCAGCAGTGCAACATCCATCAGACAACCATGCCTCAAGTGATGTGTCTGGTTCCACAGTCCCCTGCCATGCACTAGTTATTTCCCCTTGCTTTCTCAGGCACACCTGGGAAACAGCTGATAGACTCCACAACCCAGGGCATCCAGTCAAGCCCTGAAGAAACTTCTGAAGTGGAATTTGAAGGCACCCTCCCTGAAGACCCGTCACAGCGTTCACCCACACCATCCACCAGCACAGGGAGACATACTTCAGGGGAACCTAGCTTTAGAGTAGCCCTGGGATCACAATCTGGTGAGCACATCCCACTGTCAGATCCACAGCAGGCAGTGGCAGGGACTTCCCAGGTCTCCGGCACTTGGAGGACTGCTAGAGGCCAGAAATCTGCTGAGTCCGAATCAGATGATGAGCCTCTGGACTCCGTCATACCTCAGTTGCAGGAGCTGCGAAGGCAAGCTTGGAAACATCAGGAAGGGATGTCCGCTGCACTCCTCAGATTGCTAGGCACAATGGAGGAGTCCGTCCACCTTCAGGCTGAGGTGACCACACCTGCATGCCAACACACCGAGGTCAACACTGGTAGGATGGTGGCTGCCATGGAGACCTTGGTCCAGGGCATCGCTCCTGCATTGTGGTGCGGGCTGAACTCCATTGCTGATGCCATATTTGGCCTCCAAGAGTATGTATGCGAGAGGGGTGCGGGGCAGCTCGATCACACTCCGGCTACCCCGTCTCCCAGACAGCTAGTGGTCCTCAGACATCCAGAGGGAGGAGGATCAGCAAGTGCACACCCCAGGGCCATCCACCCAGTTGACTCCATGAGTGTCCAGCCCATCCGACTCCCCTATTCCCATGACCCTAGCAAATCTGGCTCCACAAACCGAGGAGAGTGCTATTGCCACACAGCAGGACTCCAAAAGCAGGTCGGAGCCCTCCAGGTGACGCCCTCCAAGGTCATCACAGAGCAGTCAGCAGGCTATCTCCACCTCCACTGTGGATGTCCAGGGAGCACCAAGACGTAGCGGCAGGGTTAGGAAGGTTAAGAAGATGCAGTTGCACAGCCTGGGCACGGGTGTTAATCACCTGTACATAGTGTTCACTATTGTAAATAGACTCTCAAGAATATCTCCTTGCCATGACTCCTTGTTCTGATGAACAGTGTTCATGTCACTCAGATGTGAAACCTTGGTCCTGCACAAGGTAAAGTCAGGTGTCTCAGTCCAGGGCCTCTTCCCTGTGCTTTATGCAGCCTTCAGACCAAAGTAATAGTCTGGCCTCACACTCCCTGGACACATTACTGATGCCTGCACCTTGAAGGTGCTTGTCAGTGGTGCTAGAATGTCGTGGATAGGCGTCACAGAGTTCCATCATTCCGTCTGCACCTTTAAGGTAGGGCTGGCCCCCATCTCGTCAGCATCTGTGACCGGTGATGCTGTGCTCCTGAAGGGGTCAGGTGCTGAAGGCTGACAAAGGATCAGGTGCATTTAAAGTTTCACGGCTGCATCCCCATGATATGGCCCTGATCACAGAGCGCAAGCAAACTCCCTTTTGGTGAGACAGAAGTCAGACATTCACAGAGGCAATGTGAAGATCTATGGTGTCTCCTCACTATATGCCATCATCATCCTCCACAAATCTAGCAGCTATGAGGGCCTCCTGAGCGCGCCTGCCATGTCTGGCTGGAGTGATGGCCTCATTGCTGTCATCTTTGCCTTCGAGGATCTCCTCACCCTAATCCTCATTGACGTCCTCCTCATTGGAGGAGACCTCCAGTTCCTCCAACTCCTCCTCAGCCAGCTCCTTTCCCCATTACAGCACCAGGTTGTAAAGGGCGCAGCAGGCGACGGTGATGCGCGACACCCTTTGTGGACTATATTCCAGGACTCCATCACAGAATCACAGTGCAGAAGAGGCCCTTTTGCCCATCGAGTCTGCACCGACACGTGAGAAACACCTGACTTATCTATCTAATCCCATTTACCAGCACTTGGCCCATAGCCTTGAATGTTATGATGTGCCAAGTGCTCATCCAGGCTTTTTAAAGGATGTGAGGCAACCCGCCTCCACCACCCTCCCAGGCAGCGCATTCCAGATCGTCACCACCCTCTGGGTAAAAAAGTTTTTCCTCACATCCCCCCTAAGCCTCCTGCCCCTCACCTTGAACTTATTTACCCTCGTGACTGACCCTTCAACTAAGGGGAACAGCTGCTCCCTATCCACCCTGTCCATGCCCCTCATAATCTTGTACACCTCGATCAGGTCGCCCCTCAGTCTTCTCTGCTCCAAGACTGGTCCAGGCAATGGAACCTCATTTTCAGCATCCCGATGGTTTGCTCGACCAAGTTGCGAGTTGCAGCACGAGCCTCATTCTACCTTCACTCCGCTGCAGTCTGTGGCCGCTGCATGGATGTCATCAGCCACATCCTCTGCGGGTAGCCCTTGTCCCTGAGGAGTCATCCCTGCAGCCTCTGTGGACCCTGTAAGATGTCAGATATCTGTGACCGACTGAAAATGTAGGAGTCATGGGCATTCTTTGGGAACCATGCGCAGACCTGTAGGATGCATTTCTGGTGGTCGCACACCAGCTGTGAATGGAAGCCCTTGCGGTTGACATACTTGACCGCTTGTTGCGACAGAGATCTGAGCACCATGTGAGTGCAGTCACTGGCACCCTACATCTGTGTGAATTCAATCGCTCTTGCATCTTGGCTCTCTTGGTCCCGGGTGGAATGTACAAAATTGTGTGCCCTCACAAAGATGCCATCCGTGACTTCAAGGATGCATTTGTGGGTGGAGGCTTGTGACATCCCACAAAGGTCACCTGTGGAGCCCTGAAAGGAGCCACTGGCATAAAATTGAGCCCCGTGGTCACTTTCACAGTCACAGGGCTTTCATGTCCCTGTGGTGCCAAATCCTGCAGCAGCTGGCAGATGTGGCCGAGCAGTTCCCGAGATACACGCAGTCTTTGGAAACACTGGTTCTCAGTCATCTGCAGGAATGAAAGGCTGCGTCTATAGACCCCGGGTCTAGCTAGGCGCTGACCAATGATGGCTGTCTGTGGCTTTTCAGTGGCATGGGCGAGAGCCCCAGTCGCCCTTTCTTCCTGAGGATGCTGCTCATCCCTCTGCACAGCCAGGCAACTTCGTCAACCTCTTCTCCTTCGTCTTCACTCTCTATATACCATGAAGCATACAGCTAATTCACCAGGCTCCATGCTGCTCATGTACTCCTCCTGCAGGATGAAAGAGAGAGATGTGTGGGTTAGCTTGGGTGTTGAAAGAACCTCTCTTGGTTAAGTCTGATGGTACCTTAATGCATCCCAGAGAGTGCTGGCCACCACTTAGATGGCCAGAGTTTAGTGCGCTGCATGGCTGCCCGAAACCCCTCCTTCCTCCGCCCCATTCCACTTGACTGATTGTCAGCAGCTTTGCCCCCTGGACTGTATGCTGTGCTCTCAGCTCAGGTGCAGACATTCTCCTGACCCGCACTGCAAAACTGCATTGTTAGCTTGAACCAAGGGAGACTGGTCCAACCTGGAATGATGACATTGCAAGGGGCTCAGAGCTCATCCACCAGTGACTGCTCCATGGCCAGCTTTCATAAGGTGATTTTACAACGTACACAGTCATCCAACTGTTTTGCAGTCCACTAAAACGCTCAGTAGTTTGCAGTCTGTGCCCGAGGGTTGAAAAGCTGTGGAGCACTTGGTGGCAATTTCAGTGGGCAGATAAACTAGAGGCTTTACTCCAAGCATGTCAATGTAGCTGCTTCTGAACTATCTCAGCTGCAGAGGAATGGTCATTTTATACAAAGTTTCCCTAACGCATGGCTGCCTCCCTCCCCAGGCCCCACAACCCTGCACGTGCTTGTGCGCCACCATCAACTGCAGGGCAGCCCTTGCCCTTGCCCCCGCTCCCATGCCCAACTTGCCTCAACCGCAGGGCAGCCCTTGCCCTCCCCACAACATGCCTCAACCTTGAAGTCCAACAGGTGACCTTGGAAAGCACTGCTACGTTACTGTGCACTCAACTCCGATTTCCTTTCGAAGTGCAGTCTGCCAAGTGCACGCCTTAGATATGCTGTTATGAAATACGTCAGCATGCAATCACGCTGACATGGACGGATGATCCAGCGTGGGGGATGAGTCTGACAGGATGGGCTTATAATGATTTGTAGATGTATTACAATGAGGTTCCTGACATCCGACGGTGGGAAACACAGCCTGCCATTGACGGGCAGAGCAGATGACTGCAAATTGGTTTTACGACATCGTGAAATCGATTTTTGGCCTTCTCGCCATATTGTCCGCTCATGCCACTGAACAACGCCAGTGGGCACGGGAAATTCCATCCCAAGACCCAGTTGATTTGCCTATCCCCTTAAAAACTTACTGCTGGGCAAGACATACCAACAAATTCAATTGATCAATGCACTCTGCTGCAAGCATCTTGCAACCAAATGTTGAATGATTTCTTTGTAAAGAAATCTTCAAAAATTAGCATTTAAAAATAAGAATGACTGGTGGTTAGTTGTCCATTTTCAGGTGTGTAACACTTTTTTGCTCTGAATTACCTCTCCTGGACTATGGAATTTCAAAAGTCACCGCTTATCTCATCCTTAAGTAGACACAACTTAAATCGCATAATCCATACAGTGCAGGATCAAACCAGAGTTCATGTCTGCATGGTGCTGTCCTCTTAGAATGATTTTTTAAAAAATCTGCAGAAGGCAGTGACTTAATCAGGGATACAGTTACACAAACATCAGTAACCATACAGTGCCTCACCCAACATCTACACAAACAGACTTTAGAGCATGGGTCGCTGACAGCTATCAGAAGTGGGAACCCTGGCTGATCTTCCCCCTCTAGGCCTAGTTTAGATCATTCAGGTGCAACCGAGGAGCCATTTAATCTGTGTTGCTCAGCCATAGATTGATAGTGCATTTACTAACTGAACCATAGACAGACCTCTTAATTTAGTGTTTATATTTGGTGGATATTTGCAAATTTTCAAAGTATTTTAACAACTTGATTTTTGGCAGTAGTTTTACAGAAGACTGTAGGATTGGGGAGAGAAAGAATGAAAGTTGAGTTCCACATACTGCTGTTTCAAAACATTATCTTTGCATGTGAAATAAAACAGTTCTCTTTCAATCTTTTACTGCAGAATTCAAAAGGCTAATTGGATAATAAGGATGTTATTGCATGTTAAGGCTCATACTCAACTCTCTCTAAAATCTTTATTGCATTTCTGTTTTGTCATGAAATATAAACACCATTCTGGCAAGTCAATATTAAAGTGCAGTTGCACAGAAGGTGTAGCTTCGTTAGTTTACATTTAATCTCTGGTTTGTCCATTAAGCTGTGCTTCCTAGAAGTTGTCTGTTGCTTCTCCAGTACAAAAGGCCTGGCAGGCCTGCTTTCTGCAAATCAAAAGAGACGGGATATTCCTTCTCTGAGCTTAATCAGGAGTGTTATCATCTTTCCTTCTGGAGTATTTTAATATGTACAGAAGGGATTATGGACTATGTTTTAAGTATAACTATTTGTAAAAGCTAATCACACAGGAACCAGAGCTAAAAAATAGTGGGGATTAAATTGGACAGCCCCTGAAAACAGGTGGGGTTTCCCCACACCCATTCAGTATAATGCAGGCAGCATGCCAACTTTGTGCAGCCTGCACATTATAATGATTTCTGTGCGCAGCCAGTGCTAACCAGGCTGTTCATTGGCTGCACACATCAGCAAAGGACCCAATATCATTACTTCCTATCAGTAGTTAGAGCTAACCTGCACTGCTTAAAGCTAGCCTCCCTGATTTATCCCTTGTTATTGTTAATTTAGTTAATTGTTTTGGCTTTAAAAGAAGTTAAAGCTAGCCTCCACTTCTTAAAGGGAAGGTACATTGTAGCTGCTGAAGGTGCCGAGATCATTGGGAATAGTGTGCTACACAACAAACAACAATGGTTGACCATGGGTGAGAGCATGCACCAAGATTTCTGGAGGTCTAATAGAGGAGGTGGAAAGGAGGAGCGATGTCCTGTATCCACAGGAGGAGCAGGAGGCTCCAAAGAGAAGGCAGTGGGAATATTTAGTCATGGAAGTTACTGGCAGGTGTTTAGCTCCAAGGACAGTGGGGAGATAGTGCTGGCTATTATGAAGAAGACTGTTGCTGAGGCCATGGCCAGCAGTGGGTCTTAATCCATTGGAGATGATGATATCCTCGTTCCTAGTCCTCTTCCTCACATGCCACATTCACACATTCTGCAATCTCTTCTGATTTACAAACTGCAGATAATGTAAATGTTCATCCATTATTCTCTGCCCCATCTCACCGCACCATGGCCCTACTTTCATGCCGCCTTCCTTTCGGATACACAAGAGCTGCAACCTGTCCAGGCAATGGAGGAAGACCAAGAAAACAGTGATGAGGGCACAAAGTCATTTTATTTCACGCTTACAGCCACCATCTTGGATAATGGCACTAGGATAGCAAAGAGGCAGAATCTGCATTTAATGAGACATCGGGAACAAGTGCTCTGTAGCCAGGGCAAAGGGAATGGATAGCGCAGGCGCCAGCTCGCCTGAGGGTGAGATTTGCTTGCGGGTTCTGGTGCAGCGGACTCAGATGAGGACTTTGATGGGCCAGACTATAGAAAAAAGCTGATGGATGTACACAATGAAATGCTCAGCGTATTGTGAAGCATTCGATGTCAAAAGTGATGTGGTGCTGCCTGAAAAGCCTGGTGCTAAGACCCTGAGTGTTGCGCAAAGAAAGGTAGGCAAACAAACCTCAAGTCCTGAGCGAAGCACAGCTCGCCAGGTGCATGTTGCTTGTGTACAGTTGTGAAACACGTCTGCGTGCAATCACGCTGATGTGCCGGATGATCCAGCATAGGGGGATGATTCCAGCAAGAAGGGCTTATAATTAAACGCTAATGTATTAAAATGACGTTCAGAACATTGGACGGCAGGAAAGGCGGCCTGCTGTTGAGGGTTGGAGTGGACAATCGCAAACTGATTTAACGATGGCATGAAACCAATTTTTGGCCTTCTCGCCATATTGTTCCCCCCTCCCCTGCTCGCCATGATGCCTGACACTAACAGGGTTGGAAAAAAATTCCGGTTATAGTGAGGACTCTCTCACCCCCGCCAATCTCAGGAGGTCATTCAGCCTCTTCCCACATTTCTTCCAGTTTTGAGGCACGACCCCCACGCTGCTGACCTCAGCAGCCACCTCCTCCCAGGCTGGCCGGCTTACAGAGGGAGGTCTCCTCTTCTTGGCAGCTGGCATAAGGACCTCACGCCTGATGGACACAACCTGAAGGAGGGCATAGTGGGCTTCATCATCAAAAAGTGGAGCATGTTCTGGAACTTCTTTCCGGTCTCACCTCTCAAGACCTTGTCTTGGCCATCTATGGAGGAAGACATCTAGAACTAAGCAGCTGCTCAATTTTCAGAACTTAACTTCATGTGCATGAACAGATTTAATGTCATTTGTGTTCACTGGCAACAACACTTAACCCAAAGCCCCTGCAGAATTTAACATTTTTCATTAACACTTTTCGAAAATAATAATACTTACCTGAAAGAAAGCCTGATAACCTTTCAGGAAACAAACACTTCCTTTGGCTTTAAACTTAACAAAATCGTACGGTCACCTGACACTGCTGGTACAAAATTGCTCGGCTGGTCTCTGAGGCGGGACTTCCTCCTGAGTGAGGGGTGGAAGTCCCATCTCCAGTCAATTAATGCTCCTTGGAGCATTAAATGGCTGCGGGGCAAACAGCATCGGTGGGGATGTGTTTGCTGCTGACTCTTTGGTTGGTGGAAAGGGAATCCCCGTCATCATAAAAATCCTGGCCCAGCTAGTTTTCGGCAGGATTATTGCTCTGGTGTTCTAACAGAGATGTAGAGATATCTTTCAATTAACATATGGCACAAATATATATCATAGACAAGGAAAGGATCCAACAACAGTGTGACTGCCTGAACTTGGTATACTAAGAATTTGTCTGAGACTGAAGCTAAAGCATAGGTGAGAAATTGGGTCATTGGCACCTATTTCTTGGACACCATGAGAGCACTTAGAGCTCCAAAATGATGTCCAGGGCGTGTGTGCACAGCTGTGCGGTGAGTCATGGCAGTGCCATATTGGCACAGGCAGTGGTGTGTGCACATTGAACATCTGCCAGAAATATTCAAACAAGGAAGATCATGATGTCAATAAACATTCAATTCTAACTTGATGCCAGCGCTGCATTTTAAACCTCCATGCTCCAGCTACCCTCCTCTCTTAACCTCATCTAGCATACCCTCCTCTCTTAACCTCATCTAGCTGAACACGGATTCAGCAACAACAAGGAGCTCACAGCAGCACAATTTAAAGGGATCATCAGCTTTTTAAAAATTATTCATTCATGGGATGTGGGCGTTGCTGGCTAGGCCAGCATTTATTGCCCATCCCTAATTGTCCTTGTTCAGAAGGCATTTAAGAGTTACATGTAGGCCAGACCAGGTAAGGGTGGCAGATTTCCTTCCCTAAAGGGCATCAGGGCATTAGTGAACCAGATGGGTTTTTATGACAATCAGCAATGGTCATCATCAGATTTTCACTGAATTCAAATTTCACCATCCCAGGCCCCCAGAGCATTATTATAATACTAATCCTGTGACAATACCACTATGCCACCACCTTCCCCTAGCTTACAGGATTAGTTACTGGTTATAGAGTCATGGAGGGTCTACAGCACAGAAAAAGGCCCTTCGGCCCATCGAGTCTGCGCCAGTCAAACAAATACCTAACTATTCTAATCCCATTTTCCAGCATTAGGCCCATTGCCTTGTATGCCATGGCATTGCAAGTGCACATCCAAATACTTCTTAAATGTTATGAGGGTTTCTGCCTCTACCATCCTTTCAGGCAATGAGTTCCAGATTCCTACCACCCTCTGGGTGAAAACATTCTTCCTCACATCCCCTCTAAACCTCTTGCCCTTTACCTTAAATCTATGCCCCCTGGTTATTGATCCCTCCACCAAGGGGAAAAGTTCCTTCCTGTCTACCCTATCTATGCCCCTCATAATTTTATACACCTCAATCATGTCCCCCCTCAATCTCCTCTGCTCCAGGGAAAATAACCCCAGTCTATCCAATCTCTCTTCATAACTAAAACTCTCCAGCCCAGGCAACATCCTGGTAAATCTCCTCTGCACTCTCTCTAGTACAATCACATCCTATAATGCGGATTCCGGAACTGCACGCAACACTCTAGCTGTGGCCTGACCAGCGTTTTATACAGTTCCAGTATAATCTCCCTGCTCTTATATTCTATGCCTCGGCTAATAAAAGCAAGTATCCCATATGCCTTCTTAACCACCTCACCTACCTGTCCCGCTGCCTTAAGGGACTACTGGACATGCACGCCAAGGTCCTTCTGATCCTTGGTACTTCCCAGGGTCCTACCATTCATCATGTATTCCCGTGCCTTGTTTGTCCTGCCCAAGTGCATCACCTCACACTTATCCTGATTAAATTCCATTTGCCATTGATCAGCTCATCTGACCAGCTTATCTATATCCTCCTGTAATCTAAGGCTATCCTCCTCACTCTTTACCACCTCATCAATTTTTGTGTCATCCGCGAACTTACTGATCAACCCTCCTACATTCAAGTCTAAAACGTTTATATATACCACAAACAGCAAGGGATCCAACACCGATCCCTGTGGAACCCCACTGGACACAAGCATCCAGTCACAAAAACACCCCTCAACTAGCACCCTCTGTTTCCTGCCACTGAGCCAATTCTGGATCCAATTTGCCAAATTGCCTTGGATCCCATGGGTTCTTACCTTCATTATCAGTCTCCCATGAGGGACTTTATCAAAAGCCTTGCTGAAGTCCAAGTAGACTAGGTCAAATGCATTGCCCTCATCTACACATCCGGTCACCTCTTCGAAAAATTCAATCAAATTGGTCAGACATGACCTCCCCTTAACAAAACCATGCTGACATTCCTTGATTAATCCCTGCCTCTCCAAGTGTAGATTAATTCCGTCTCTCAGAATTGCTTCCAATAGTTTCCCCACCACTGAGGCCTGAAGTTCCTTGGTTTATCCCTTCCTCCCTTTTTGAATAATGGTACCACATTGGCTGTCCTCTGGTCCTCTGGCACCTTGCCTGCGGCCAGAGAGGTATTGAAAATTATTTCCAGCTATCTCCTCTCTTGCCTCACTCAACAGCCTGGGATACATTTCATCTGGGCCTGGAGATTTATCTACTTTTAAGCCTGCCAGTCCACTTAGAACCACCTCCTTTTCTCTGCTAATTTCTTAAATTATATCACAGTCCTTCTGCCTGATTTCCATACCCACATCGTCCCTCTCACTTGTGAACACCGACACAAAGTATTCGTTTAGAACCCTACCTACGTCTTTCGGCTCCACACACAAATTACCACTATGGTCCTTAATGGGCCCTATGCTTTCCCTAGTTATCCTCTTACTCTTAATGTACTTGTAAAATAACTTTGGATTTTCCTTTATTTTACCTGCCAATGTTTTTTCATGCCCCCCTTTTTGCTCTCCTAATTTCTCCCCTATGCATTCTATACTCCTCCAGGGCTTCCGCTGTTTTGAGCCCTCGGTATTTGCCATAAGCCTCCCTTTTTCTCTTTATCCAATTCTGTATTTCCCTCGACATTCAAGGTTCCCTGGATTTGTTGGTCCCACCCTTTGTCTTTACTGGAATATGTTGGCCCTGTACTCTCCCTATTTCCTTCTTGAATGAGTCCCACTGCTCTGACGCAGATTTATCTAAAAGTAGCTGCTCCCAGTCCACTCTGGTTAAATCATATCTGATCTTATTAAAATCGGCCTTCCCCCAATTTAGAACTCTGATTTCTGGCCCATCCTTGTCCTTTTCCATAACAACCTTGAATCTAACAGAGTTATGATCACTATCTACAAAGTGCTCCCCCACTGATACCTCAACCACTTGCCCGGCTTCTTTCCCCAAAATTAAGTCCAGGACCGCCCCCTCTCTTGTAGGACCTTCTACGTACTGGCTTAAAAAGCTCTCCTGGATGCATTTTAAGAATTCCGCTCCCTCTAAACCTATCACACTATGACTAACCCAGTTAATGTTGGGAAAGTTGAAATCCCCCAATATTACTACCGTATTATTTTTACAATTCTCTGAAATATGCCTACATATCTGCTCTTCTATTTCTCTGTGACCGTTTGGGGGCCTATAGTACACTCCCAGCAATGTGATTGCTCCGTTTTTGTTTTTCAGTTCTACCCATATGGCTTCATTTGAGGAGCCTTCTAAGATGTCATCCCTCCTTACTATTGTAATTGATTCCTTGATCAATATTGTGATACCCACTCTTTTACCTCCTTCCCTGTCTCGCCTGAAGACCCTATATCCTGGAATATTGAGCTGCCAATCCTGCCCCTCTCTCAACCATGTCTCTGTGACAGCAATGACATCATACTTCCATGTATTAATTTGTGCCGTCAACTCATCTGCCTTATTCGTCAGAATCCTTGCATTAAAATAAGTACTATCCCACCTTGCCAAACTCCCTTGTGCCTTAACTGGCCTATAATTTCTATGCCTTCCAGACTCACTTGCTCTCTCTTCTAATTTTGGCTGTGCATCTCCCCCTGCTGAACCTCCTCTCAGGATCCCATCACCCTGCCAAGTTAGTTTAAACCCTCCCCAACAACACTAGCAAACCTCCCTGCAAGGATGTTGGTCCCATTCCGGTTCAGGTGCAACCCGTCCACCTTGTACAGGTCCCACCGCCCCCAGAAACGGTCCCAATGTCCCAGAAATCTAAAGCCCCTCCTTTCTGCACCTTTTTTTCAGCCACGCATTCATCTGGACTAACCTCCTATTTCTATACTCACTAGAACGTGGCACCGGAAGTAATCCAGAGATTACTACCTTTGAGGTCCTGTTTATTAATCTGTTTCTTAGCTCCCTAAATTCTGCTTGCAGGACCTCATCCCTCTTTCTACCAATGTCGTTGGTACCAATATGTACCACGATCTCTGTCTGTTTGCCCTCCCCCTTCAGAATGCCCTGCAGCTGTTCAATGACATCCTTGACCCTGGCACCAGGGAGGCAACATACCATCCTGGAGTCACGTCTACGGCCACAGAAATGCCTGTCTGTTCCCCTTACTATCGAGTCTCCTACCACTATTGCTCTTCCCCTCTTTTTCCTCCCCCCCATGCAGCTGAGCCACTCACAATGCCATGAGCATGGCTGCACTCCCCAGAAGAACCGTCATTCTCACTGTTTTCCAACACACAAAAACGATTCTTGAGTGAGATGCACCCAGGGGATTTCCTGACTACCTGCCTGATACCTTTCTTCTGACTGATGGTCACCCATTCCCTTTCTGTCTGCACTTCCGTAAGTTGTGGGGTGACCATGTCTAAAAACGTGCTATCCACGAAACACTCAGCTTCGCGGATGCACCTCAGGTCTCCAGCTGCCGCTCAAGCTCCGAAACTCGGAGCTCAAGTAGCTGCAGCTGGTGGCACTTCCTGCACATGTGGTCAGTTAGAGCCCAAGGAACATCTAGAAGTTCCCACGTGTTGCAGGCGGTACATAACACGGGACTGAGCTGCCCTGCCATGCCTCTAGTTGAAGAAAAATCCCCTTTCTTTAAGTTAAATACAGTAAAAAAAGGTTAAATTATTTATGTACTTTAAATAAAAACTAGAACCCTTACTATTCCTTAGCTTAATCTATCTTAAACTGGAGAAAAACACTTACCCATCACTCACCAATCAGCTCTCACCTTTGTGCTGACGTCACCTTTTGAAGTGACTGCTTCACTGCGATGCTGACTGCAGGACACTCTTCCCAGACTGCTTCACCACGATGCTGACTGCAGGACACTCTTCCCAGACTGCTTCACTGCGATGCTGACTGCAGGACATTCTTCCCAGACGGGTTGATTTCTCCTGTCTGTTGCTGTGACTCTACAACTGTTTAGTACTTTCTGTTGTTGTTCCAAGTTGCAACAGGGAGTGTTATGACAGGTGCTGAGGGACATTTTGCTGACATCAAGGTTGCTGCATGAACTAGTAACTCCCAGACATGAGTGCGCTAATAGGCTTTCCCCTTGGAATACAGCATGGCTTGGAAAATGAACAAAGGGCAGGCAGAGTTGGAAAAGAAATGGAAGAGGGAGGAGGGAGAGAAGGGCACTTGGCAGGAGGCCATGACCTTCCAGTTTATCCAAAGAGAAATTCTCCTACCTGAAACTCAATGAGAAACAATGCGTGAGACCTCTGCGCTTCAGCAAGGATATCCTTACTGAAATTTGCCACCTGCTGCAGCCACAACTACAACCTCAGAGCAGTATAAGGGATGCATTGCCAGTAGCTGTGAAGGTAACGGTAGCAGTGAACTTTTATGCATCTAGCTCTTGCGAGCTGGAGGTATCTGCAACATCCCACAGTTTACCATCTACTGTTGCTTAAAGCATGCCATTGAGGATCTCCATTTATTGAGAGCCAACGACTTTTCATTTTCTCTTGTCTTTGATAGCAGACAGAGTGAGCATATGACTTTGTTAGGATTACAGGCTGGGTGCAGGGTGTCATTGACTGCACACACATCACCTTGTGGACACCACTTGCCAACTCTGCCCTACACCAGAACCATTCCTTCACTGTCAGCTGACCATAGGCAGTGAATTATGCAAATGCATGGTATCCTTGCAGCAGTCATAATACCTTCATTCTGCGCAGTCTGCTGTGCCAGCTGCATTTGAGCCACCATGACAAAGGGTGGCTACTAGGTGACAAGGCTATCCGCTGATGACATGTTTGATAACTCTGATGAGCAGCGTGCATACAACGAAAGCCATGCTGTCACATGAAATGTTTAGAGCAGACCACAGGTGTGCTGAAACAATGGCCCAGATCTTCTGGTCAGCAGCGATGCCACAGCAGTCGCCAGTGACTGCAATTAAAAGTGCACCCTTACCTTTTTTGCGCTATTGCACTCGGGGCTTCCTGTCCCAGAGTGAGGAGTGAGGCATCATTGCAGGGATCCATGAGCAGGACTGGTGAAGAGAAGGAGCAGCAAGGATCCCCGCCATTCTCTGCATGTCACCAGTCCAAGCAACTTCCCTTCAGGTCAGCATGCTTGCAGTGTTATGGTGAGTTTTTTAAAAACCATTTTAAGGTTTTTTAAAAAACTATTTCTAATTTCCAAACACATTTAATTACTGTTAAGAGTTTGCTAGGCAGTGGCAGGGCTGAAGGGTGGAGTGGGGTAAAGTGTGGGCGTGTGGGATGAGCATTGGCAGGAGGGGGTTGAGGGGTGCCGAGATTGTCGGAGGAGCGGGGAGATGAACATTGTCAGGAGGGGGGGTGTGCGGGGTGGGGGGGGGCGTTGAGCTGTGTCTGGGGCGGTTGGTAAGCAGTGTCAGGAGGGGGGGTGTGCGGGGGGCGGGGGCGTTGAGCTGTGTCTGGGGCGGTTAGTAAGCAGTGTCAGGAGGGGGGGTGTGCGGGGGGCGGGGGCGTTGAGCTGTGTCTGGGGCGGTTGGTAAGCAGTGTCAGGTGTGGGGGGGGTGGGGTGGTGAGCATTGCCAGGAGGTATTTTTTTTAAACACCTTGCCGATACAGCTCCTGCTGTTAATCACTATCAACCCAGGTCCTATACCTGTGATTAACAGCGGGTGAATAGTAATTTTCTGTGCAAGTACAGCGCATCAAGCCCAAGTCTCTGACATTATCAGTGTCAGAATCATTCTTGGAGTGGCCCGGGCGGCGTAATTCTGCTCATCGGAAGATTAACCTTTACAGGTAAATACCACGCACGTACGTGCTTGGAACTTCCTCCGGGACCTGATATAGAACTACCAGCAGAAGGTCTGGGCCAATACTTCGCTGGCTGGACAACCCTGTAGGGGCCCTGCAGTACTCAGCAGATCAGGTGTTGAGATCCGTGGTGGTCTGCTGCGAGCTGCAAAACCTCGCCATCACGAAAAAACTGCCCTTACCGCCAGCTATATGGTGGGCAGCTGAGCAGCAAGAGCACGAGGAGCAGGAAGAGGAAGATGATGAAAATTAGACAGCCCTTTTCTGTCTGGGCTGTCCATAAAGAACTCATCCAAGTGCTATAGCAGTAACTGCAACTCCAATTCACCTTTCACCAACAGTCCCACACCTTATGTTTCACCAGTTATTGATCTTCACAGTGTCTGCCTGGTCACAATGCAAAAATAAAAGCCACTGCAAAGTAAATATTCCAAACCAAATGTATAAAAAGTAAATCATGCCATATTGCATACAGAATTCAACTAATCTCCTTTGTGTGTTTCCTTGGTGCCTGTCTTCTGTGTGCCTTTGCCAGTTCTAGTGTCTTGTGGAGTACTACCTCAGAGGCTATAGCATGGCTGGTAGAAAGGAACTGACTTTAGTGGGAATATGGGTTCACATTACCCATGTACTTTTTTGTTGGTAGGATCAGCACGTGTTGAGAGTAACAGCTTTCAGTTTGGCTGAATAGCGATGCCTTGTGAAGCAGGCTTAGTTGAAGGAAGATCATTGATCCATGTCTTGAGGGTCTGGGAGATGTTGTTTGGTCACTCTTTATAGTAATAAAGTCATTGAAGAGCTGAGGAGGACCATATAACCATTGTAACAGAATTACCGAGAGTGATTAAGGACGGAAGTGTTGTTTCCAGGTTCCATGTTATTATCAATGGCACTTTGTGTGTCTTTTGATGTTTGGTGGTTTAATATTAGTATGCATGGAATATAGAGATCAAACGTATAAATATTATAAATATTTTGGGTAAAGCACTGTATGCTGTAATCATGATGGAATTGTGCAGTGTGGTGTAGATGAGTTCTTATAATGAATTGTGAACTCAATAATAAAGAATTGTGTAATCATATTGGAATTGTGTTGGATGATTTGATGAGTATTCATGTTTGATTGTGTAACATGAGCTCATTAAAGATCTGATTCTGTCGTTGTTACAATTGATGTTTGTGTGCTCTGATACTGAAAAGAACTAAATGAAATAGAACAGAAAAGCAGTCCCAATAATTTTTAGTGGAGGCCTTTATGATGGCCTTGAAGAATGACTTTAAGGAGCTTGAAGAAGGCCCATCTACAGACTGCACCATCTGGACATAGGCAGATGCAGCCTAGGCTACCTGGCTGATGTGACAAATGGCAGTTGTGGAGGACTAATGCTATCTTCCTCAGAGAGGCCAGCAGGTTTGTGCTCCATGAAGCCATAACTAGTCCCTAAAGGCTTGTTTCCAGGCATTAATTTTCATGGCTATCTCCTACCTTTTGACCACGTGTCAGGATGGTCTCCTCATTCCACCTTCCCCTAGTAGGAACAGGACATCTCTCTTCCTTTCCACCAAGATCTCCAGTGTGGCAAGAGGGAACTTTGGAGCCCATTCTTTCACATGTTGTGCCATTCCTCACTCTTTCCCAGGCCAGATTCTCTTCAATTGTAACTCTCAGCATCTGCTTGAGCCACAGTGCACCTCCCCTTTAAGAGATGCTGGCTATCTTTAAGTGGTGCTAAACACCCACTATGTTAGCCTCCTTCTGATGCGCCCAGCCAATGAACAGCACAGTTGGTGTTGGCTGGGTGCAGAGATGATTCAAATGACAGACACACAAAGTTGGCATGCTGCCTGCAATTCAGTCAACAGGCACTGGTTAATTACACATTACGATCCCTGCCACTGTTTTCGGGGACTATCCAATTTGGCCCCCGTGTCAGTTTGTCCATAAACTAAGTATCCAAGCACACTTACAGCACATGGGCTCTAGTATAACAGTTGGACTCGACATAATGATCCAGAGTTTGTTGGGAAATTTAATGCGTATGATGATATGAGTACGTCAATAGCCTAATAATTTTTGGTGGGGAAGATACCCCATGAGTTAAGACTTGAAACAAATTGTGAAAGCGAAATTTCACTATCAATCTCCTGTGAGTTTCAAGAAATTGCTGCATTTGTGCAGTAAATGTGAATTACTTTTGCTGCAGAAAATTAGTACTTAACAATGTATGGACCCAAAATAATGAGAATTGCGTTTTTGAAATACCAGTCAACCTCTCTGACCCGTAGAGGAAATAATGTAAACTGCAGGTTTATTCTTGGAAGTGGTAAATTACTTTTGGAGATTTTAATGATGTTTTAAATTTGTTCTTTTTCTGTTTCTTTTCTCTATCTCTCTTAATCCAATGTTCCTCTTTCTATATTTACTTTTACTTTAATTTACCCTGTTTTCTTCTCTGTCATCTTCTCTGTTTCTTTCTATAAATCCTATTGCAGATAGCCACTTGGTCCTGTTGTTCATAAAGGTCGCAGGTGCCCCATTGAAGGTGCTCGAAGAACGTTACAGCTCATATTTCCAGCAATTTGCAATACAGGAATTTTTTGAGCTAAGGGGTGAGGAAAAAATCTAACCAGTGGAGCATACTGCAGATGCCCTGCTCCAGCAAATTTTGAGCCATTATGGTCAATAGCGATAAACTTAGTTACCGTGCAAGTTCAAATTTTGTACCCTCCCTCAGATTGGGTTTCTGGACCCACGCTACTAATCTGGTTGAATATGTGAATGGGTGAGATAGATTAAAAACATCAAACATTCTGTTTTCTCTGAAGGTTGAAACATCACTGCAAAACTTTAGAGGACAGATTTTCCTACACTTCTCTTTCCCAGTGACAGGAGCTGTGCATCCCAAGTCCACTGCCAGGACCATTCAGGTCATTAACATGGCCTGGGTTACCCTCAGGAAAGGCCCACACCCTAGTAAGGCCTAATGCTGGTGGAAGGCACAAGAAAATGAAGCATAGTTGAATGTTGGACCTTGGCGATTGACACCTTTTGTTTTCCAATTTTCATCTACTGTCTCCTTGTGCATCTGGAAACTGTACAAGAAAATATTTTTTGAAGAGATCTTTTACTCACCTCTAGCCTGCCACCTATCTCTATCATTGCTTTTTTAAAAAATTGTATGACAGGAATTTATGACAAGACTCCAGAAAATTAAGGTTTCAACAAAAAAGCAAAAAAATGTAGAGAGGAATAAAAGTATCCAAATCTTTTTAAAAATTCATGTATGGGGTATGGGCATCGCTGGCTAGGACAGCATTTATTTCCCATCTCTAATCGCCCTTGAGAAGGTGGTGGTAAGCTGCCTTCTTGAACCGCTTCAGTCCGTGTGGTGTGGGCACACCCATAGTGCTGTTAGGGAGGGAATCCCAGGATTTTGAACCAGCGACAGTGAAGGAACGGTGATATATTTCCAAGTCAGGATGGTGAGTGGCTTGGAGGGGAACTTCCAGGTGGTGGTGTTCTCATGTGTCTGCTGCCCTTGTCCTTCTACATGGTAGCAGTCATAGATTTGGAAGGTGCTGTCTAAGGAGCCTTGGCGAGTTCCTGCAGTGCATCTTGCAGATGGTACACAATGCTGCCAGTGTGTGTTGGTGGTGGAGGGAGTGAGTGTGTGTGGATGGGGTGCCAATCAAGCAGGCTGCTTTGTCCTGGGTAGCGTCAAGCTTCTTGAGTGGTTGGAGCTGCACTCATCTGGGCAAGTGGGGAGTATTCCATCACATTCCTGACTTGTGTCTTTGTAGATGGTGAACAAGCTTTGAGGAGTCAGGAGGTGAATTACTTGCTGCAGGATTCCAAGCCTCTGACCTACTCTTGTAGCCACAGTATTTATATGGCTAGTCCAGTTCAACTCCTGGTCAATGGTAACCCCCAGGATGTTGAAAGTGGGGGATTCTGCGATGGTAAAGCCATTGTATGTGCTATTAGAGAAGTGCTCACTGGTGAAAACATTTAACAAAATAACATTCTTGCTTTAAGAAATACTCCAAAGCAGACAATGCCTGTTACTCCTATCATGCATTAATCTATAGGGGCAATATGTGTGTGTGTGAAGCACAGCCTTAAGAAGTGGTGAAATTGAATCTAGGACCTTATTTCCTTAACTATTTCATTTAAATGAAGTACAGCATGTCTGTCGCAGTTTTTTTCAGCTCCCTCTAAAATCAAACATTGGAAAATTACCTGCGCCCACTAACTGTGAGGCTCCATATCACCAGTGGAGCCTTAGGAAACTGGATCATATTACTTGCATATTTAGAAACAAAATCAATGGAACGAGTGCTCTTGTAAGGCTACATTGCTAAAATGCTTGTTTCCTTGCAGGCCCGGATCAGTGGTTCTTCCTTTTTCTTCTCTGGTCAGTCCAAGGAAAGTGTTAGCTCCAGCACTGCTGCAGAGGCATGGTCCTCACTCACCTCAGCCATCTAACAACCAACTCAGCGGAGGGCACCACAAGTCCTACCCAGTCTTCCAAAGTCAGCTGATGCAACCCCTCCAAGCAGGTACTTTGAAATATTTTTTGGGAGATCACATGGGAAATACAAAGCCCAGAACATAAGATGCAAGCATCGATAGTTACATTTTAAATTTTGGTGCTATAAGAAGTAAATGCAACTTTAGTAAGCTAAATCAGAATTATCTTGTATAGCAAACCTTTTGAATGATTTATTATTGTTGGCAGAAATTTGATGTTAACAAATATAAAAATTTAACATAATTTTGGCATTAATAAAATTCTCTGGGATTCTGTGATGGTCGAGGTGGGAACAGTATGGTTTCGTGCGGTGTTAAGTCATAAAGGCGAAGAATTTTCCAAATTGATTCCAGCCAGTTTGGCAGTGGGAGTGCCGCAAGTGGTCTCAGCCACTTCACGATGGAAGAGAAAAAGCAATCAGAGATCCCATTCATAATCAATGTGTATTGTGTGGGGGATTTTACGTTAGGGTAGGATAACGTTGCTGTGAAGCTGCCCTCAATCAAATAGCCTGTTGATGCTATCTACATAGTCACACATCAACAGTGATTAAGTGAGGTACGAGTGAGTGGTCAGTGCCTGCAAACTGTACCACAGCATGAGTCAGTATCTGGAGAGGAGACAGAAAACTGGGATGTGCGGAAAAGCAGAGAAAACACTGGCCACATATGCTAACAAGCCAATAAATCAGACACAGAAATGGAGTTACCACAGTTGGTTTTGGTATTTCCAGGAATGGGAGAGGGAAAAGTTTGCCAGGTGCCTGATTTTGATCATGGAGCAGTCGTCCCAGTTTGAAACTGCATGTTACAGACATAAGGTGACAGAGGATTGGGCTTCTCCAGAAGGCGAATAATATCTTGATACTTATCTAGGGTCATACTTGAAGAGTGGCCATTACCTGGACAAGTTATCAACGGGCTGCTTGCGTCTGTTAAAGCCCAGCTGGAATCAGAGAATCTTCAAAACAAAATAATGTTTTCAGACTTTACTGGGTGCTTTACATCATCTTCTAGTTGTTTAATTGTATCAATTTAAATCCCTCTTCCGGGTCACATACTTTGAAGTATATAACATGAGATTCCCCCACAGTAAACTCAAATCACAATGGGTAAAAGAATGGAGAATAACTTTCAGTTCCCATTCTTATTGTTAAAAGTTCAGATTAGTTAACTGTCTCTGTCAGATGAATGAATATTAAAATGAATGTTCATAAACCACCAATGGAAGTGACTTGCCCATTACCCAGCAGGGACCCAATAGTCAGAAGCGGTCTCTCAGACAATATAAAAGGTATTATTGGACAGGACTTATTGATGTTTGGGAGAGAGAGAAAGAAAGAAAGGCTGCGTCTCTATGTTCACTTTTTGTTCAGTTTAATTACTGATGGTATTTCCTTGTATGTCATTAAAACATGGTTTTATCATTCAAGATTCAAATGTTGTTTGTTGAAACATTGAAAGAATTTTTAACTAATCCACCAGTAATTACCCACCAGTGGTCTCGCGAATAGGACTACTCACGTGTAAAGAATTAATTTGAAAGTAAAGTCCAATAGCATGGAAAAGATTAAATTATGGCACAAAAACTATGCAGGCATGTGGGATGATAATCTTAAATTACAAGTGACTATTCAAAGTTGCATTATCTAGCTATCAGTAATATGCAACAAATGATTGTGGTCACAACTGTTAGTGCATACTGGATGTTTATGTGGTCTGTGTTGTATGAGTTTCTGTGTATGCTGTTCCCTTATATCCCTTATGCAAGCATTTTATCAAATATAAGAGCGTACTTAATTCACACAAAATGCACTATTCATGAACATGTTCTTTGTGTGGTCTCATATTTATGTACATATTTCCATTTCCACCTCAGAGATGATGACTTTTTCTGAGGTATGGTTCCATGATTGATGACAACCCTAAGGTATCTCATTTGAGTGGTCATTCTTCAGGTGTGGCCCCAGATAGCAATTGTAAGTGGTCAGCACTTAACAGCAAGGCCTGATCATATCTTCATCTGAGGTTTCAGACGGGATTGCTAGATAACATTAAACAACAACTTACATTTATACAGCACCTTTAATAAGAACATAAGAACTAGGAGCAGGAGTAGGCAATTCAGCCCCTCGAACCTGCCCCGCCATTCAACACGATCATGGCTGACCTCATTTCGGCCTCAACTCCAATTTCCTGCCCTCTCCCCGTTAGCAACCCATTACTAATTAAAAATCTGCCTATCTCCTCCTTAAATTTATTCAGCGTCCCAGCATCCACTGCACTCTGAGGTAGTGAATTCCACAGATTCACAACCCTTTGAGAAAAGTAATTCCTCCTCATCTCTGGTTTAAATCTACCACCCCTTAGCCTAAAACTATGGCCTCTCGTTCTAGAGTGCCCCACAAGGGGAACATCTGCTCCACGTCTACTTTGTCTATCCCCTTTAGTATCCTATATACCTCAATTAGATCTCCTCTCATCCTTCTAAACTCTAGCGAGTATAGGCCTAAACTGCTCAATCTTTCCTCATAAGACAAGCCCCGCATCTCTGGAATCAATCCAGTGAACCTCCTCTGAACTGCCTCCAATGCAACTACATCCTTCCTCAAGTAAGGGGACCAAAACTGTGCACAGTACTCCAGGTGCGGTCTCACCAATTCCTTGTACAATTACAACAACACTTCCCTATTTTTATACTCTATCCCTTTAGCAATAAATGCCAAAATTCCATTTGCCTTCCTTATTACCTGCTGTACCTGCGTACTAGCTTTCAGCGATTCATGTATGAGGACACCCAGATCCCTCTGCACTGAAGCATTCTGAAGTTTCTCTCCATTTAAATAATAAGTCGCCTTTTTATTCTTCCAAACGAAATGGATAACCTCACACTTATCCACGTTAAACTCCATCTGCCAAATTTTGACCCATTCACCTAACCTGTCCATATCCATTTGTAAATTTCTTATTTCTTCATTGCAACTTACTTTCCCACCTATTTTGGTGTCATCTGCAAATTTAGCTATAGTACCTTCTATCCCTGAATCCAAGTCATTAATATGGATTGTAAATAGTTGGGGCCCAAGGACTGAACCCTGTGGCACCCCACTAGTTACAGTTTGCCATCCAGAAAAAGACCCGTTTATCCCAACTCTCTGCTTTCTGTTGGTTAGCCAATCCTCTATCCAAGCATCTACATCTATCCAATGTAGTAAAACATCCCAAGGCACTTCACAGGAATATTGTCAAAAAGAATTAGATATTGAGCCACATAAGGAGATAGTAAGACAGGTGATCAAAATCTTAATCGAAGATATAGGTTTTTATAAACTTCTGTATAAAGGGGAGACGAAGTAGGGAGGGGTTTAAGGAGGGACTTCTAGAGCTGAGGGCCTAGGCGGCCAGGGCCATCAATGCTGGTGGGATGAAAATTAGAGATGCACAAGAGGTCAGAACTTGAGGAGTGCAGGTATCTTGAAGGAGTATAGGGCTGGTAGAGCTTAGAGAGAGAGTAATGGATGAGGCAAGGGCAAAATTGCAATTTAGAACGAGAATTTTAAATTGTGGTATTGGAAGAATCAAGTCTGGCGATTACAAAAGCATGAATGAGGGTTTCAGCAGATGGGTTGAGGCGGGGTGAAGATGGCCAATGGAATGGAGGTGGAAGTAGGCGATCTTAGTGATGGAGAGGATATATGGGGTTGGAAGTTCAACACAAGATCAGATAGAATGCAAAGGTTATGAATGGTTTGGTTCAGCATCAGAGAGTGGCCAGTGAGAAGGATGAGTCTGTGTCTAAGGAACATTTGTGGCAGGGACTGAAAACAATGACCTTCTTAATGTTTCATTGGAAGTATTTTTTGTTCATCTAATATTGGATGTTGGACAAGCAGGGAGATAAATCAGTGGAGGGGTTGAGAGAGGTGATGATGAGGTAGAGCTGGGTGTCGTCAACTTACATATGGAATCCGATGTTTTTTTTTGATAATATCACTGAGAGGCAGCATGTAGATGGGAGATAATAGGAGGCCAAGGTTACATCCATGGGGAACTCCAGAGATAACGGTACACAAGAGGGAAAATAAACCACAGCCACCAAAATCAATTGGCCTGCAGATTTTTCCCTTCTCTAGTCAAGGAATGCTAGTATACTGTCCATATTGCTTCCCATCTGTGTCCCCTTTTTTAATTGTATTAACCTAATTCACTAATGATTTGTCATTTACAGCAAAATAAAAGCTTCAATTTAGATTCCTTATGGACATAAATTGTTACCTGTGAACTAAGCATGCAGTCTGATCGCAGTGCTATAACTGTTCTTTGTTTCCAGGTTACCAAGGAAGCTTTCACACCATGCAGAACACCTTCCAGTATGGTGATTCGTTTAGAACAATGGAGCACTCAGCTATTCACAATTCCCTTTCAGCTGATGATTCTCACTGTCCCAGTCCAGCTCGGCAAAATGGCTACCATTCATTCATTGCACATGCCAGTCTATCAGGTAAGCAGTCAAGGGTAGGGTAAATTCCTGTATTTGTAGCTATTACAATCCCCATAGAGATTGATAACTTTTGAAAAGAAATTTGAATTTCCAGTGGATGGTTGCGAAGATCAAACGACAGGATTTCAAGTTTTGAGACTTTACCGTAACATACAAACTAAAAGCAACATTGACTAAAAACTATTTCAGTCAGTAATTTATGCTCTCAACTCGAGAAAAGATCCACCATTTAATGTTTAAAAAAAACAAAAATCTCCCTCCTCTCTGTCCCTTAAGTAGGCACTCCATTCTCCCAGAACCAGTCCAATGAGATTCTTAGTTCCTGAGGGCATGCTTCCTTTCTTTTCCTTTCTCAGCTGAATAAATTCTAATCCCTGAACTGGCTTTTACATTGAGGGTTACCTTGGAGATTCCTCCTTTGTAGCCAAAGCTGGGAGAATCTTCCACTCTCGTTTAATACCTCATCAATTTGATCACTTCAATCCAAGCACGAGCTCCCACCCGCACTCTTGCATGGTGAACCAAGGAGACTTACTTCCTCTAGCTCTCAGCTTTCTCCTCCCTCTCGGATTCTCCGAGACTGAGACGTTCAGTGCCTTTTTTTAAGAAAACACCCTGCGAGCCTATCTTACAATGGCTTCCTATGGACTCTACCTCTCTCAAAGCCCATCTCCATGGCAACATGAATCACATGGGCCTCGTATCCAGGTAGAAATGCTAATTAGCTATCTTTTTTGACTCCCAACTCCATCCTATCTTGAAATTAAATAGACATTTTTAAGTATAACTGTTTACAAAACCTGACATTCCTAATACCTTTTTGAGACTTGAGATTAAGGCCTGGATTTTCTCTCCCAAGGCACTCCCGAGGCAGGAACACAGAGTTGGGATATTTCCTGGCTCATCACATTCGCCTTGGGAAAAAGTGCCTCAAATAACTTTGTTCCAGATTGGGGGGTTGTGGAAATAGGATGGTGGGTGCATGCAAGAGTCGGGCCCACCACCCCTGTAAACAGTTCGGGGCAGCCATAGGGGATGACTGTTGAGGCTGGCTGGTTAAAAGGCCTACCTTGGTTCTCTGGACTATGTCCCAGTTTTGTTGCTCAATATTAGGCCCTCTAGACCTCACCATGCCCCATGCAAGCCAACTTATACCAACCCATGCCCCTAACCACCCCCCAATAGCCCCTCATAACCTCCATGCCAACCCATGCCCCTCCACACACCCAAATGGCCTCTCACACCACTCATGCCAATCCATGCCCCTTCACCCACCCCAATGGCCCTTCATACCCTCCATGCCAACCTATGTCCCCCACTCATCCCATTGCCCCATATAGCCCCGATGCCAACAGTGCAACTCATGCCAACACCTGGCCCCCCACTCATCCCCATTGCTCCTTATAGTTCTTTTGCCAACATAGTGTCAACTCATGCCAATACATGACACCCCCCCCTCCCCCCAGTGCATCCTTCTTTGCCCTTACACCTCTAATGACAACCCATCCAGTATCCACCATGGGCAGATCTCAGGAGTCATGACATGAAAAAATAGTTCTAAGTATCAATTACAGAGTTCACTATATTAAAAACTCACTTATTGATAAAAGACATTGGGAAATCAACAGTGGTAGGACTGAGAAGGTGAATTACAGGGGTGAATTCAGTGCCAAATCAAGCGCAGAAAGAAACAAAGAGATGGGGTACTTAATCTCACATAAAAACAAACAATTGCATTCATAACCCCACATCAAAGACAGCTAATCCCTTAATAATCTCTTGGAGCTGCCAATCAAACTATGGATCTATAGCACCCCCCCCCCCCCCACAGCCACCGCTGTCATAATGAGAGGTTGTGGAAGCAGTCAAGCAGTAACAATACATAATGATAGCCCTTAGGGTTTATGTAAACAATCAGCTTTTGAAACTGTAAGTACCAATATTTTTCAACCCAAAGATACAGGCAGGTTGGTTTTTTTCTCAAAATTTAAAGGACAGTGATTTAAATAACTTGCCAGCTTTATAGTTCCACAGACCCCATCTGCCTTTATGAGCATTTACATCTACTCTAAAAAATCATAAATTACACACTGCGGGATATGGCCTTCGGTCTGGTTAAAATTAGTCAGTTTGAACTCAGTGCTGGGTTCAAGTGGCCCTGCTGAGTTTGGGATTCCCCCATTTGTGAATCACGTCTCACCCCTGTTTCCCTACTGGTAAGAACGAGATCTGTTGGAAATGGAGGCAGAATTTCCGGATCTGGGGTACTGGCACCATTTTGGATAAGGCGCAGAGTCTCCATGACTTCACAAAAATCTAGGCCTAACAGTCCATCCATTGTCAGCAGAAATGCTTTTGCCATTGTCAGGTGTGAACACCTTGTACTTTCTTCCCAGTAAAACAGCCTGGGCCTCTCTTTAATCTTTAACAACCAAGTCACTCCACTTGATGTCAACAGAATTCAGAATAGGTCACATGACCCCTTCATTTCTCCATTTTACCCTAAATTAAAGAGACTGCCCCAAAGCATAAGTGTTATAAAACCTTGCATTTGTAACATAGATCAATTCCATTTATTGTGCTGTTATAATACTATTCTTCCACAGTTTCTGTCAACATGAAGTGATTTTGGTTTTGCATAAATGCATGTCATAATGTGCAAAGTTTCTTGAACTGTATCTACACAAGCAATGTGAATTAGACAGTAGGTCTCACAATACTCCAGTCTGACACTGGCACCAATACGAACACAATTAGGGCAAAACAACATTTTAAAAGGTCCCACAGCTTAGGAACTTTTTATACTTATTTTTAATAGTGAATATTAAAGTTTAACTGGCATGCAAAGTTGCAATTCCCTATTTTTCTTGGCAAGAAATTGACAAAAACATGTGTTATAACTTTGGAATGCTGTGTTGCTTTTAGCATCCACTTATTTCATACAGGTATCTTTAGAAAATAACACTTCCACTGAAAGAGGATTCAATTAATTGGGGAATTTTTTTGAGCTATGTGAGATTACCATAAATAATATCCTTGTTGTTACTTTAGTTGTATATGAAGTAATTAGAATCACTAATGTATAGGTTAAAATTTAAGGTTTGTCAAGTCATGTTGGAGTTGTCAAGCAGTTATGTAAAGCCAAATGAAAGGAAGTTAAGAAATGGATAAAAGCGAAAATTTTCAGAATATTCATTTATTCAACCTGTGACTCCTGTGATGGATAGAATGTTTTGGCCACATTACTGATTATAAAAAAAAAGTACTCCTATACTTAATTAGCAGATTGGTAGCACTTTAAATGTTAGTTACTACTACTCCCTCAGGGTAATGAGAATGCACATTAACAGACTGGTATACAACAGGCCATTTCATAGAACCTTTTGTGATAGCTATCTCCTCTGTTTAATCTGGCTACTTTTCAAGATGACATCTTGGTGGGCAGGACGTCTTTGAACTTTAAGGACCAGATTTTTGCTGCGTAGGACATTTAATGAGGTCTACCATAAGGTAAACTTGTCCTTAGACCTTCAGCTTAAAAAAATGTTGCCCCCTAAACTACTTCAAGTGCAAACTGATAACAATGCAGCAACAGAAACTGAGTATCTTCTTAATCAATGAGATTTAACGATTGGAAAATCGACAGTGGTAGGACTGAGAATGTGAATTATAGGGGTGAATTCAGTGCCAAGTCAAGCACAGAATGAAAAATAAAGAGATGGAATGAAAGGTTGGATTCAAAGGGAGTAGAAATAGAGACAGAAAGTAAGAAAAAAATCTAAAATTTAAAGATTGCCATTTTAAAAATCTCATAATTCACATCCTGAAAGAATGAGACTCTATGCTTGGAATAGTTATTTTGCGGTGGCAGAGAGGTTGACTGGCAGTCATAAACACTTATCACATTGTTAAAACAGTACTTAAGCTTGTAATTTAAAAAAAAATTACTAGTTCTAAATATCTGCGGTGGGTTTAATTTGTATATACCATGCAAATACGTCACATCATTCAATGCATGTTAATGAAGACATAGATACAGCAACTAGGATAGTAACTTTTCGATATTTACATTTAAACACACATCTGCCCGTTGACTTATATTGCTGTACCATCTACGCATAAATAACGAGCGCCATCAACAGCAGGTTACCTTTAATGTAGACAAGTGCATATAGGAAGGAAAATGGGAAAAACATCAACTCCATCAATGGTCTGTAAATAACTAAAGATGAGTTGAAAGGAACCTTAGGGTCTTCATAGAATTAATGTTCAACATGTTCAGTGACAGCAATCAACAAAGCCAATCGGATGTTGAAATACATAACAAACATTGGATTATAAATTGGAGGAAGTTGCAAACTGTGCAGTAAATCCTCACTTAACGTTGTAGTTGCATTCCTGAAAAGTGCAACTTTAAGTGAAACCACATCATGAGAAACAGATTTTCCCATTACAACCAATGGAAAAACTGTTGTTAGGTTCTGTAGGACCTCGTTCCTCAGAAAAAAAAATTAAAGTATTATACATCCTAAGTTGAAATACTGTAATTGTTAAATTCCTGTATTAGTAAATGAAATAACTTCCAAAATAAAATTAAAAATATAAGAAATATGCTAACTCTTTCTACTTACCTCCCACCTGCTGTCCCTCCTATTGCTCGTTCTCCTGCTCCACTCCTTACCTCTCCTGCTACTTGTCTCTCCCACTTCTCGACCCTCCCAGTCACCACCAATCGTACTTGCTTAACCTCCCGCATGCCACACATTGTGCTCCCCAACCCTCTCGCTGAGCAACCCTCTCGGTTGCTGGCTGACCCATCCGCCGGTCAACCCGCTGGGTTGCTGGCCGACATACCTGCCAGCCAACCCTCGGTTGCTGGCTGACCCACCTGCCGGCCGACTCTCCCGTTACACGCTTCTCCTGCTCATTGCTTCCCTCTCCTAGTCCCCTGCTGTGAGCGAGGCACCAGGAGATGAGCAGCGAGAAGCAGGAAGAGCAGCTTTAGACCAAGAGCAGCTTTGAGGTGCAGGGTCGTTGAAGTAAACTGTGAGAGGTAGGGTCGGCCAGTGCCCAGGAGTGTAGAGGCCTGAGAGAGTTGGGGACCAGGAAGACCAGCTAGCGACCGGGAGGGGTGGCGAGAGGGAGGGTCGGGAACCAGTAGGATAAGCCACTGACAGAGAGGGTAGGGGGAACCAGGGAGGGTCAGTGAGAGAGAGTGGTGTTGCCAGAAAACAGGAGGTTCAGGGACTAGGAGGGTTGCCAGCAACCAGCAGGGTCAGCAAGCCGGAGGTCGGCCATAAGTGGGAGGTAGGGGAACTGGAGGATCGGCCAGCAACTAGGAAGATCGTGGATTAGGAGGGTTGGGGACTGGGCGGGTCAGAGTGAGGGAGGGTCACCAAGCAACCATGAGGGTTGACAAGCGGGAGAAGCCTTTCCAAAATGGCGCCAATCGAGTCACGCAGCCCTATGTCACACCTGGCACGAAATGATGTTAGAACAAAGCTCCTGACACTACATTAACTGCCCAACATTAAATTGAAACAACCTAAAACAGGGCAACTTAAAGCAAGGGCTTACTGTACCTTGAGGACTGTGTCTGTTTCTGGTCCAAGAAACCTGGAGACACTTAAACTGTGAAAGTAGTGCAGAACAGAGCTTAGCACTGATCCTCATTGTCAGAGATCTGTGTTTTAAGGAAAAAATTGGACACGCATACCCGACATCACCGCGCGTCATTTTATGCATCGGTGTGCGGGGCCCACCCCAATAAGCCGAATAGAAGATTCTGACCAGAAAGTCCTCACTTAAAGTTGTGGCTGCATTCCCCAAAATCACGACTTTAAGTGAAACGTTGGTTCCCATAGGAATCAATGTTAAAACTGTAGTTAGGTTCTGTAGGACTTTCCTTATCAGAAGAAAACAAATATTAAAACATTACATACTCTAAGTTTAAATATTTTACATTGCTAAATTCCTACATTGGTAAATGAAATAACTTATAAAATATTAACCTGGCAAGGAAGTATGTGAGAGATGATATTATAGAGGCTTACAAAATGGTAAATGGTATGGAAATCCTGAAATATTATTTTAAAATAAGCAGCAGCAGTAGGCAAGCAGTCACAGGTTATATCCTGTAAAAGATAACTTTAGCAACACAAAATCAAAATACTGAGGCTGCTGGAAATCTGAAATAAAAACAAAAATGCTGGAAATTCTCAGCAGGTTTGATAACTCTGCTTCTCTCCACATATGCTAACTTTTCAGGTTGGAATGGCCTTTCAGCAGAAAGGACCTTTAGGGCTGATAGAGGGGAGAATTTTCTCCAGTTGGGTGGGCTGGGCAGGAACGAGGGCGGGCGGGCGCACAGCCGATCGCTGCCTGTGACCGGCTGTGCACCACCATTTTACATGGGCGGGCGAATTAAGGCCCGCCCAGTGTGACGCGCACCCTCAGCGTTACCTGTGCGGGCAGGACAGTGGGAGGAGAGAAAGTCGGGACCTGCGCTCTTTCACGCATACGCGTGAAAGAGTGCAGAAATCTCCCTGAGGCACGGAGCTACCTCAGGGAGATTAACTTCATTCTCAAAAATTGAAAGAATAAATAAAATTATTTGGACATGTCCCCTTATGTAACATTGTCACATGAACTGGGACATGTTTATGAATTTTGCTGAAACATTTTATTGAATTTATAAACCCTTCATGAAACCTCATCGCGCCTGTGGATGAGGTTCCACGAAGGCTGCCTGGGCTCTTCGCCTGCCCACCAACCTTAAGGTTGGACGGGCAGCCCTGACAATTAGTTCAATTAGATTATTAATGGCCGAAACAGGCCTCTGACAGTCCGGTGGGCGCACAGATGACTCTGGTGCGCGCCCGCCGAACTGAAGATCGGAATGATGCGCGGTGACGTCGGGACGCACGCC
Organism: Cetorhinus maximus; assembly: GCF_964194155.1. NCBI lineage: Eukaryota > Metazoa > Chordata > Chondrichthyes > Lamniformes > Cetorhinidae > Cetorhinus > Cetorhinus maximus. The sequence continues at coordinate 95,242,319 of NC_135895.1, read as the reverse complement.
CGACATGACCGCGCATCATTTTAAGCGTCAGCATGCAAGGCCCACCCCCGCATGCCGAACAGAAGATTCTGCCCAGAAAGTCTTCGCTTAAAGTTATGGTTGCGTTCCTCAAAATCACGACTTTAAGTGAAACATTGGTTACCATAGGAATTAATGTTAAAACTGTAGTTAGGTTCTTTAGGACTTTCCTTATCAGAAAAAAACAAATATTGAAACATTATATACTCCAAGTTTAAATATTTTACATTGCTAAATTCCTACATTGGTAAATGAAATAACTTATAAAATATATTTAAAAATATAAAAGAAAAATGTAACTTTCTGCTTACAGTACCTACTGCTCACTGCGGATCTTGCTTCCCAAACCTCCCAAACCCTGATGCTTCTGGTCGCTGTAGATTCTCCCCCTCCCTAACTCTGAGTTGTGGCCTCTCCTCTCCCAACCTGCGAGTTGCAGCCTCCCATCCTCCCTGACCTCAGAGCTGTGGCCGCCCCCTCCTGACCCACTCTTTTGCCATACTTCCCACTCCCTGACTCACCCTCTCGCTGCTTCCCTTTCCTGGAAATGGATTCCCATTTGAAGTCCCAGATCCGATTCAAAGCTGGAGCTCCAATGTTGTAGAAGTGTGAGTCCTGATGGTGCAAAAGTGCCGAGCTGGTGCAGCTACAATCCCATGTGTTTTTAAAATGCTCCTGGGAGGGGAAGAGGCCACAACTCTGAGGTTGGGGAGAGGAGAGGCTACTACTCGGTGAGTGGGGAGACCATAACACAGAGGTTGGGAGGATGGGTACCGCAACTCTGAGGTCAGGAAGGGGGAAGGTGACTCCAAAATGGCTCCAACCGGGTCTTGTGGGAAATGACGTTGAAGTGAATCTCGCGACGTTCAACGAGATTACAGGCTCTGTTAACTTACTGATGTTAAAGCAAAACAATGTTAAATGGAGCAATGTTAAACTTTATGAGGAGGTTGTTCTTCAGGGAGTGAGTGATCAATACTTGGAATGGGCTTCTGGCAGAGTGATGCGAGTGAAAATCTTGGGATCACTTAACAATAAATTATATTCAGGAAGGCAAGGAATGTAGAGTTGTTTTGGGTGAAAGAATTAGGATGGACCAAATCAAATTCCTTTTTTGTAAGTATCTTAATTCAGTTCACCAGCCCAGGTAAATCCGCCAGAAGAAGATAGAGAGATAAAGGCAGAGACTTATGGGAGGTTAGTAGTGAGCTGTAAGGCAATGGTCAGGGGCTGTGTTTCAGGTCTAGTTTTATTTTGAATGTGAGTGCAGCAGGTGTGATTGTTATTTTTCTACATTCTGAGGAAAGGAAGAGTAAAATTTGTTCTTACATTTCAAACACTTTCAAACAAAGCGGCTGGCCGGCTAAAAGTGGCAGATGGCAAACGATTGCAATGGAATTATTCCCAAAGCTGCCAGAAGTCTCCACTTTCCAACTGCTGGGAAATTGGCAAATTGGGACATATGGAACTTGGTGCATTCTCTTACACTTAATTGTTAAAAAGGCAAACAGTTAATGGAAACGTCATGCAGCTTCAATGATCTATTTGCACTGTTAACATCTAAAGGAGATAGTCGGAAAGTGGAAACTTTGGGCAGCTTCAATCAGCTGAAACTGCTTGAAACCCTGGCTCTTAAATTGGCAAATCCTTATTGAACAACAGAAAATTGCATGTGCATTTAATATGTTTAAGCAAGGCCTTTGTAATTGAAGGCTATGGTAATAACAAATGGTTAGTGTTACAAATTTACTGTTTGTCACTTCTGCTGTTAACTGTTTAATACGCCTTCTTAGTTCACAGCCTAAGCCACAGGCCGATAGAATGTTTATGTCATTGTTTTCCAAAATCACAAAAATCACATGGCAGCTCATGTGTTCAGGTGAAGTATTCAGTAAACTGAAAACATGATTAAAGTATCCGTTTGATTGCTGAGCTCGCTACATTTACATGAATATTGATCAGATAATGGCATATTCCAGGTCGTAGAGAATGAGAACTCACTTACAGAAGTGGTCTCTGGTATCGAACCAGGGAAATATCTGAGATAAAGTTCCATCAGTATTACAGCTCCCTTTACACTCTAGGTAATCAGTTCTCAGCCACTCTCTATGCAAATCAACTAGTAATTCTGCCACACTTGGATTTAAATTCTTCCTACATTGATTTATTTGGGACCTTCCCATTGGGAATTGTGCCTGGTTTCAATGTGATGTGTGTTGTTGGATACTTTCCCAAAGCTAGTGCAGCACATTTGAGACTAACTTCCATCTTTTGCACCAATGGGCTATGGGGATAATCAGGTGGCGAGCCATAAGAATTGTCAATAGTCATGGTGCTGTGTTCCTCCTGTCACACCAAAGAACAAAGGGAAATGTGCATGCCTGGTGTTCTTTCCTGCTTTTGACAGCCTGCAACATCAATTTCTGTCAGCAGTAATAGTGCCCATGGCTTGCACTCCCAACAAAATAATAAATTTGTAAAGTTAGAGAAAAAAGAAATTACTGAAAGTACACATACATAATTGTAAATACAAGAAAACTCTTGCTCCTTGAACCCAAGACCCACAAATTTAGGCAAATAGGTTAATATGTATTGGTTATCTTTCAAATGTAATCTGTTTGGGTGTTGGGTTAACTTTATTGAACAAACAAACAGTACATATTATTTAAAAGCTCTCCCATCTTGATGGTGTGATGTTGATAAAAAGATTTATTTGCTTTTCTTCTTGGGTTTAGTTTGAAGTAAACAGATTCCATTTAGATACTGTTTTGCAGTTTCTTTAGGGCTTGATTCTAATCACAGAGGTTTTAATTTTGCAGCTTTACCCATGCCAGGATATATGATCTCCGAATTGAAAAGACCAGTGAACTGAATTACTCCACCTATTAAGTGTAGTAAATTTATGCCATGGCAAGTTTAATTAAGTACCCCTTTTTAAAACTTATTATATCACTGTTTGAATTGGGCAAAGTCATGTTTGCAGTTATTGGGTGTTTTAGAGTTTTATTTTGCTTGACTTGGCTTCTTTACAAAAATACAATGACAAAACCTATTTTAGATCATATATTTCACAAACTAATAATTGCAAGACAATGGCCCAAATTACCAGAGACTGGACGTACAACTGAGATGCGTGTAGGGCCCTGTGGAAGTCCTGACAAGCTGACTTACATGGGAACTGCCCGGAAGTTTCATTCCATTGGGCAGTTCGCCTAAACCCGGACACACTGCAAAAGTCTCTGACTCTGAATTAGAGTCAGAGACTTCTGACAGTTCCGTGGTTCTTAACTGGATAGTTACTCTGAAAATGTTAGACCGATTAAAACCTATGGCACCAGAGCCTGCTGATCCACATGCCTTGGCAGTGGCACTCAAGGTCACAATGGCTCTGAAATGTTTTGCTGTTGGCTCTTTCCAGGGCTCAGCTGGAGATCTCTGTGGCATTTCACAATTAGCTGCACACAGGCACATCAAGGCAGTTACGGATGCCTTCTTCGCTTAGGTGGGGGAGGACATTAACTTCCTGATGGATGTGGCGTTTCAGATGTAGAGGGCCAGGGGGTTTGCTGAGTTAGCGGGCTTCCCTCAAGTACTGGGGGTCATCAACTGCACCCATGTCGCCATAAGAGCACCAAGTCATCAAACTGACATCTTCATAAACAGGAAATCCTTCCACTCCCTGAATGCGCAGGTGGTGTGTGACCACACCAAAGTGTTTCCGCATGTATGTACACAGTACCCTGGAAGCTGCAATGACTCATTTAAGCCTGAGGAATTTGCAGCTGCCTCAGCTTTTCCAGACACCAACACAGATTGATGATTGGCTTCTCAAGGACAGGAGGTGCCCCTTAAGGAGGTGACCCTCTTTAAGCGGCTGCAACGGAGCCTGAAAGGCACTACAACAGTAGCAACATGTTAACCTGCAATACAATAGAGCAGGCAATTGGCATCTTGAAGGTGTCCTTTAGGTGCCTTGCCTATTCTAGAGCAGCTCTACTGTATTTCCCTGCAAGGATCTTCAGAATATTTGTCATGTCCTGCATGCTACACAATATGGCACAGCGGAGGGGCCTACAACCAGAGGGGGCAGATGCCAGGCCTATAGCTATTAAATCTGAGAAGGAGAATGATGAGGAAGAGGAGGAGCAGGGGGAAGAGGGGGAGCAGGAGGAAGAGACCCCTGTCCAGGCTCATGGATCTGACATGGAGGAGGAGGAGGAAGAGGCCAGCAATGGGAGACCAGCTGAGGGTCCATATAGCCACGGCTGATTCTTTACAGGAGGAGTTCATCGCCAGAAGCGTGTTAAGATTCTCCTAGGCACTTGAAAGCTCAAATTACATCAGCCAGTCCCTGGTGAGCAGCTTCCACATAATAAACCCTCAACATGGAAGCCACACTTCCTCAGAGAAATGCCCATTCACAACGAGAGAAAACCAAGGGCTGGGTTTTACGTGTTTTTGGCGGAGAGCACGTAAAATATGTTGAGTGGTCAGCCCACCGCCTTCCCACCCACCTCGACCTGTTCCCCATAATACAGGGAGCAGTTGAGGTGCCCACTAGCCCGTTAGCTCTTAGGGCTCTGGAGGGCCTTGTGTGGCCAATTATTGCCCACTTAAAGCACTCAATCCACCTCCACTGCCATAAAACAGGCAGGAGGGCAAGAGTCAGAATTCTACTTTTTACAACTTTGTTGATAAGGCAGGAAGGAATGGGGGGCACACCATTCAGGGGGGTGCACCCTGTGCAATGGGGGTATTGCTTCCCAAGATGTAACCCTCACTGTGTTCCTCCCCACCTGGCCTCCAAAACCCACTCTCCAACTCCCCTCGCCTCCTTCCCAAGAGTGCCCGATCCCTCCCTGCCTAAAAGCCCAGGACTTACCTGGATGAGGATACCATCGATGATCTCCGTGGGCCTCTTTGCAGTCCTAACAGCGCTCACCACTGAGTTCTGGTACCGCTGGGACTGCTAGAGCTGCCAGCCAATCAGACTTAATGGCAGTTCTCGAGGGCAGGATTTCTGCCCACTGAGGGGTGGAAGTCTAACCCTCAGCTTATTTAGGTTGCCCCCTGTGTGTTATTGCTGAGCGGCAGGCTTTTTAAAATTCAGGCATTTGGAACAGACTTTTCTTCCAGCCCCAACAGCACATACTGAAAATCAATGTCATCAACATCCCTGTAACCATAATGATCATAACCCTTGACCTCAACATAGTGTACAAGTGCACCTTGAGAAGTCCTCCAAAACCTGAACCATTCATGTACATGTTAGAGCAGGTTTGTCCAAACTTTTTGGTGCGAGGGGGCTACATTCTATTTTTTTCTCCATCAAGCAAATTTTGGGAAGATAAGGTTTGGCACAACATTAAACATGAATTTAAAAAAAAGTTGTGGTATGAAGGAAAAAAACTTGCTGATCAAAATAAAGCAATGTCAAAGCAATAAACTGATAATTAAGAAGAGTAATTAATAAAGATAACCATTAGAGTGTGAGAGGGTGAGAAAGTGAGTGTGCCCAGCTCACTCCCATTCTTAGGATGTTCACTCACTCACCCTCATACACTGTGTGTGGGTGAGAGTATATGTTGGTGTGTGGAGGTGAGGGTGAGTGAGAACCCCGAGACTGGGAGTGAGCCAGACACACATACTCACACTCTCTCCCTCACCCACACACATGCACACACACACTCTCCCTCTCACACACACACATTCTTGCTCTCTCACGCACACACATTCTTGCTCTCTCACACACACACACGCACACTCTCTCTCACACGCACTCTCGCTCTCTCACACACAC